>NC_139515.1:87568534-88091016 GCF_947247035.1 Vipera ursinii | reverse complement strand
CAATGGGCAAGCTCCATTTCAGTCATAAGTCGAGGACTTTGAGGTGGAAACTGCGCTGGACGGACAACGCCTTATGTAATAAAACTCCAGAAATTCAAGTTGCTTATGAAAGGTTGAGTCAGCATCTTAGAAAAATCATGTGTAGATAATGGATTGGACAGAATTCAGTTGATTCCATCCAGACCCCAAATATTTTCAATTTTTACGGCTGCAGCAGCGTATCTCCTAACGCGAACCACGAGAGCCTGGTCATCTCATCTTTCCATTTAGAAAAGTATTTTAAGCCTTTTTTTTTTTAAAAAAAAATTGGGGTGGGGAAGGGCCATCCAATCCTGGACATGACAGCTAGTTCTCGACTTATGACCGCAACGGAGCCCAGATTTTCCATTGCTAGGTGAGAAAGTTAACTGAATCTTGCCCAGTTTTACCACCTTTGTCGCAGTCGTTAAGGGAATCACTGCCGTTGTTAGCTTGGTAAGCCGGTTGTTAAGCGAATCTGGCTTCCCCCACTGACTTTGCTGGTCAGGCCGCAAAAGGGGGCCACGTGACCCGGGGACGTGGCGACCCATCGTAAATAGGAGGCAGTTGCCAAGCGTCCAAATTTTGATCAAGTGACCAGGGGGAATGTAAGTGTGAAAAATGCTCATAAGTCACTTTTTTCAGTGCCGTTGTAACTTTGAACAGTCACTAAAAAATTGGTCGTTATGTCGAGGACCACCTGTATTGGTGCTTGTGGGCAGCCTCCGAGGATTCCAACGTTTAGGGCTTTGCCACCTGGAGCTACAGGATGCCTATTCAAAAGGGCAGCATACAGGTAGTCCTCTACTTACGACCGTAATGTGAGCCTGCCGATCACGGTTGTAAGTCGTGACGATCTGTCAAGGTATTAATAGCTAAACAGCTTATGTAATGATGTGATGTAATGTTAAGGTGGATGATGCAATGATAGGAATGACTCAGCAGGGTCTGTGTCCCTTGAACAGCCTGAGTATAAAATGGAAGGCTTTTGCCGGAGTGTGTGTGTCTCTCTCTCTCGTCCGTTTCCTGCTGTAACTACTCTGTGTTGGAGTTTGCTGTATTACGTGTATGTATATTGTTCCCAGTGTACGATACTCAGGCATGTCAAACTGCCGGCCACTGCGCCCACCCTATTGCCGGCAATGGGGAAAAAGTCCAGATACGTTGCGCGACTTCACGTGACATTGCAAGTTTTACATGCCTGCTGTAGATAAGTGTAATATACATCACCATTTAATATACACTACTGTTTTCTGTTATTTACTCCTGGGTTATCTCAGCGCAATAAGACTGTACATGCTCTGACACGATCACAACACGGGTCACCCGCGAGACCAATGGAGATCATTAAGTGAACACCATGGCGGTAAACCTTCTTTTGCCACAGCTGTTCAGCAAACCACTGCAATTGTTAAGGGAATCTTAACAACCTGGCATCCCTCGTTGACTTTGCTTGTCGGATGCTGGTCGCAAAAGGGGATCGCACGACCCCAGGACAGTACAACCGTCATAAGTATGGTATATGCCTCTTGCCAGGCGCCTGAATTATGATCAGGTGACTGCAGGGGTGCTGCAATGGTTGTTATGTATGAAACTGAATCACAAGTCACTTTTTCCAGTGCTTCTGTAACGCTGAACGGTCACTAAACAGATCGGCGTAAGTCGAGGACTAGTTGTATGGGCTAAAGATGGCAGATCAGTTCACTTCCTGCTTTTGGGACACATGGAAAAGTGGTCAGGATTTAAGTGCACAAAGATCAGAAAGAAACAGCGGGAAAGTAAAGGGGTCAAATAAACGCTGAGATGAGAATAAACAAAATAATTCTATTTAATATCATCCCCCCAAAAACTCGGCATGGATAAAGGAAGACCCAGAATTACAAAACAGTATTTTTTTCCCCCAGCGGCAAACACAGCTTTCTGCCATCACACTAGCTTGCCTGTTCTTGTGTTAACACAATGCACAGACCCAAACAGGTAAGGCAACTTGAGCAAAAGCCTTACTTACAAGCCAGGACACAATCGGGCAGCCTTTTGCAGCCCTGGACATCTTAAGACGCGGAGCAAAAAAAAAATTTTTTTCTTTTTAAAAATAGCACCGTTGTTGCTAACCTTTCCATGGAATATCAGCAAAAAACAAACACCTTTTTAAAAGTTGCTTTGAACAGAACTTGGCAAGATCCCATGGCTGCTATAGTAAAGAGGCAAAGTTTTAAAACGGGGGTCTTCAAACTAGGCCCTTGGATGACTTGGTGGACTTCAACTCCCAGAATTCCTCAGCCAGGCACACTGGCTGAGGAATTCTGGGAGTTGAAGTCCACAAGTCATCCAAGGGCCAAGTTTGAAGACCCCCGTTTTAAAATGCTCACTTTGGGGTGACAAAAAGAAGCAATTGTTTCTCCGCTCTTTAAGTGAGGTCTACTTGAGGACATTCTGGAAGAAAATTAATTAATTGTAGGATTTTCTTATCAAGATGTCTATAACGAGCTACGTGGTTCCCCTCCCCCCCCCCGCCGCCCCACTTGCAGGCTCAGGGGTGTGAATGTTTGTATAGCAGGCATTCTTGTATGTTCTGTTATAGGCCAGTGTTTCTTAACTTTGTAAGTTTAAGATAGGGGGACTCCCAGAATTCCCTAGCCAGCTATGCTGGCTGGGAATTCTGGGAGTTGAAGTCCACCTATCTTAAACTTGAGAAACACTTAGCTATTGAAAAAAATGTGTCTTATTCTCTAACAACGTTGCTTCTTCCATTGTGCGTTAGACAGAGGGGAGGGGGAATGTTTTTTCCCCTCTGTGTAACTGAAATCCTGTTCAACTTTTTTAACTTTTAAAAACAAGTTTTTGGAGTGTTCTCAAAGCAAACCCGATCTAAAATGTGGCTCTGGGAATGACTAGTATTTTCACCGGAAAACCACGCGCGCAGAGTAAGAAAACATACTAACACCTTTCTGTGCTAGCTTTACCTTTGCGAAGAGAAGCCAAACTGCGCAGGATCCTGATTTTAGTTTATCCTTTTCTGAATTTGAGATTAGTGTTATTCTTCAAATATATTGGTTGTCTAGAAGCAAGAATCCTTAGTACGTTTTAGGGACTCCGGATTTTGTTCAATAGAGCGTGATTTGTGGCTCGGGCTCCAGATTGATCAGTGGAAACCTTTGATCAAACTTTCAGGCTGACGTCATCCCAAATTTTCAAAAAAAGCCATTCAGTTCATCAAAATAAGAATTAAGCTTTCCTTCTGTTTAAACCTCCTGCGTAGAAACGGCATTAAAAACAAATTACTATTTTTTTTTACTATTCCACTGTCGTAAAAAAAATAAAAATAAAAATAAAGCAGTGGTCTCTTTGTAAGGCAGTGAAATTCAAGGCAGTACAATCTCGTAGGTAAATTCTCTTCCTAGGGAAAAATTTATCCTCTCCGAGTTTAAAAGAGTTTGTGGCTGGAAAATCAGCTAGTCTCCCAAAATCCAAAGAACGTTCACGCCGGATAGTCCAAGGTTGACTCTCCTGTGAAGAGACAATGACACCCTTTTATTATTAGATGACAAAAAAGCTTCACAGCAGAGCAAAGACTTCACAAATTCTCTCCAGCTAGAAATAAAACCATGCAAAATGAGACGTGTGTGATGAATTTCGGGGGAGGCCCCCAAGAGACAAGATCCATTTTTTCCCCCACTAAGCTGCTCTATTTTTTAAAATCTCGGTTATGCACCAAAATCATATTTTGGTAGGGGTTTTTTTTTGAGAACTACCAGGAAAGAATAGGTTTGAAAAGGCCATCTGTTTAGCTGTGGATGATTTAATTTTTTTAATTTTTTACTTTAACACCATACAGCAGAAGGAAAGGAAAAAAAAAAAAGATGGTAGCCCTGGACTGCTGTCTGTGGAATTCTGGGAATTGAAGTCCACACGTCTTTAAGTTGTCCACTGTGTTTAAACCTCGTTTACTGCACCCCCTTGCTTCCTGCCCCTGTTCAAATTCAGTATAAAACTGATTATGTGGATCACGAACCAATTCTGACCTGCTAAAACCCCTCCTTGCAAATACAGGGTAGTCCACGATTGAGCCCAAAATTTCTATAGCTACGTGAGTTTCGCTCCATTTTGTGACCTTCCTCGCCAAAGTTGTTAAGTGAATCACCGTGGTTGTTAATAGCAGAGCTGTTCAATGAATCTTTGCTTGCCAGAAGGTCGCAAAAAGAGGAATCGCAGGACCCCCAGCACACTGCAAACCGTCATAAATTCGAGTCAGCGGCCAAATTTTGATCATGCGACTGCAGGGACGCCGCAAGCGGTCGTTAAGTGTGTGGGGGAGAAAAGGGTGATAAGTCACTTTTTTTTCAGTGCTGCTGTAACCATTCCTTCTCCCAAAGCAGGCTACAGGTAGTCCACAATTACGACAGCTCATTTAGTGACGGTTACAACAACACTGAGGGGAAAAAAGTGACTTATGACCGTGTTTTACATTTATGACCATTGCAGCATTCCTATGGTCACGCGAGTTATTCAGAAGCATGATAGCTGACTCACATTTATGACGGTTTGCAGTGTCCCAGGGTCAGCTGTCCCCTTTTGCGACCTTCTGACGAGCAAAGTCCATGGGGGGGGGGGGAAGCCGTATTCTCTCAACAACCGTATGACTCATTTAAGAACAGCGGCGAATCTCTTAACAAATGTGGCGAGAAAAAGTGGTAAAATGGGGGCAAAAGCTCGCTTGGCAAATTCCTCACTTAGCGACGTAAATTTGGGGCTCAGTTGTGGTCGTACGTTGATGACTACCTGTATTACCTTCGGGAGCAGAACTATCTAGGCCAGGAGTAGGCAACCTTGGCTCTTTTATGACTCGTGGACTTCAACTCCCAGAATTCCTGAGCCAGCATGAGGGAACTATGGCCCCTTTACGACTTGTGGACTTCAACTCCCAGAATTCCTCAGCCAGCATGGCTCAGCTTGGAAACCTCTCTTTATCCCCTCAGCATGGCTGGCTCAGGAATTCTGGGAGTTGAAGTCCACGAGTCATGGGGCCACAGTTCCCTCATGCTGGTTCAGGAATTCTGGGAGTTGAAGTCCACAACTCATGAGGGGGCCATAGTTCCCCCATGCTGGCTGAGGAATTCTGGGAGTTGAAGTCCACGAGTCGTGAAGGGGCCACAATTCCCCCATGCTGGCTCAGGAATTCTGGGAGTTGAAGTCCACGAGTCGTGAAGGGGCCACAGTTCCCTCATGCTGCCTCAGGAATTCTGGGAGTTGAAGTTCACAAGTCATGAAGGGGCCACAGTTCCCTCATGCTGGCTCAGGAATTCTGGGAGTTGAAGTCCACGAGTCGTGAAGGGGCCACAGTTCCCCCATGCTGGCTCAGGAATTCTGGGAGTTGAAGTCCACGAGTCGTGAAGGGGCCACAGTTCCCTCATGCTGCCTCAGGAATTCTGGGAGTTGAAGTTCACAAGTCATGAAGGGGCCACAGTTCCCTCATGCTGGCTCAGGAATTCTGGGAGTTGAAGTCCACAAGTCGTGAGGGGGCCACAGTTCCCTCATGCTGGCTCAGGAATTCTGGGAGTTGAAGTCCACGAGTCGTGAAGGGGCCACAGTTCCCCCATGCTGGCTCAGGAATTCTGGCAGTTGAAGTCCACGAGTCGTGAAGGGACCATAGTTCCCCCATGCTGGCTCAGGAATTCTGGGAGTTGAAGTCCACGAGTCGTGAAGGGGCCACAGTTCCCCCATGCTGGCTCAGGAATTCTGGGAGTTGAAGTCCACGAGTCGTGAAGGGGCCACAGTTCCCCCATGCTGGCTCAGGAATTCTGGGAGTTGAAGTCCACGAGTCGTGAGGGGGCCACAGTTCCCTCATGCTGCCTCAGGAATTCTGGGAGTTGAAGTCCAGAAGTCATGAAGGGGCCACAGTTCCCTCATGCTGGCTCAGGAATTCTGGGAGTTGAAGTCCACAAGTCGTGAGGGGGCCACAGTTCCCTCATGCTGGCTCAGGAATTCTGGGAGTTGAAGTCCACGAGTCGTGAGGGGACCACAGTTCCTTCATGCTGGCTCAGGAATTCTGGGAGCTGAAGTCCACGAATCATGAAGGGGCCACAGTTCCCTCATGCTGGCACAGGAATTCTGGGAGCTGAAGTCCACGAGTCGTGAGGGGGCCATAGTTCCCTCATGCTGGCTTAGGAATTCTGGGAGCTGAAGTCCACGAGTCATGAAGGGGCCATAGTTCCCCCATGCTGGCTCAGGAATTCTGGGAGTTGAAGTCCACAAGTCAAACAAGAGCCCAGGTTGCCTCCCCCTGATCTAGACTATGATACATACCCAAGCATGCCAGATTCCTTTGTCTTGATGATGTACAGGAACATAAGCAAAGTGTGGAACAGGTTGTTTCTGCCCTAAACAGGAGAGGTGAAAAGAAAGCGGACAGTTAAGTAGAGCCTGACCAGTTTGCGCTTGTCGCAAGGTGCGTCTTTCCTCCTTCCCTGGAGCCTCGTTTTGTTTTTACCCCAAACATTTTGGAGATGCTAAAGAATGACGATTAAAAAAAAAGTCCAGAGTTGGAAATCCGTGCGTCTTAAAATGGCCCAGGTTGAGAAACATTGCTATTGGGGGGGGGGGGGGGGGAAGGAGGAAGAGGACGACTGTGGGGTCCTTGGTGCTCTCTTGAGTTTGGTGGTTTTCTTGCGTATGTTTTAGGACCTAACTGGGGAACTTCATCAGCGTTAGAAGAGAGGGGGGGGGGGTTGTGGAGTGAAAGAGAAGGAAGAGAAAAGAGAGGGGGAGGAGGAGGAGGAGGAGGAGGACTGTGGGGTCCTTGGTACTCTCTGAGCTTGGTTTCTTGCAGATGTTTCATGACCCTATTAAGTAATATATCAGTACTAGACGTTTCCCCACTCCCCTTCCAGCACTGATGATATAAACTAGTTGGGTCATGAAACGTCTGCAAGGAAACCACCCAGCTCAGACAGCACCAAGGACCCCACAGTCCCTCCCTCCCTTCCTTCCTTCCTTCCTTCCTTCCTTCCTTCCTTCCTTCCTTCCTTCCTTCCTTATTTCCTTCCTTCCTTCCCCTCCCTCCTAGCACTGATGATGTTCCCTAGTTGGGTCATGAAACGTCTGCAAGGAAACCACCCAGCTCAGAGAGCACCAAGGACCCAACAGTCTTCCTCCTCCTCCTCCTGTCCGCAAACCCCTCCCCCTTCTATCCCTGATGATGTTCCCTAGCTGGGTCATGAAATGTCCTTCCTCCTCCTCCTCCTCCTCTCCGCAAACCCCTCCCCCTTCTAGCCCTGATGATGTTCCCTAGTTGGGTCATGAAACGTCTGCAAGAAAACCACCCAGCTCAGAGAGCACCAGGGACCCCACAGCCCTCCTCCTCCTCTCCGCAAACCCCCCTCCCTTCTAGAACTGATGATGTTCCCTAGTTGGGTCACGAAACGTTGGGTTTATGGAGTGAAGGAGAAGGAGGGAGGGGAGAAGGAGGAGAGAGAGAGGGGGAGGAGGACTGTGGGGACCTTGGTGCTCTATGAGATTGGTTACTTTTCAGACGTTTCATGACCCTATTAGGTAATATGTCAGTACTAGACGTTTCCCCACTCCCCTTCCAGCGCTGATGATGTTCCCTAGTTGGGTCATGAAACATTTGCAAGAAAACCACCAAGCTCAGAGAGCACCAAGGACCCCACAGTCCTTCTTGTCTTTCCTTCCTTCCTTCCTTCCTTCCTTCCTTCCTTCCTTCCTTCCTTCCTTCCTTCCTTTCTTCTCCTTTCCACTCCCTTCTAGCACTGATGAGGTTTCCTAGTTGGGCCACGAAATGCCTGCAAGAAAACCACCCAGGTCAGAGAGCACCAAGGACCCTACAATCCTCCTCCTCCTCCCTGCAAATCCCGCTCCCTCCTAGCACTGATGATGTTCCCTGGTTGGGTCACGAAACGTCTGCAAGGAAACCACCCAGCTGAGAGAGGACCAAGGACCCCAGAGACATATCAATCCTCACCGTCAGCCCCCGTGATCAGCAACCACTCTCTTCTGGAAAAGTCAGAGAGAAGCGGCAACATTCCTACCTTGGGAAGGTTGTAGGCCTGTTGTTGATAGATCAGCTCGTAATGGGGAGGGTTGATGCTGCTCTGATAGACGCAGAACAAATTCTCGTTCGACAGATCTGTGAGTGACAAGGATCAGATCTGGCCTTAGTCACAGCCCGATGAAACGAAATTAAATGCAAAGTTCCACTGCAGTATGGAACCAGATGCCGTCCAAATCACCACTGGTGGAGCCCAACTGGTTACCCATAAAAGCTCTCGGCCCGAGTGTTCCAAGAATCTCAGTGGGGAATGCACACAACTCTAAGCAAGCAGAAACATCTCCGTGTGTACGTGGGGAATCGGTGGTCCAGAACAGAGTTGGAAGGGACCTTGGAGGTCTTCTAGTCCAGCCCCCTGCTCAGGCAGGAAACCCCATGCCATTTTCAGACAAATGGCTGTCCAGTCTCTTCTTAAAAACTTCCAGTGTTGGAGCATTCACAGCTTCCGGAGGCAAGGAGTTCCACTGGTTAGTTGTTCTCACTGTCAGGAAGTTTCTCCTTAGTTCTAGGTTGCTTCTCTCCTTGACTAGTTTCCATCTGTTGCTTCTTGTCCTGCTTTCAGGTGCTTTGGAGAACAGCTTGACTCCCTCTTCTTTGGGGCAGCCCCTGAGATATTGAAACACGGCTATCACGTCACCCCTCGTCCTTCTCTTCATTAAACTGGACATACCCAATTCCAGCAACCGTTCTTTATATATGTTTTAGCCTCCAGTCCCCTGATCATCTTTGTTGCTCTTCTCTGCGCTCTTTCTAGTCTCAACATCTTTTTTACATCGTGGCGACCAAAACTGGATGCGAATATTCCAAGTGTGGCCTTACCAAGGCCTTGTAAAGTGGTATTAACACTCCACGTGATCTCGATTCTGTCCCTCTGTTAATGCAGCCCAGCACTGTGTTGGCCTTTTTGGCAGCTGCAGCACACGGCTGGTCCACTAGGACTCCAATCAATTTTCCCATGAGCATTCAACAGTCATGGAGTGTAGCCTTCTTGCACCAAGATCCAGGTAGTCCTCTATTTATAACCATTCATTTAATGACTGCTTGAAGTTGCCAACAGCCGTGAAATAGGCTGTTCCTTTACACTCCACGACCGTTGTGGCATCCCCATGATCACGTGATCAAAATTCAAGACGCTCGGCAACTGTCTCATGTTTGTGACGGTTGCGGCGTTCCCGAGGTCACGTGATGATTCCCCCCCCCTTTCGCGACCTTCTGACAAGCAAAGACAATGGGGAAGGCAGACCCACTCAGCAACCGCACGATTCATTTAACAACCCCAGCGATTCACTTAACGCCGGTGGCAAACCTCGCTTAAGAACTGTCTTGCTTAACGACCGAAATTTGCAGCCACATCGTGGTGGTGAACTCGAGGTTGTACTCTTTACGTTACCTGGTTTATCAGGTGTTTGAATGAAATGCTGGGAGGTGAATGTCTTGCCGTCGGGATACTTCGGATGGGGAGGCAACCTGGAGTCAAGATAAGTGCAGAAGACGTGCATAATGATCTGGAGGGAGAAAGGAAGGCGAGATTTAGCGCCATGTCAGACACTTCAGAAACAAAGAATGTGAGTTCTAGTCCTGCCTTAAGGATGAAAGCGAGCTGGGTGACTTTGGGTCAAACACTGGGAGACTCGAGTTCTAGTTCTACCAAGCATGAAAGCTGCCTGTGTGACTTTGGGCCAATCACTAGGAGAGGGTGAGTTCTAGTCCCGCCTTAGGCATGAAAGCCGCCTGGGTGACTCTTGGCCAATCACTAGGAGAGGGTGAGTTCTAGTCCCGCCTTAGACAAGAAAGCCGCCTGGGTGACTCTTGGCCAATCACTAGGAGAGGGTGAGTTCTAGTCCCGCCTTAGGCATGAAAGCCGCCTGGGTGACTCTTGGCCAATCACTAGGAGAGGGTGAGTTCTAGTTCCGCCTTAGGCATGAAAGCCGCCTGGGTGACTCTTGGCCAATCACTAGGAGAGGGTGAGTTCTAGTCCCGCCTTAGACAAGAAAGCTGCCTGGGTGACTCTTGGCCAATCACTAGGAGAGGGCGAGTTCTAGTCCCGCCTTAGACAAGAAAGTTGCCTGGGTGACTCTTGGCCAATCACTAGGAGAGGGTGAGTTCTAGTCCCGCCTTAGACAAGAAAGTTGCCTGGGTGACTCTTGGCCAATCACTAGGAGAGGGTGAGTTCTAGTCCCACCTTAGACAAGCCAGCTGGGTGACCTTGGGCCAATCACCAGACAACGGTGAGTTGTAGTCTCACCTTAGGCATGAAAGCCACTTGGGTGCCTTTGGGCCAATCATTCCCTCTTTCAACCCAGCCCACCTCACAGGGTTGCTGTTGTGAGGAACACAGAAGGAAGAAGAGGTGTTGTATATGTTCACTGCCTTGAATTGTTTGTAAAAATAAGGAAGATGGGATACAAATAGATTCAAAAGAAACAGCAACTCTGCAAGCAGCCTTGCTCGGAAATGAAAAATTTAAGGGACGGTGAATCCGATACATGTGCTTCTTGGTGCTACTACTGATTTTAAGGCGCCTTTGGACTCCAAGGCAGACTTACTCCTGAGTCGGTGGGTAAATCAGTATCCCATTTGCGTGCCTTGAAGTCCCCTCCTCGGTTCCATGTGAACGAACTCATGCACCCGCCTTGGGAAAGCTCTGTCGGTTAGCAAAAGGACAACACAAGTTAAGTCCTCGACTTACAACAGCTCATTTAGCGACCATTCAAAGTTATAACGGCCCCAGGAAAAAAGTGACCTGTGACCGTGTCCCACGCTTATGCCCACTGCAGCACCCCTGTGGCCACAGGATGAAAATCCAGATGATTGGCAACTGACTCGTATTTACGACGGTCGCAGCATCCCGGGGGGGAGGGGGGAGGAAGAGGTCTCGTGATCCCCTTTTGTAACCTTCTGACCGGCAAAGTCAATTTGTTTGTTGACTTGAGTGACTCATTTAGCAACTGTGGCAAGAAAGATCGTAAACACGGAGCGAAGCTCGCTTAACAAGTGTCTCGCTTCACAACAGAAATTTGGGGCTCCATTGCGGTCGTAGGTCGAGGACTGCCTGAGCTATGAATGCTAAGCTGTCAGGACTGAGACACCTTGTCTTCATTTGTTTCGTTGTCGGTTGTACTACAGCAATTGGGACCCGGATCTATTTATTAAGCAAATTTCGACAGCTGCCCATTTTTGCAGAAAGCAGCGCACGCTTAATGAACACATGAAACACGAACATAGGTAGTCCTTGACCTACAACTGTTCGTGCACCAGCTGGGACCCTTTTTGACCAGTTACCAAGAAAGTGGGAGTTCTAGCCTCACCTTAGGCATGAAAGCAAATTGGCTGACTCTGGGAAAATCACCAGGAGACGGTGAGTTCTAGTCCTGTCTTAGCCAGGAAAGGCAGCTAGGTGATCTTGGGCCAATCACCAGACGATTGGTGGCTTTGAGGCAATCAGGAGGAGACGGAGAGTTCTAGTCCTGCCTTAGGCATGAAAGCCAGCTGGGTGACTCTGGGCTGATCACCAGGAGACGGTGAGTTCTAGTCCTGCCTTAGACACAAAAGTTGACTGGGTGGCTTTCAGGCAATCATCAGGAGACGGTGAGTTCTAGTCCTGCCTTAGGCATGAAAGCCAGATGGGTGACTCTGGGCCAATCACTGGGAGAGGGTGAGTTCTAGTTCCACCTTAAGCATGAAAGCCAGCTGGGTGACTTTGAGCGAATCACCAGGAGACGGTGAGTTCTAGTCCCACCTTAGGCATGAAAGCCAGCTGGGTGACTCTGGGCCAATCACCACGAGACGGTGAGTTCGAGTCTTGCCTTAGACACAAAAGCTGACTTAGGTGGCTTTGAGGCAATCCTGAGGAGACGGTGAGTTCCAGTCCCGCCTTAGGCACGAAAGCCAGCCGGGTGACTTCGGTCCTAACTCTCTCGGCCCAACCCACCTCACAGGGTTGTTGTTGTGAGGAAAACAGGAGGAGAAAGGCGTATGAGATTATGTTCGCTGACTTGCATTAGTCATAAGCAACAATAAAGGCACGATACAAATAAACAGCCATTTACCTTTGATCCTTTCTACCAAATATTCCTGATTTGGGCTCAGCTCCAAGTACTGGACGATTGTGTTCAGAGTAGGAATAAGGGGGGCTTTGACCAAAGCGGCTTGCTTCAGACTGCTGAGGCTGGCCTCTGCGGGGAGGGGGGGGGGAGAAAAAAAACAGACAGAGAAACTGCAACCTTTGCCATCAGGAAAGACCCCCAGTTTTGGGCTTTGACGACAGCTGTGGACAACCTCACAAACGGAAACAGCCGCCGAGACCGCTCCATTCTGCGACACAATAATTCACGAGGGCTTGCTGAAACCTCCGCTGAACGAGGACCACGCTTCACATTATTTAAGTTACTGGAGGGGATACAAGTGGTCCTCAACTTGCAACACTTCACTTACTGACCGAACCTACAGCGACTTAGGACCGTTTTCCACACTTACGACCGTCGCAGCCCCCCCCTCCCCGGGGGTCACATGATCCAAATTCAGCCGCTTGGCAACCGGCTCGCATTTATGACGGTGGCCGTGTCCAGCTGGGGGGTGGGGTGGGGGTCAGGCGATCCCCTTTTACGACCTTCTGACGAGCCAAGTCAAAGGGGAAAGCCGGATCTGCTTAACGACCAGGTCATCAGCACAACAACTGCAGCGATTCACTTAACAACCGGGGGGCAAGAAAGGTCCTAAAACGGGTCAAGGCTCACTTAACCGACGTTGTGACTCCGCAACAGAAATGCTGGGCTCAAATGCGGTTGTCAAGTTAATTTGGTTGATTGGAATTCTTTAAATCAACCTTGTCGGCGGGGATATAAAATATAATTTAATAATAATAATAATAATAATAATAATAATAATAATAATAATAGGAGTTGGAAGGCAGAAAGAAGATCGCTGTGGGAGGCAGAAGCGCTACAACCGAGGTTGCCACAAGAAAAATGGCCGCTGGAAAGCCGGTGTGGACATCCAAAGATTTTAAGCCAGTGTTTGTCAACTTTGGCAGGTTGAAGACTTCAATTCTGGCTGGGGTATTCTGGGAGTTGAAGCCCACCCGTCTTCGACCCTCCCAAGGTTGAGAAGCACCAGCTTAAAAAAAAACAAAAAACACAGCTTCGCTGGGCTGGGGTATTCTGGGAGTTGAAGCCCACCCATCTTTTGTCTTGTATTAGCGTAACTCTCAAGTGTTTTTTTCCCCCCTACAGGGTTGACAACTTCAGATGGCTTCCAGCTAGTAAAAGCTCCCCTTTTCTCTCTCCACAATTATGATTTTAATCCGCATATTTTACTGTGGAGCACATGATCACAGCACAAAATGTTCTATAGCGTCACCGCACCTCCAATCTGCAGCTCCGGACACCCCATTCTTCGCAGCTGCGTGCTTACAGATTCGATCTCCTGAACCAGAGGCACCAAAATTGTCTCGTTGATCCACTGTTGGATCCGAAAAGATATTTGGGGGGGGGGGAGGAAGGTGGGGAGAAAACAGAATTTAGAAGAACGACATCTGCATTTGCTATTTCACTGATGTACACAGCACCAGACATTTACCAGCAATAAATAGGAAAAGGCCTTCTCAAAGCAATGGGTCACAGGCAGTCCTCAACCTACAGCTATCAATGATCCTCAAATTATGGTTGTTAAGTCCTGCTGGTTGTTAAGTGTTTCCCCATTTGAGCATTTTGGCCCGATTTTGACCTTTTTTCTTTTTCTTTTCCCAGTGGTCATTAACCAGACATTATGGTCGTAAAATGAGTCATTGTCCACCATGGGTTTCCCCCTCACCCGTTAAAAAACAGAAGTAAACCATGGTTTCCTGTCCCTCCCCCCCAAAAATGTTGTAAATTGTAATTGGGTGACTGCGGGTTGCTGCAAACGGCTGTAAATGCGGGCTGCTTGTCGAATGCTCAAAACGCAATTGGGACTGCCGGAAGGAAGGCGGTGTGTGTGTGTGTGTGTGTGTGTGTGTGTGTGTCTGTGGCCATCGGAACTTCAAATCCGGGCCATTAAGTAGCCCTGGGAAGGTCTGTCGGAACTTTTGACAGCCTGCCAAAAATTAAAGAGTATAATAAAAAGAACAAGAAGACAAAAAGTAATTCAAAATCATCATCATCATATCATTAAACGAAGATGAGCACGGGGCCCCTAAAGTGGGGCACAACCGGACGGGGGAAAGCGTGACCTTTTTAATTAAAAAAAATAAAACAAAAATAAGCAAACCATTCAGAAGATAGACTTGACGGACAGCTGGATGCTTGTCTGAGGTTCGCTTTTCTACGTTTCGCTAAGCAGCTAGTCCTTAAGCCAAGGACTACGTGGACGTCAGGCTCGAGCACCCCCTATTTAGCCGGAGTATCTTCCCCTCCTCCCCCAGGAAGGAGTTTCCACTGCTGGGTCACATTTAACACACACACACACACACACACACACACACACACACACACACACACAGGCCAAAGGCCAAACTCACATTTCTGAATTTGGCAGTCCAGGAATCCATGTGATCGAACAGCTGCCTGCTCATTGACACGCGTGCCCAAACCTGGCCAGGAAGACAAAGACGTTTTGAAGTTACAACAACTCCTAGGAGGAGAGAATAGTAGGAGGAAGACCATCACAAGCTCTGAGGGGCTGCCGCAAAGAGCAGGGTGTGTGTGTGTGTCACATTATTCTCCAAAGCTCCTGAAGGCAGGACAAGAAACAACGGATGGAGACTAAGCGAGGAGAGAAGCAACCTGGAATTAAGGAGGAATTTCCTAACGGTGTGGACAACCTCCAGAAGTTGTGGGTGCTCCAACACTGGAGGTCTTAAAGAAGAGGCTGGACAACCGGTTTGTCTGGAATGTTAGAGGGTCTCCTGCTTGAGCAGGGGGTTGGACTAGATGACCTCCGAGGTCCCTTCCAACTCTTGCTACTCGGTTCTTGTGATTGTGGCTAAACTAGACAAACGAAACCATCTCTCAGTCAATGTTGTGGTCAACCCCGCCTTGATGACGTCCGGTAGTTGGGTCATGAAACGTCGGCAGGAAAACGAACCAGCTCAGAGACCACCAAGGACCCCACAGTTCAACCCGGAGCTGTTAAATATTCTCCTTTATTACGCAGCTGGAGGACCTGAGCAATAAGCCCCCTGATGTTTCTCACTGGGGTCCCCCCAAAGGGTCTTCCAATCCGTCCTCAGCCAGGAAGGCCGGTTAACTTGAACAGGGACACACTGACTATCGGCAAATATAGTTCACACTAGGTCAGGGGTCTTCAAACTTGGCCCTTTCATGACTTGTGGACTTCAACTCCCAGAATTCCTCAGCCAGGCACATGTGCCTGGCTGAGGAATTCTGGGAGTTGAAGTCCACAAGTCATCAAAGGGCCAGGTTTGAAGACCCCTGCCCTAGAGCATGGTGTTCACTTCGATTAATTATATCAGCTGTGATGTACAGGTAGTTGTCAACATACAACTGTTCCATTTAGAGACAGTTCAGTTACAAAGGGCGCTGAAACATGTGACTTACAACCACTTTTCACAGTTACGACCGTTGCAGCCTCCCCGTGGTCAAAATTAAGATGCTTGGTGATTGACTTGTATTTACGACGGTCGCAGTGTCATGTGTGTGTGTGTGTGTGTGTGTGATCTGATCCCCTTTTGCGACCTTCTGACAACCAAAGTCAAGGGGAGAAGCCGGGTTCGCTTGAGAACAGTGTCGCTAACTTAACAACTGCAGTGATTCGCTTAACGGCAGTGGCCAGAAAGGTCGCAAAATGGGGCAAAAAACTCACTTAAACAAATGTCTCACTTAGCAACAGAAATCCTGTACACCAAGGACTACCTGAATTTAAAAACCACCCCTTAGAACAGGAGGACTTAGGACAGGGCTAGGCGACCTTGGCTCTTTTATGACTCGTGGACTTCAACTCCCAGAATTCCTGAGTGAGCCATGCTGAGGGGAAAGGGAGAGGTTTCCAAGCTGAGCCAGGCTGGCTCAGGAATTCTGGGAGTTGAAGTCCACCAGTCATAAGAGAGCCAAGGTTGCCTAACCCTGACTTAGGATGATGTGCAACCTGGATCGACGCCTGTGGAGAACCGTGGAGGGAAACCACCTTTTCCGTCTCCGCCAACGTTGCTTACCTCTTCGGCGGCTTGCTTGGAACTCAAGTCGGCTTCATCCTTGTGAGCTGAGGGGGCCTGGGACCTGCAGGCTGGCTGGTACTGGAATTTCCTGAGCATCTGGGCGTAGTCTGCCATGGAGCGACCGTAGTTCCAGAAAGTCGGACTGTTTGAAGGAGAGCTGGAATCCGAACTGCCTGCGGGGATCAAGAGACAGAAATGAGGCCACTGGACCCTCCTACAGCCTCCTCTGCTAAGAGAGCCGGTTTGATGGCGACTAGAAACCAGGAGCGGGTGAGTTCTAGTTCCGCCTTAGGCCCAAAATCCGGCTGGGTGACTGGGCTAATCACCCAGAGACTAGAAATTGCTGACTCCTAGTAATTGACCCAAAGCCACCAAATCAGCTTTCATGCTTAAGGCGGGACCAGAACTCACCGTCGCCTGGTGATTGGCCCAACGTCCTCCAGCTGGCTTTCATGCCTAAGGCAGGACTAGAATTCACCGTCTCCTGGTGATTGGCCCAAAGTCCTCCAGCTGGCTTTCATGCCTAAGGCAGGACTAGAATTCACCGTCTCCTGGTGATTGGCCCAAAGTCCTCCAGCTGGCTTTCATGCCTAAGGCTGGACTAGAACTCACCGTCTCTTGGTGATTGGACCAAAGTCACCCAGCCGGCTTCTGTGCCTAAGGCGGGACTAGAACTCCCAGTCTCCTGGTGATTGGCTCAAAGTCCTCCAGCCTGTTTTCACGCCTAAGGTGGGCCTAGAACTCACGATCTCCCGATTTCTAGCCGGGCGCCTTAACCAACAGACCACAATACACACTTAACTTTTGAGTAACTTTGGTGAATGCGCTGTGTGTATCTGCCCCGCCTTTCTTTCAGTCCGCCACTCACCCAGCTGGACCCGGTGCTGTTTCTCCTCCTCGTTGCGAAGGAAACTATCGAGCGACTTCAAATCTGTCATGTAGTCGGCTTTTCCCGTGGGAGAGTTGTAGACGGTCGGTGAGGAGCGATATCTGGACCTCATCCCGCCGCTATCCATGGGCCCAATGCTAGTCGGGTACATCAAGGGACCCGGAAAAGGACTGAATGGCGGCACCTAAGCGGAACCAGATGACACCGGGAGCCCAGCGTTTCTCTTTTTTGAAGCGCTATTGAAGTTTATTACAATATAGGCAGCCCTCAACTTATGACCACGACTGAACCCAAAATTCCCGTTGCTAAGCGTGAAGGTTGCTGAGTTTTGCCCCGTTTTACGAGCTTTCTTGCCGCGCTTGTGAACTGAATCACTGCAGTTGTTAAGTTAGTAACACGGTTGTTAAAAGAATCCGGCTTCCCCATTGACTGTGCTTGTCAGGAGGTGGAAAAAAAAATGGATCACGTGACCCCGAGACGCTATATATATATATATATATATATATATATATATATATATATATATATATATATATATATATATATATATATATATATATATATATATACACATACATACATACATACATACATACATATATAAATGCTTGTTAACTATTTAGATTACCTTGCTAGGCCCCAAACATGGGACAAATCTTTATTTCCTGTTTTGGCCTAACCGAAGGCCATCGACAGGCAGTAGTCACAACAGTGACAGGTCATATTTGTGTAAATTTTAGATTGCTAACAAAGAATTAAAGGGAGACTGATATGCGTTCCCACAGAGAGGGCCTCCTCAGGGTGCCACCGATCAGAGAATGTCGATTGGTGGCCCCCAGGGGGAGATCCTTCTCTGTGGGCGCTCCGGAGCTGTGGAATCAGCTACCGGTAGAGCTCCGGATGGCGCCCGATCTTCGCTCCTTTCGTCGCGATCTCAAGACGTTTCTGTTTGTTCAAGCCGGCCTAGCCTGATGGGGATTGGTGGGGTTTTTATTCTTGTGTTTTAATTTTAATTTGGTGTTTTAGAACTTGATTCCAACTGTTTTAATATGGGCAATTATTTAATCTTGTTTTAATGTTTGTATTTAGTATTTTATTCTGCCCTGTGAACCGCCCTGAGTCCTCAGGGAGAAGGGCGGTATATAAATATTATTAAATTAAATTAAATTAAATTAAATTTCAAACTTATTTGTTTTCATCAGTCATCCACACCCTTCTGAGATTCGAACCTGGGCTGATTGCATATATATATATATGTTTTCTGAGGTTTTCGCGGGTGTTTGTATGTAGGTCTTTGGTCATTCGGGTTTTCCCCCACATAGAATTGGAGGTATCAAGGCGACGTTTCCACTTCTCCCAGAAGAACGAAGCTGAAGTCACCAGCCTGAGGATGACGGATGAGATTTCGTCGAAACGTCGCCCTGATACCTCCAATTCTACGTGGGGAGAAACCCGAATGACCAAAGACCTACATACATATATATATATATATGAATGAGTCCAAGTGTCTAAATTTTAATCATGTGACACCACAGGGATGCCACAATGGTCGTTCGGTTTCGAAAAACGGTCACACGTCACTTTTTCCAGTGTGGTTGCTAACTTTGGCCAGTAAACAAACAGTCATAAGTCAAGGACTACCCGTATATAATAAAAATAAAAAGAAAATATGGGAATGCAGAAGGAAAAAAATGGAAAGAGGTTAAAGAAAAGAGGGGGAGAAAAGCAATGACTTTCAACAGTTTTTGGTGCAGTCGAATACAAAAAATGCAGCCATAACCTCAATGCTTTACTTCAGGTAAAACTTTGTTAAGCACTAGCCATTTCTGCAAGAAGAAGCCGATTTAACGATCAAAGCCCCAAATCATTTTTTCCCCCTTATTTCAAGCAGGAATCCATTTTTTCTCAGCCGACTGATCCCCGAGTCACGCTTTTACGGTTTACCTGCAATTTTGTGATGGCGGCACAGGTTTTCAAACATCATTCGATCGTAGACAACAATCGTAATTAACCTGGACACTGCACAAATGGTTAGAAAACATTTAAAAACTATTCACTACAGTCTGAGATACAGTAGGGGTAGTCCCCGACTTACAGCAGTTCAGTTAGTGACTGTTCAAAGTTACAACAGCACTGAAGGAAGTGACATGTGACCGTTTCCCACACTTACGACCGCTGCAGCATCCCCAGGGCCCCCACTGAAAATTCCGATACTTGACATTTAAAATTTGGAAACGATCAAATATCAAATGTTAAATTTAACTATTAATGGAAAATTAAAAATGGGGAAACACTCACTAGTTGTATTGATTTGTCTAAAAAGATGGAATGTTAAAACAACTAAGATACCTATAAACTAAAAACTACAGATAAATGTAAGAAAGTTATTTTTCGTTTAATTGACGTAATAAGAATTCTATTAATTTAAACCTGAGACGGTACATACTAAGGGGAAAAGAGGGGAAACATTCAAAGTAATAGTTTGAGATTTGTACTAATATTGAATTATTGACCAATTCAGTCGCCACGTTGCTTTTCAAATATTTAAATGCAAAACTAGAAAATCAATAAAAAAAAAATTTAAAAAAAGAAAATTCAGATGCTTGACAACTGACTCATAGTTATGACGGACTGCAGTGTCCTGGGCTCACGTGACAAGCAAAGTCAACGGGGAAAGCCAGATTCACTTAACAACTGGGGTGCTAAGTTAGGAACTGCCGCGATTTGCTTAACGAAGGTGGCGAGAAAAGTCGTAAAATGGGGCAAAACTCAGCTGACGTCTCACTTAACGACCGGAAATTTGGGGCTCCACTGTGGTCATTAAGTTGTGGTGGTGAAGCTGTACTCGTCTAACGGTAGGAAATAGTGCTGTAGACTTAAAATTAAGACGAGGAGAGGTCTCAATCTCAGCCACTTTACGATGGGTGGATTTCAAGCGTACACGGCCCCCTTAACAACCGCCTCGCTTAGCAACGGAGATTCCGATCCCCAATTCCCGGTCGTACTTCGAGGACTGCTTCTAAACGGAACCACAGAGCTCATCCATACCTTGCTGTAGTTGCTTCCCGGAGAGAAACCCGCAGCTGGGTTGTAGGATCCAGGACTGCTTCCTGACAAGGACTGCAGCTGCGGACTGTAGCTGGAGATACAACCGGTTGCAAATTTGGGACTGGTGCTGGGCGAGCGGGACGGACTGTAGCTGAGGACGCTCTGCCCCTGGATGGGGGGGGAGGGGGTCGCAGGGGGCGTCTTCTTGGGCACCAGATCGCGCGGCGGTGTAGTCTGGACGGCTGAAATTAAAGCCCGTTTCCAAAGGTTAAGAAGAACCGCAAAGAGACAAACAAGCTAAGTGTCATTCCAGGGTGAAGGTTTTTGTTTTTTGGCCACTACTATAAAATGTAATTGTTGGGGCAGGGAAAAAAGAAAAAAATTCTGAATGAAGACGGAGCTGAAGAAACCAGTCAGTCGTTTCGGGTGATAAGAAACGAGGCAGCTAAAGAAGAGCAGGTCATCCTCGGCTTACAACCGTTAACTGGAACACAGTTCTGATTGTAAGTCGAGGCACACATGTGACCGGACCCTGATTTTATACTTAAAAAAACACCATTTTATTCATTTTCTAGTTTTACGGTCAAATACTTAATAAATGTGTTGTCTGGGCCCATTAGTAATTCAGGGGTCTATATTAACTTCTTCAATCTAGATCCAATATTAAACCCATCAAATGTTTCCAATAACAATAATAATATTGAGGATGATAATAATAATAATAAAGTTGATTGATATTGCTGTACCAGATGCCAGAGTCGAAGAAAAAGAACTGGAAAAAATTACAAAATACCGTGACCTGGCCATCGAAACTGCGCTATTATGGATGAAACGCGTAGCAGGGATACCCATTGCCATCGGGGTGCTGGGATCGATGTCCAAAAACTTTACAAAACACATCAAGAAATTGCAGCTTCCTGCAATAACTCCAGCAAAGCTACGAAAAACCTGCGCTACTCGGAACATCTCACATTTTAAGGAGAGACCCGGTTGATACCTAGGATGCTGGCAGCAACCCATGTCAACCATTAGTGCCAGTCAATTTGAGTGTTCAGTTGACTGAGTTTCATGTTTCATGAATAAAAGTTTTATAATAAGTTGGAAGGGACCTTGGAGGTCATCTAGCCCAACCCCCTGCTCAGGAAGGAGATCCTATGCCATTCCAGACAGGTGGCTCTCCAGTCTCTTCTTAAAAACCTCCAGTGTTGGGAGCACCCACAATTTCTGGTGGCAAGCTGTTCCCCTGGTTAATTGTTCTAACTGTCAGGAAGTTTCTCCTTAATACCAGGTTGCTTCTCTCCTTGACTAGTTTCCATCCGTTGCTTCTTGTCCTGCCTTCGGGCGCTTTGGAGAATAGCTTGGCTGCCTCTTCTTTGGGGCAGCCCCTGAGATAATGGAACACTGCTATCCTGTCCCCCCTCGTCCTTCTCTTCATTAAACTCTTCATTCATTTCTATTTCATATTTCTTAATTGCCCATCCCCCTCGGGAGAGGGACTCTGGGTGGTGTACAATATAATCAAGTGCACTTCAAGTCCCAGAATCCGGGATGGGAGAATTCTGGGAGTTGAAGTCCGCAAGTCTTAAGGTGGGCGAGGTTGGGCACCTCTGCCCTAAGCGAACAAGCAAAACAGCCCCACCTGCGTTCTGCAATCCCAGGAGCGTCTGTTGTCCAGGACTCATAACTAAGCTGGTAGGAGCCATCGTGTATTTGAAGTATCTCCAGAAATCAAATAAGGCATTGAGGCTGAACAAAGACGCAAAGCCAAGTTCTAGAATTTAAAAACAAAACACACACACAAACAAATTTACAGGGAACCCTTAAAAAGAGATCAGATCGGCTGGTGATGGAAGGAAATGCATTGCTAAATAAGGTTGTGGGGGAGGACTGTGGGGTCCCTGGTGCTCTCTGTGCTTGGTGGTTTCCTTGCAGACGTTTCACGACCCAACTAGGGAACATCATCAGTGCTAGAAGGGAGTGTGGAGAGGAGGAGGAGGAAGAGGAAGAGAAGACTGTGAGGTCCTTATTGTTCTCTGAGCTTGGTGGTTCCCTTGCAGACTTTTCATGACCCAACTAGGGAGCATCATCAGTGATAGAAGGGAGTGTGGAGAGGAGGAGGAGGAGGAGGAGAAGAAGGAGAAGGAGAAGGAGAAGGAGAAGAAGAAGAAGAAGAAGAAGAAGAAGAAGAAGAAGAAGAAGAAGAAGAAGAAGAAGAAGAAGAAGAAGAAGAAGAAGAAGAAGAAGACGACTGTGAGGTCCTTATTGTTCTCTGAGCTTGTTGGTTTCCTTGCAGACGTTTCACGACCCAACTAGGGAACATCATCAATGCTAGAAGGGAGTGTGGAGAGGAGGAGAAAGAGAAGTGAGGAGGAGGAGGAGGAAGACTGGTGTCCTTGGTGTTCTCTGAGCTGGGTGGTTTTCTTGCAGACATTTCATGACCCAACTAGAGAATGATGCTAGAAAGAAGGGGGATTGTGATCCGTTTATATATTGGTGACTTGCACTGTCAGTGTTGATGGGGACGTCCTTGGCGATTCCTTGATTAGGCCGTTGTTTATTGTTCCATTGTTCATCTGAGTGGGTAATTCCTTGATTGGGGCATTGTTTACTGCTTGGCGTTAATCTCTGCTTATCAGGAGCCTTGGTGGAGCAGTGGGCTAATGCCTCCTTAAGTAACACCAGCTGCCTGCAATTAGTGCAGGTTCGCATCCCACCAGGCTCAAGGTTGACTCAGCCTTCCATCCTTCCGAGGTCGGTAAAATGAGGACCCAGATTGTTGGGGGCAATTAAGCTGACTTTGTAATAATGCCGCTTGGGGTGTGTGTGAAAGCCCTAACAAGCAGGCATATACATAGAATGAAGGTTACTGCTAAGCTTGTAAGCCGCCCTGAGTCTTCGGAAAAGGGCGGGATATAAATGGAATTAAAATAAAAATAAATAAAAATATTCCCCTGCTGGTGGGGACGGCCCTCAGCTACAAATATTTCTCTTGTACGGAGGGGGGGGGCTAAATAAGGTTAGTAGAAAGGGAATTTCACTGGAGGGATGGGTGGAACCACAGCCTGCTGGATCTCTACCTAAACTTAACCCATAGGCCGAATGTAACACGGGTGGATTGTTGTTGTTGTTGTTAGTTGCGAAGTCGTGTCCGACCCATCGCGACCCTATGGACAATGTTCCTCCAGGGTGGATTGTTAACAACGTGGAAAAGAAGTTGCAGGACCCAATCTGGGTCAGTCAGCGGGACGAGAGGTTTTGTCTACCGAGCTTTTGGACTTTCAGAGCCATCCGCAGGGAATTTTTCTCTAGCCAACTCTCTCTCTCTCTCTCTCTCTTTCTCTCTCTAGGCTAGGGAGCAGTTCCCCGAGGGTGTGTTCCAGCACGAGTCCGAAAGCTCGAAGACAAAACCACTGGTCCCGGTGATCGACCCAGATCGGACTCGGCAACGTTATCCTGGGACGCCTATATTCGCCTTCATTCATGGATTTCAGAAAAGGCAGGCACAGCCACACTCCGCTGTGCGTTAATGATTCAAGCTGTGGAGATGGTTACCAGCATCAAATTCCCGGGTGTGCAGCTAACGAGTAGGCTGGCTTGGTTGCTCGACAGTGAGAAGATGGTGAAGCAGGCACAGCGGTGCCTGCATTTTCTGCACCGCATGAGAAAAGCTCATTTTCCTTCCCCTGTCCTGACCACTTTCTAGAGTCAGAAACGACTAGCACGCATGCGCGGGGGAACCTTTACCTTTACATCTATCTATCTATCTATCTATCTATCTATCTATCTATCTATCTATCTATCATCTATCTATCTATCTATCTATCTATCTATCTATCTATCTATCTATCTATCTAAAAGAAGTCTTAAATGCAGCAACATGTTAAACACAAGAGGGCTGCCAACTTGCTTAAAAAAACAAACAAACCAAGATAAAGGCAGACATCCTAAGGCATTGAAACTAACCATCATTCCCTTGCTGGAGACTGGCAGGATACTCACCAATATACCAGAGGACCCAGCCGGAAATGTTGTAATAGGAACTGATTAGTTTTCCAGACCTGGAATGAGAGAAGGGCAAAGGGTAGTATTCCGATTTCTGTTTTTTCAGAGTTTCACGATACCGTAAGGTAGTCCTTGACTTATCACCACAATTTAGAGCCAAATTTAGGTTGCTAAGCAAGACAAGGGTTAAGTGAGCAATGCCCAATTTTATGACCTATTTTTTTGTAAATCATCATTAAAAGGTAAAGGTAAAGGTTCCCCCGCACATGCGTGCTAGGGGCCGGTGCTCATCTCCGTTTCAAAGCCGAAGAGTCAGCGCTTGTCCGAGGACGTCTCCGTGGTCACGTGGCCGGCATGACTAGACGCCAAAGGCGCACGGAACGCTGTTACCTTCCCACCGTAGTGGTCCCTATTTTTCTACTTGCATTCTTACGTGCTTTCGAACTGCTAGGTTGGCAGAAGCTGGGACGAGTAACAGGCGCTCACTCTGTTACACGGTACTCGGGATTTGACCCGCCAAACTGCCGACCTTCTGATCGACAAGCTCAGCATTCTAACCCACTGAGCCACCGCGTCCCTTAAATCATCCCTTAAACCTTTAAATCATCATTACGAAGCACAAATAGCTGCAGCTGTTAAGTGAATCGCACGGTCTTTTCCCCCCCCCCGCCCTTGACAGCACCCTAATTTGTCTGAAATGGTGTTGGGTTTCCTGACTGGAGCACAGGGTTGGACTAGAAGACCTCCACGGTCCCTTCCAACTCTGTCATTCTGTTACTCTATTCTCTTACTCCAGGGGTCTTCAAACTTGGCCCTTTGATGACTTGTGGACTTCAACTACCAGAATTCCTCAGCAAGGCACAGCGTGCCTGGCTGAGGAATTCTGGTAGTTGAAGTCCACAAGTCATCAAAGGGCCAAGTTTGAAGACCCCTGTATTACTCACTCAAGCAAAGCTCTCCAACTTACATTTCGGTGTAGATCATGCCAGCGAGGGACAGGTTGAGGAATCCCCAGGCCAAAAGGACTTTCCTTGCTTCTGTTTCTTTCCTCATCTTGATGGTCCTGTCAATCAGCGACTCGGGGGGGTTTGCTTCCCCCTGCATTGTCTAGAAAGAGCAAGAACAGAACGTTATTTAATTTTTCTTAAGTTGATATACTGTCCATTAAGAGTATCCCGAGCAACTCTGGGCAGCGATTTATCGATCTTTCAGCCCGTCTCTTCCTTGGTTCCCCCACTTACCTATCTCCTCCGCTAATAACCCAACGAAGGAAGCAGCGAACCCGTCACAGGTCACTCTCCACCCAGAGCCATTCGTTGAGTGGCCGCTCAAACTGACAACTGTTAAGAAGTTTCACACTTAACAACCGTCACGGGATCCACCGTGATCGTGTGATCTAAAATTCAGACGGTAGGCAATCGGTTCACATTTATGACCGTTGCTGCGTTCCCAAGATCACGTGGTCCTCTTTCGCAACCTTCTGGCAAGCAAAGTCAATGGGGGACAGCTGCAATAGTTTACTTAACAACCGTGGCAAGGTCATAAAATGGGGCAAAACTCAACTTAACTGTTTCGCTTAGGAACAGAAATGCTGGGCTCAGCTGTCGTAAGTTGAGGATTACCTATACCTCAGAGGTCACACAGCTTTTCCTTTAAACAATGTGAAGAGATTGTGTGATCGGGACTGCCTTTTTGATCCTGGATATTTCAATTCTTGATTTCCCCAATACATTCTTTAATGCTATTACTAGTTTTCTTACACTTAGCTCTAAAAATAGCCTTCCTAACAAATAGAATAGAATGCTTTATTTGGCCAAGTGTAATTAGACACACAAGGAATTTGTCTCCGGCGCAGAAGCCCTGAGTGAACACACAAAACAACAGGGTAACAATAATCATTAAGAAAACCAAGTTCATGGCATCCGGCCCTCTCAATTCCTGGCAAATAGATGGGGAAGAAATGGAGGTAGTGACAGATTTTATTTTCCTGGGCTCCAAGATCACCGCAGACGGGGACTGCAGCCAAGAAATGAAAAGACGCTTGCTCCTGGGGAGGAAAGCCATGGCAAATCTAGACAGCACACTAAAAAGCAGAGACATCACCCTGTCGACAAAAGTGTGTATAGTCAAGGCTATGGTCTTCCCAGTTGCAATGTATGGCAGTGAAAGTTGGACCATAAGAAAGGCTGAGCGCCAAAGAATCGAGGCCTTTGAACTACGATGCTGGAGAAGACTCCTGCGAGTCCCTTGGACTGCGAGGCGATCAAACCGGTCGGTCCTAGAGATCAACCCTGACTGCTCTTTAGAAGGCCAGATCCTGAAGCTGAAACTCAAATCCTTTGGCCACCTAATGAGAAGGAAGGACTCACTGGAGAAGAGCCTCATGCTGGGAAAGATTGAGGGCAAGAGAAGAAGGGGACGACAGAGAAGGAGGTGGCTGGATGGAGTCACTGAAGCAGGAGGCGTGAGCTTAAAGGGACTCCAGAAGATGGTGGAGGACAGGAAGGCCTGGAGGAAAGTGGTCCACGTGGTCGCGATGGGTCGGACACGACAACAATAATCATAATAATGATTCCAATAAGAGAAGGTAGTAGGACACGTGAAGGATAATAATACCACAGCCATACCACACGGGTAAATATACTCAGACATAAGACAGTGCTTTTGGAATTAGGTGTTCAGCAGTGATGGCACAAGGGAAAAAATGTCTTCTGTTTCTAGTTGTTTTGGCACGCAACGCCCTATAGCAGCGTGCAGAGGGAAGGAGTTGAAATAATTTAAGTCCAGGATGCGAGGGGTCTGTAGATATTTTCTCAGCCTTCTTTTTGGCTTGTGCAGTGTACAGGTCCTCAACGGAAGGCAGGTTGGTTGCAGTTGTTTTTTACTGCAGTCCTAACTATCCGCTGAAGTCTGCGCCTGTCCCGTTTGGTTGCTGGATCAAACCAGTTACAGAGATACAAGTGACAAGACTCAATAATTCGAACTGTATCAGCAGAGCGGAGTCCTTCCCCCTCTGCGTCTCGGCCTGACGTGGCCCACTGCCCGCTCCCCCCTCCTGCGCTTCCTTGGCCTGGTCCCGCTGCCGAAGAGAGCCGCTGTCAGAATCCATTTATATCACATTCATAAATGTATGTTTAAAACATTATTCCCCCCCCCATGGATTCTGCCATCTCCCGAGGAAGGAGGAGCGGATGTGGATTCAGCCGGCCTTAGGTTATTTCAAAGACCAAGGGAAACCTTTTGAACTGGGGGGAACAAAAGTGAGGGTTAGAGAAGGAGGCATCTGGACTGTGTCTCCATTTGAATCTGCAGAGGAAGAAAGCAATAACCATAAAGATTCGAAGTTCCTTTTTCCCACGAAAGGGATGACACAAAGTCAAACGATGGTTGAGGGAAGGGGGGTTGAACCGGGTACCCTTTATAAAATTTCAATCTGTAAAACAATACCAGGTCCTGTCTTGTATTCCCACAACCAAACATGTCCTAGTAAGGATTCCTTTTGGACTGGAACCGACTCCGAGAGGTTTTGTTTTCCTAAGACGTGGATTGGGGTGAGTCCTGACAGCCGCTGCTCCTCCGATCAGAAAATCCGCCCAGCTCCTGTCCACCTTTTGCAAAGGCAGGAGGCGGAATAGCTTTACGAAGCTGCCGGATGTTCAGAAGCTCATCCCTGGTCTACGTGATCCGCAGTGAGTCGCAGAAAGCAAGCAAGCAAAAAAAAAAGTCAAAACTACTAGAGAGCGTTTCTGCCAGGTTGCGATTCTTTTTCAGGAGGCAACTGGACTTTGTTTCTCTTTGAAGATGTTTCGCTTCTCATCCAAGAAGCTTCTTCAGCTCTATGGACGACTGAGACTCTCCATAGACGGATGAATGAATGAATGAATGAATGAATGAATGAATGAAAAAGATTCTTTTTCAGGAGGCAACTGACTTTCTTGTTTTTCTTTGAAGACGTTTCACTTCTCATCCAAGAAGCTTCTTCAGTTCTATGGACGACTGAGACTCTCCATAGATGGATGGATGAAAGAAAGAAAGAAAGAAAGAAAGAAAGAAAGAAAGAAAGAAAGAAAGAAAGAAAGAAAGAAAGATTCTTTTTCAGGAGGCAACTGGACTTTTTCTTTGAAGACGTTTCACTTCTCATCCAAGAAGCTTCTTCAGCTCTATGGATAACTGAGAATCTCCATAGACCAGGGGTAGGCAACCTTGGCTCTTTTGTGACTCGTGGACTTCAACTCCCAGAATTCCTTAGCAAGCATGGCTAAGGCTCAGGAATTCTGGGAGTTGAAGTCCACGAGTCACAAAAGAGCCAAGGTTGCCTACCCCTACCATAGACGGATGGAAGAAAGAAAGAAAGAAAGAAAGAAAGAAAGAAAGAAAGAAAGAAAGAAAGAAAGAAAGAAAGAAAGAAAGAAAGAAAGAAAGAAAGAAAGAAAGAAAGAAAGATTGATTCTTTTTCAAGAGGCAACTGGACTTCTTCAGCTCTATGGATAACTGAGACTCTCCATAGACGGATGAATGGATGAATCTGATTCAATGGGGAGGGTTTCCCCCGCCCGCTCGGCCCCGCAAAACCTAACCACAATTGTGCCTACCCCACAATTCGCAGGTTGCGGGCACACACAGATGCCGGATCCGACCCAGGCGTGTTCCTGCTGCAAAGACAAACGCGGCGCGGTTAAATGACGCAGGAAAGAATTGGGACGGCGCCTTTAAGAGCGGCGTGGGGGAAAAAAACAACGGTCCGTGGCGCGAGGGATGCTGGGAAATGTGGTCCAAGCGGTCTCGCGGGCGCCATGTTGGCAGGCGGGGCCTCACGTGGATTAGCTTCTTAATGCCGGTTTGAGGGGGCTGCGGGGCAAGGACCCCCCCCCAAGTCAAAACATTGTGGGGAAGGGAGGGAAGAGCGCATGCGCACTCCCTATAACGGGAGAGAAAATAACAATCGACACCCCTCCCCCCCCCAAAATACGGCAACCTTCGTCTCGCTTACCAGCACGGATTCGCCTTCCTGGCCCGAACTGCGCCTGCGCAGCGGTGTTTGCCTCCCCCTCCCTCCTGTATGCTCAGTCTAATTGGATGCGAGGAAGAACCGAGGCCGCCGCGGCGAAGGCGGGCTTTGTTGCCGAGGCGACGGGCGCGAAGGAGGGGATTGGCGGCCGCCCTCGTGATCAGCGCCGATTGGCCGAGGCTCTCTTTGACGTTTTGGCGGGAAGAATGTAAAAGGATCAAATGCCTTTCGATGGGTTTCTGGAGATTTCTTCAAAATGTTTTATGAGGCGCTGAGTTTGGGATCCTGGCTGGATTCATGGAGAGGGAGGGTGCCAAGGGGAATCTGCCCTTGTGATAGATCTCCAAGGAGTAGAATACAAGCACAAAGGAAATAAACAGGACCTAAGCCATGGCTTGTCTAACCATGACAGCATTCACACAATATCTGAAGCCATCGATCCAGCTGAAGTGTACAATCACCAACTGGGTTTACTCAGACGTGCCTTGTCTAACCATAATAGTGTTCACACAGTTCTAAAGTTCTGTCCATCCAATTGTGACTTACAACCACAAGCTATGTTCACACAGGATCTAAACCATGGCTTCCTTTAACAATGATAGCATGCACACCATATTGAAAGCCATTGATCCCCAGTGAGAACGCCCTCCGCCTGGGGATCACCCGTCGGCAATCCTTGACCGGTGGTACCCTGAGATGACCCTCCCTGTGGGAGCGCCTACCCTATGGAATCAACTGCCAACGGAACTCCGGACTGCCCCCTCCCCAGATACCCATCCATTGCCTTGCCTTCCATCATCGCCTTGTCTCCTGCCACAAAGAGGAGGGGGTCAACATATTTTCCAAAGCACCAGATGGCAGGACAAGAAATAATGGATGGAAACCAATCAAGGTTTCCAGTTTTGCATCCAGTTTTGTTCAAGATGATGTAAAAAAAGATGTTGAGACTCTAGAAAGAACGCAGAGAAGAGTAACAAAGATGATCAGGGGACTGGAGGGTAAAACATACAAGGAACAGTGGCTGGAATTGGGCATGTCTAGTTTAATGACGCGGGACGCGGTGGCTCAGTGGGTTAGGACGCTGAGCTTGTCGATCAGAAGGTCGGCATTTTGGCGGGTCGAATCCCGAGTGCCGCGTAGCAGAGTGAGCGCCTGTTACTCGTCCCAGCTTCTGCCAACCTAGCAGTTTGAAAGCACGTAAAAATGCAAGTAGAAAAATAGGGACCACCACGGTGGGAAGGTAACAGCGTTCCGTGCGCCTTTGGCGTCTAGTCATGCAGGCCACATGACCACGGAGACGTCCTCGGACAAGCGCTGGCTCTTTGGCTTTGAAACGGAGATGAGCACCGGCCCCTAGAGTCGGAAACGACTAGCACGCATGTGCGGGGGAACCTTTACCTTTACCTTAGTTTAATGAAGAGAAGGACCAGCGGGTGTTATGTATTGGGCTCACTTGTAACACGTGGTAAGCTGGAGCAGCTAACGGCTCTCCAGCAACTCAGACTCCCTGTCTCCAGTGCTGCTATTGGCTGTCCCTAGGCGGCAATGGGTTGCTTCAAACCTATTGGCTGCCGCCTAGGGGGCAGGCTATAAATTGCTGCAGGCTGCAGCCCAATTCTCAGTTCAGATCCTGCAAGCAATAAACCATGAGCTTTGCTGAACTCACTTGCCTCGCCTCCTTTCCTGTGCAACGAACCCACTACACAACAGGGGACATGATAGCAGCCTTCCAATATCTCAGGGGCTGCCCCAAAGAAGAGGGAGTCAAGCTATTCTCCAAAGCACCCAAAGGCAGGACAAGAAGCAACGGATGGAAACTAACCAAGGAGAGAAGCAACCTAGAACTAAGGAGAGATTTCCTCACAATGAGGACAATTAACCAGTGGAACAACCTGCCTCCAGAAGTGGTGAATGCTCCAACACTGGAAGTTTTTAAGAAGAGACTGGACAGCCATTTATCTGAAATTGTATAGGGTTTCCTGCCTGACCAGGGGGTTGGACTAGAAGACCTCCAAGGTCCCTCCCAACTTTATTGTTGTTGCTGCTGCTGCTGCTGCTTTTAATATTATTGTTGTTGTTGTTGTTGTTGTTGTTGTTATTATTATTATTATTATTATTATTATTATTATTATTATTATTATTATTATTATTATAACGAAGCAACCTGGAATTAAGGAGAAACTTCCTGGCAGTGAGGACAATTAATCAGTGGAACCGCTTGCCACCAGACGTTTTTGGAGCTCCGTCACTGGAGGTTTTTAAGAAGAGATTAGACAACCACTTGTCTGAAATAGCATAAGTTCTCCTGCTTGAGCAGGGGATTGGACTAGAAGACCTCCAAGGTCCCTTCCAGCTATTTTTATTGACTATTTGTCTTTCATTATGACAATACGTCCCTTAATGCTTCTTTTCCCAAATACTCCTAGGAGTGATTTGCTCCTTCAGGTGATATGGATGGGTATAACTTGGCATCAAAAATCTATATGATAATGTTCTCCATTCAGTCGTGTCCAGCTCTTGGTGATTCTGTGGGATTCCACGGCTTCCAATTTTGCACTACTTCTTTTGAGTCTCTCTTGTGTTCTGACTGGTGTCAGTTTTGATGGTGTCCACCCACCGTGTCCTTTGGCAGCCTGGTTTCATTGGACCACTAATTCTTCCCAGCATAACGGCTTTTTCCCCCGCATGACATGGCCAAAATAAGTGAGACACAGTTTCGTGATTTTGCCTCCCAGTGAGACGTCTGGTATGATGTGCTCCAGGGCTTGTTTGTTGGTCCCCTTTCCTGTCCGAGGAACATATAAGTAGCTATATGAGAACATGATAGATAGAGCAAACTAACCTATATTTGGTTGCCAGGCTGGTGCCCTGCTTTTCTAACGATCTTATGCAACAATCCATGTGCAACTATCCATTTGCAAAGGGCATCCTTCATCTGCAGAATTCACTGCTACAAGATGTGATGGCCACCAAGATGGCCGATTTAAGAGAAGGTTGAATACACTCAAAAGAGACAGGTGCCACAAAGGCAAAGACTCCATGTTACCTTTAAGTTGGGACCAGCATGCTTCCAAACATCACCTGTAGGAAGAGAGAGGTGGGTCTCCATCTTCTCCTGGTGAACATCTGCAGGTATCAAGTAAGGAGAAACCAAATGTTGAACTAGGATAGGTGTTGGCCTGACCCAACAAACCTGTTCCTAGATTTCCTGAACTTCCTTCCAACAAGAACAATGAGGTGGGCCATTATCTTGGACAGCTTTTCACTAGAGATGGGATAAATTCATGAAGGACAAGTCAACTGAGTGCCATCAGCCGTGAAGACTCCATATTACGTCTAGGCTGAGGGCATCGTATCTCCAAATATCAACCATAGAAGACCAACAGTGGAAGACAGGTGGGTCTCCACCTCCTGCTTGAGGACTTCCCAGAAACACCTATGAGAAGGCCAACGCGGCACCAAGCTGGACCTTGACCTTTTCGCGCCAAGGCTTAATCTTCTGAGGCAGACCCCAAAAGTGGACAGGTTATTCAAAGGACGTTTGGTAGTCTCCATGGTTACAAGAATGCTCCAGAACAGGGTTCTAGGTCTTGCAGACCACAGCTTGGGAAACAATCTGTGTCAACACAATCCGTTGCCCTGGCCACTGGACTGCTGCCTTAGTTCCCATTTTCCTGGGCGCTTCTCTAACTTTTGGCCCAGGATTTTGGACATTTCTGCAAAGCAAGTTTTTTTCCCCTCTCTCTGTCTCTCTTTCTAATGGCTTTCCCTTTTCTTTATTCTTGGTGGCATTCTTTTGACAAGGGGCAGATGCCCCCTGCCCCCCGCAAGGACATCCCCTGTGAGGAGGAGGAAGAGGAGGATGAGGAAGTTTGCTGGTTCCTGGGAGAAATGCTGCTTTTTTACTGTTTGGTTGTCGTCGTTCTACAACTCTGTTCCCTCTGGGGGAAGACGGTAAGAGTCGATCACCAGCTATCGTTTGTAACTTGAGGAGAGGACCTCAAGCCACAAAAATCCTTCTGGGTCAGCTCGGCCATGTTGTCCCCATAACGGGCCACCAAAACCTCCAAGAAGTTTCACGCAAGCAGAGCTAAAATCTGCCGCTAACAGTTGCATGAATATGCTGATAGACTGCTACTGCACGTGGAGCTTTACAGTAGCCACTGTGACAAATAGTCAATAACAAAGGTAGTCCTCGACTTACAACAGTTCATCTAGTAGGACCGTTCAAAGTTACAACGGCACCGAACAAAGTAACTTATGACCGGTTTTCCACACTTACGACCAGTGCAGAATCCCCACGGTGACATGATTAAATTTTGGACGTTGGCAACTGATTCTTATTTCTGACGGTTGTGGTGTCCCTGAGTTATGTCATCACCGTTTGCGACCTTCTGACAAGCAAAGTCAATGGGGAAGCAAGATTCACTTAACAACTGTGGGAAGAAAGGTCCTAAAATGGGGCAAAACTCACTTAACAACCGTCATGCTTAGCAACAGAAATTGTGGTCGTTAAATCGAGGACTACCTGTAGACCAACCTTGTCACCGTACCTTCGACATGACCCAAAGGGAACCGCCGTGGCTTCAAATCTTGTATTAAAAGCTGGCTCCAAACCCCAAGCTGTGTTCACACAACATGCTAAGGCCATCGTTAAGGGAACAACGGTTTAGAATGTTGTGTGAACGCAGCCTGCGGTTCTTAAAAAAAACCATTATCCTGCGTTCACACGATACGGAACCTCAAACTGTAAACTAATAAGCCATAAACTCTGTGATCTGTTTTTCTCCTATGCATTCTTATGGTTCTTTCAAAATTGATCATTCACGTTTTCCATATTTCCTGGCGCAGTTTTTCCTGAAACAACCTTGTGGAACGCTGACCTGCAACTGGAAGGCCCATTCAAACGGTAAACACTTGTGTTCCTTCAAGCAGCATGTTTTACATCGGGGGTGTGCAACCTTGTCAACTTGTAAGGCCTGTGGACCTCAACTCCCAGAATTCCTCAGCCAGCCATGCTACCTTGTCAACTTGAAGACCTGTGGACCTCAACTCCCAGAATTCCTCAGCCAGGGACGCAACCTTGTCACCTTGAAGACCTGTGGGCCTCAACTCCAAGAATTCCTCAGCCAGCCACGCAACCTTGTCAACTTGAAGACCTGTGGACCTCAACTCCCAGAAGTCCAGTGGTCTTAAAATTGACAAGGTTGGACACCTATGTTTTATACCATAAATGAACAAATGATGTGGATAGATCCCGAAAGAAACCAGGATTTCTAGACCTGTGCGTTCTTTCTGGGACGGGGAAAATTTTGGCGTAGCGAGCTAAGCCCCACTTCAGTTTTCCCACCGCTTACTTATCCAGGGTTAACTGTCCCGTGGCTTAATCCGTTCACTCCCTTTCCAGGGACACCAAATGATCAACTCACCTGAACTCGGGGCCGGATTCTTAGACTACCCTATGCAGGGCTGGACTCAGGCAAACCGCTGGGGAACATCTCTGCACAACGTTACAACCCAGCTAGTGTGGTTTTATTCATTTATGAAACATATATGTACATAGGGAGTCCTGGACGTAGCCTCAAAACGGAGCCCTCAGATACCGTTGTAAGTTGGGACGGTCGCTAATCATGCCACCGCGGGAGCGGAAAGACTTACGACTTTATTTGTCAGCTGGGGTTAAACTAACCTGGCTGTACATGTGACCACGGGGATGGTGCAACCGCCGTATCTGTGAAAAAGGGCCACCAGCCCCATTTTTTCAGCGGCAACTGCCCTTGTGTAAATCTGTATTATTGTGAACTCTAAACCTTCCTCCTTCCGTGCCGTATTCAAGACGGACAGTGTCACGGTTCCGACAGATTGAAAACCATTTTAAAAGAACTTCAAGGCAAAGATTTCTTCCTTAAAGAACATTTTATTTTGGAAGCAAGGTATCGGCGCCTACAAAGGTGAACCCAAGACTAAATTCCCCTCCCCCCCCAGGGTGCAAAGTTGCAAGTTACATTTCCCACCCCAAATTGCTGTCATAAATCACATTTCACCCATTGTTAGAAAACGCAGCTGCTCCAGCCTGCTAAAAATGTGGTCAGCAAATGACCTTGGTTCCCATCCATGTGAATTGTTTTGGCCAGGGGTAGGCAACCTCGGCTCTTTTATGACTCATTGGACTTCAACTCCCAGAATTCCTGAGTCAGCTGACTCAGGAATTCTGGGAGTTGAAGTCCAATGAGTCATAAAAGAGCCGAGGTTGCCTACCCCTGGTTTTGGCCTACTGAAAATTACCCCCCACTCCTCCTCCTAACTGAAAAATGTGACAAAATGAAAATGGCTTCAATTTGGATTGTCACAGGGTTGACAGACAGTGATTAATATTTAGATGTTACTTATATGTAAGGGTGTAGGTCTGTACATATGTTGTTTATAGCATGTTTAAATGTGTGTTATGTATGTGTACACTTTGAGAGCAAGGAACTAAATTTCATTTTTAATGGGTGCCATTGTGCCCACAGTAAAAAAAATGACAATAAAGGTTTATCTATCTATCTATCTATCTATCTATCTATCTATCTATCTATCTATCTATCTATCTATCTATCTATCCATTCATCCATCCATCCACCTACCTAGCTACGGTACCTATTATCTATCTATCTATCTATCTATCTATCTATCTATCTATCTATCTATCTATCTATCTATCTATCTATCCATTCATCCATCTGTCCACCTACCTAGCTACGGTATCTATTATCTATCTATCTTTCTATCCATCCATCCATCCATCCATCCATCCATCCATTATTCATCTATCCATCCATCTATCTAGCCATTCATCCATCTACCTACCAACCTACATATTAATCTATCTATCTATCTATCATCTATCTATCTATCTATCTATCTATCTATCTATCTATCTATCTATCTATCTATCTATCTATCTATCCATTCATCCATCTGTCCACCTACCTAGCTACGGTATCTATTATCTATCTTTCTATCCATCCATCCATCCATCCATCCATTATTCATCTATCCATCCATCTATCTAGCCATTCATCCATCTACCTACCAACCTACATATTATCTATCTATCTATCTATCTAAATTTGAATGGTCACTCAGTTGTGGTCGTACCTTTACCTCCCAGGTGCCAAGCGCCCAAAGTTTGATCCCATGTTCAATCCTGCCACAGTTGTGTGTGTGTGTGTGTGTGTGTGCAAAGACTGAGCGTAAGTCTCTTTTTTTCAGTGCCATTGTAACTCCAAACGGTCGCTAAGCGAACGGTCGTAAGTTGAGGACCGCCTGCAATTTGTCCCTTCCTCTCCCGCTTTTAGGGGGCCAAGGCTGCAGCTGCCAGTGTCACTGCGAGTTCACCATCTGTGGCCTGTTCAGGAAGATCTTTGGGGGGAAAGAAAACCAAGAGGACAGGGACCCCCCAGTCTCGCCCCCCATCAAGAAACGCCTGAAGAAGCGTCTCTCCTTGCTCAGCCAGCAGACCTTCTGCGACAGCGATTCCTCAGCCACCGGCAGCCAGGATTCCCAGCTGTCCTCGGGGAAGTGGAGCCAGACGGGCGACAGCGTCAGCCTCGCCAGCTGGAAGAGGAAGCAGCGGATGGCCAAGACCCCCCGGGACCCCGAGACCGCCTGGATGAGGCAACAGCCCTGCATGCGTTGCAAAGCGAAGCGGACACGCGAATGGCTGGTGCACCACTTCTACAGCAAAGATTCACCTTTGCAAAGCAAGAAAATCTGAGTCCCGGCCAGAGGGGACTTTCGGGGACCCCCGTGCTGGCCAAGCCACTTTTGGGGGGCCACTTTTGGGTGGGCCGCTGCCCCTGCTGCCCCAGATGACTCGTATCAATAAAAGATAGAGGTGCATTGTAAGCAATGGTGGTGTTTTTCACACAGCTGTAAAAGGGTGGATTGGTTAAAGTACATTAGGCTCTCCAAAGGTGGCAACTTTAAGTCTTGTGGACTTCAACTCCCAGAATTCTCCAGGCAGCTTTAGAGAAAGATGTGAGGATTTCAACTCCCAGAATTCCTCAGCCAGCCCGGAACATGTGAGGACTTCAACTCCCAGAATTCCGCAGCCAGCCATGCAGGAAGATATGAGGACTTCAACTCCCAGAATTCCTCAGCCAGCCAGACAGGAAGCTGTGAAGACTTGAACTCCCAGAATTCCCCAGCCAGCCAGGAACATGTGAGGACTTCAACTCCCAGAATTCCCCAGCCAGCCATGCAGGAAGATATGAGGACTTCGACTCCCAGAATTCCTCAGCCAGCCAGACAGGAAGCTGTGAAGACTTCAACTCCCAGAATTCCTCAGCAAGCCAGACAGGAAGCTGTGAAGACTTCAACTCCCAGAATTCCTCAGCAAGCCAGACAGGAAGCTGTGAAGACTTCAACTCCCAGAATTCCTCAGCAAGCCAGACAGGAAGCTGTGAAGACTTCAAATCCCAGAATTCCTCAGCAAGCCAGACAGGAAGCTGTGAAGACTTCAACTCCCAGAATTCCCCAGTCTGGCTGAGGAATTCTGGGAGCTGAAGTCCACAAATCTTACAGTTGCCAAGTACATTGTCTGACTTTACAATGGTCTAACAACACTGCTGGGTCATTAATCTTGCTAGTTTGCTGTCACATTCATTACTTGCAACACAATCATTTTGCTTTTAGGCTGCAAGGCTCCGACCCTGACCTTGAAGTGTGTGTGTGCGTACGTGTGTTGTGAGTGTGTGAATTTGTGTGCCTGTGTGCGTGTGTGTCTGTGCGTTTACTACATTCAGCATGCAGTGTTGTTTTTTTTCCAACCAGATCCCCTCCCATGGCCGGACAGGCTGTGAATTATGACAGCTATGTAGCATACACATTAGATTTAAGCTCAGTGTTTAGTTAAATATCCAAACAACATTTTTTTTAAAAAATAAAGATTATCATTGGAAAAGAATGGCAATACACTCTGAAGTGTCTTGAGTTTCTTAGAAGTAGCGCTGGGCATCGTCCCTTCCTTTTTTTAAAAAAAAAATAAGATTAAAAAAAAATCTCAAGAAAAGGAAAATGCACAGACACTTGGAAGCAATAGACCGCGAATACATTTGAATTCTGTGTGTGTGTGTGTGTGTGTGTGTGTGTGTGCTTTGTCAATGTCTGCGTTTGCACTTTCCTGTGTCATGGCTTGTTAACCATGGTTGGTTTGTTCAAAACAGAAACCCTGTTTGTAAACCACAATGGCTCTGGGCTCATTGAACCCATTAAACCCAAACTGAATAAGCCACGCTGTAGCTCAGGGGTCAGCAACCTCGGCTCTTTTATGACTCGTGGACTTCAACTCCCAGAATTCCTGAACCAGCTGGTTCAGGAATTCTGGGAGTTGAAGTCCACGAGTCAAAAAAGAGCCGAGGTTGCCGACCCCTGCTGTAGCTGAATGTGATCCATAAACCTTGCTAGCGTGTTGTGTCTGTTGCAGTAGAGAGAGACCCAGTTCTGAACGCCTGATCCTGGCGTATTTCATTTTGCAGTTGAAATCAGCACAGTTATTTGCTGCAGATTACGTACTGCCCTTCTGAACATTATTAACTGATACTTACTTTAATTGGATTAAAAAACAAAATACATCGAAATGTATAGTCACAATAACACTGTTAGCAATCAATCCCGAAGGGATTTTGATCCAGCAGAAAGCCAGACCTTTTCAAAATTTAGTTAGGGAGAGGCTAAGCCAGGGGTAGGCAACCTTGGCTCTTTTATGACTCGTGGACTTCAACTCCCAGAATTCCTGAGCCAGCATAGCATAGCTGGCTCAGGAATTTTGGGAGTTGAAGTCCACACGTCATAAAAGAGCCAAGTTGCCTATCCTAATGTTTCTCAAACTCAGCCACTTTAAGATGGGTGGACTTCAACTCCCAGAATTCCCCAGCCAGCATACTTTATGATGGTGGACTTCAACTCCCAGAATTCCCCAGCCAGCCCACTTTAAGACCGGTGGACTTCAACTCCCAGAATTCCCTAGCCGCCATGCTTTAAGTCGTCTGCCCCTCAAAGTTTTTGCCCATGTTGAGAGAAGACAACAAGAAAGCCAGTGTGCTTTACGATGGGTGGACTTCAACTCCCAGAATTCTGTGGCTGGCTGGGGAATTCTGGGAGTTGAAGTCCACTCATCTGAAAGACACCAAAGCTGAGAAAGCCTTGTCTAAAACTATAACTGTGGAGATCACCTTGTCCAATCAGAGACCTCTATAGAGGAAAGGTCCCCAAAAATACAGGTTAAAAAGAGATGGTTATTCGCTGGCAGAGTTGTGGACGCCATCTTGACTTTTTTGCCCCCTCTGAGCTTAGTCCCATGCTCTGTGCAGGAATGGCCAACACATCAAGTCCCCGCATGATGGACACGTGTGCTCCATCCCTCCCGCCCCAAAACCAGGCCGTCTCCACCCAACTGCGAAGGAACGTTTTTATTTATTTATGCATTTATGCGTTTCTCAAATTTATACAGTCAGCCGTCTCAGCGGAAGTGACTCTTGCTGCAAGAAGCATTTCTTGCCTAGTGGTTAGCTAATTGCCACCTTCCGTCGCTTTGAGTAACCATCTTTGCTCCATGCCACAGATACAGCTAGTTGTCCACTTAGGACAGGGGATCTTCAAACTTGGCCCTTTTGTGACTTGTGGACTGCAACTCCCAGAATTCCCCAGCCACCTTTAAGATAGGTGGACTTCAGCATGCCTGGCTGAGGAATTCTGGGAGTTGAAGTCCACGAGTCATAAAAGAGCCAAGGTTGCCTCCCCCTGGGCGAAGCTCTAAAGCAATGTTTCTCAAACTCAGCCACTTTAAGATGGGTGGACGTCAACTCCCAGAATTCCCCAGCCAGCATACTTTAAGATGGGTGGACTTCAACTCCCAGAATTCCCCAGCCAGCCCGATTTAAGACAGGTGGACTTCAACTCCCAGAATTCCCTAGCCGCCACGCTTTAAGTCCTCTGCCCCTCGAAGTTTTTGCCCACGTTGAGAGAAGACAACAAGAAAGCTGACTCAGCTTTCATTTCACCCTTTTGTGAGTTTTGGGTGGACCCACAACTCAACCTTCCCTTAAAAATATGTGTTTTCCCGCCGGAGGAGGAGAAAAAAACTACTTCTGAGTCACATCCACTCTTGCCAAAGTAGCCTTGGGCAATTCAGAAAACCGAGAATGGGGTGTGTGGCTACACGTAGGTTGCTAATCAAACAATTCTTCTTAACCTTTCATTATCGCTCTTGCGTTGTTCTTGGCAATAAGTCCTGCAAAGGGTGTTTGCTCCTTCCTGGGAATTTCTGCAGATGAAGCCCTTTTAGAACATGACCTAGGAGTAGATTAGCGAAGACACGTTCCCATAAATACAGCCCAACTGGACCTCAATTCTCCTGTTTCTGGAACTTTCCACCATGAAGCTAATCCTGTTGTTTGGAGTTTTGCTTGGGGTCACCTGGAGCCTGGAAACCTTTGAAGGGTAAGCTGGCTTCATGCTAGTCTGTTAGGATGCACCAATTGCCTAGTGCAGGGGTCTCCAAACGTGGCAGCTTTAAGAGCTGCGGGTTTCAACTTTTAAGACTTGTGGACTTCAACTCCCAGAAATCCCCAGCCAGCTATGCTGGCTGGGGAATTCTGGGAGTTGAAGTCCACAGGTCTTAAAGTTGCCAAGTTTGGCGACCTCTGGTCTAGCGTGTCGGTGGATTCTCTTTCCTGGATTTATTGAAGCGAAAGCTGACACAACCCTCTGCGGAGGGTGCTTTAATTTGGATGTCTGCAGGGAGCAAGGGGGTTGGACTAGATGACCTCCAGGACTCCTTCAAACTCTAGGATTTTAAATCTGGTGGGTGCCCGCTGGATTCCTGCGCTGTGCTAAGCGGTCATGTGGTCTGCTTGATTGTGGATTACTGTAGTGTGTTTTATGAGTTCAGTGAAATACAGACAACAGAATCAACAGAGTTGGGAGGGACCCTGGAGGTCTTCTAGTCCAACCCCCTGCTCAGGCAGGAAACCCTATACCATTTCAGACAAACAGTTGTCCAATCTCTTCTTGAAGACTTCCGGGAAGGCTGTCCCCCTGCTGCATTCACAATGTCCTCAGATTTTAGGAAGAAATCCATTTATTTCTGTTCTCTTCATTCCTGTTCTCCAAAGCACCTGAGGGCATGACAAGGAACAATGGATCAGATATCCAATCCAGATCTAAGGAGAAATTTCTGGACATTGAGAATAATGAACCAGTGGAGCAGCTTCCCTTTAGAAGCTGTGGCTGCTCCAACGCTGGAGGATATTTTAGGAAGAGATTGTCTGAAATGGTATATAGGGGGTTGGACTAGATGGCCTCCAAGGTCCCTTCCATCTCTGTTATTCTGTCTCTGGTTTGTGGCGAACCAAATCTTGCAGGTGTTTCCCGCTAATCAGTGAAGTTTGCAAACTTTGGCTTAACGTCGCCTCCTTTCCTGGTTTGGTCCAGGCAACCATTACGCCCCACCTCTTCATCCTCAGACATGTCTCTTCTTTAAGCATTGAGTAAAATGTGCCTCCTCACATTTCCAATCAAGCTGAGATTGGAACAGATTGTCACGGTCCCCGCTTTGGAGAAAGGTAAAAGGTAAAGGTTCCCCCACACATGCGTGCTAGTCGTTTCCGACTCTAGGGGCCGGTGCTCATCTCCGTTTCAAAGCCGAAGAGCCAGCGCTTGTCCAAGGACGTCTCCGTGGTCATGTGGCCGGCATGACTGGACGCTAAAGGCGCACGGAACGCTGTTACCTTCCCACCGGAGTGGTCCCTATTTTTCTACTTGCATTTTTTACGTGCTTTTGAACTGCTAGGTTGGCAGAAGCTGGGACGAGTAACAGGCGCTCACTCTGTTACGCGGCACTCGGGATTCGACCCGCCAAACTGCCGACCTTCTGATCGACAAGCTCAGCGTCCTAACCCACTGAGCCATTGCGTCTCTTGCTTTGGAGAAAAGCACTTAGCAATTAATATTCTCCAGAAACCCTGCATTGAGGAAAGATGCATGACGGCTAGAGAAGTGGCTTTAATTCAGTCACGAAATAAATGGTAGGCCTTTTTCTTCCGCTCCTTTGAATTAAACAACGGTGGGTTGTTCATTTCTGAACTTGGTGACTTTAAGACTTGGGGACTTCAACTCCCAGAATTCCTCAGATGGAGGCCTCCAAACTTGGCGACTTTAAGACTTGGGGACTTCAATTCCCAGAATTCCTCTGTCAAGGCTCCTCCAAACTTGGCAACTTTAAGATTTGGGGACTTCAACTCCCAGAATTCCTCAGACGGAGGCCTCCAAACCTGGTGACTTTAAGACTTGGGGACTTCAACTCCCAGAATTCCTCAGACGGAGGCCTCCAAACCTGGTGACTTTAAGATTTGGGGACTTCAACTCCCAGAATTCCTCAGTCAGCCAGCATTGACTGACTTAGAGAGCCAAACTCCTCTGTTTCAGGTTGACATAACGGGTCCTGAGAATATCCGGTTCTTATCTTTCCTGCCATAGGTTGTTATTTCACCTTTATAACTTTATAACTTACGGGGGCTTTTAAATACAATAGAGAGGAATGGTGGCAGTTTTACGTTATTAGTAAAGTCTGTCAAGAAGACAGATTCACTAAGCAACTGTCTTACTTAACAATGGCAGCGATTCCCTTAACAACCATGGCACGGAAGGTTGTAAAACGGGAAAATAATTTAACAACGGTCTTGCTTAGCAACAGAAATTTTGACCTCAGTTGCAGTCGTAAGTCGAGGACTGACTGTAATACATCTGCAAATGGCCCCCCTCTTGTGTTCATGGTGTAATGATCCCCCAAACTGCCTCCACCACCAGTTGGATTGACCTCCTAAAGGGCGACACCCAATGACGTGGGCGAATGAATACACAACACACAACGCCCAACAACGGGGCAAACTGGACAAACCACTAATCCTATTCTTTTGGGTTTTGGCTCTTTCAGTGACCAGGTTCTCCGCCTGAAGCCATCCAGCGAGGAGCAGGTTGATTTGCTGAAAGAATTGGGAGGCCTGAAACACCTCCAGGTGTGTGTATTTGCACAAGGGTAACAATTCCAGGACAGGTAACCCTCCATCTTGAGCCCAAAATTTCCCTCGCGAAGCCAGACAGTTGTTCAGTGAGTTTTGGCCCATTTTGCGACCTTTCTTGCCACCGTTGTTAAGCGAATCACTGCGGTTGTTAAGTTAGGAACACGGACATTAAGCGAATCCGGCTTCCCCCCATGGACTTTGCGTGTCAGAAGGTCGCAAAAGGAGATCGCGTGAAAACCCCACCGCCGGGGACACTGTGACTGTCATAAATATGAGCCAGCGGCCAAGCGGCTGAATTTTGAATCACGTGACCCTGTGGATGCTGCAGCGGTCACAAGTGTGAAAAACGGTCATAAGTCATTTTTGTTTTCAGTGCCGTTGTAACCTCACCCAGTCACTAAGCAAATGGTTATACGCCGAGGACTCACTGCATTCTGATTAAATTAATACTTCTGACCTTAAGTGACCCACGCACACCTAGAATGGGGACCATCCCAGGATGGGATGAAGTGTAGGTTGGTGTGTAGAACAGCTGGTTTAACCTCCTCCCAGGTTGCCTAACAGGCTGTGAGTGTGGAGATGTGCACTTCTAAAGCATTTGTTGAGTTGGCCTTCTGTACCCCAAAATAAGTGGGTCAAAAGATTGCAGTCATGGAAGATTATAGGTCAGGGCTAGGCCACCTTGGCTCTTTTATGACTGGTGGACTTCAACTCCCAGAATTCCTGAGCCAGCCATGCAGACGGGAAAGGGTGAGTTTCCAAGTTGAGCCATACTGGCTCAGGAATTCTGGGAGTTGGTGTCCACAAGTCATGAGGAGGCCATAGTTCCCCCATGCTGGCTCAGGAATTCTGGGAGTTGAAGTCCACCAGTCATGAGGGGGGCCAAGGTTGCCTACCACTGTTATAGGTGTTAACTTGCTCAGTAGTAGCAACTGTGAGAGGGATCTCCTAGTGGACAATCGCTTAAATCTGAGCCAGCCGTGTGCTGCAGCCGCCAAAAAGGCCAACACAGTGCTAGGCTGCATTAACAGAGGGATAGAATCAAGTTCATGGGAAGTGTTAATATCACTTTACAAGGCCTTGGTAAGGCCACACTTGGAATATTTGCATCCAGTTTTGGTCCCCACGATGTAGAAAAGATGTTGAGACTCTGGAAAGAGTGCAGAGAAGAGCAACAAAGATGATCAGGGGACTGGAGGCTAAAACATACAAGGAACAGTGGCTGGAATTGGGTATGTCTAGTTTAATGGAGAGAAGGACCAGGGGGGACATGATAGTAGCCTTCCAATATCTCAGGGGCTGCCCCAAAGAAGAGGGAGTCAAGCTATTCACCAAAGCACCTGAAGGCAACGGATGGAAACTAGTCAAGGAGAGAAGCAACCTGGAACTAAGGAGAAACTTCCTGACAGTGAGGACAATTAACCAGGGGAACCACCTGCCTCCAGAAGTGGTGAATGCTCCAACACTGGAAGTTTTCCCGAAGAGATTTGACCGCCATTTGTCTGAAATGATACAGGGTTTCCTGCCTGAGCAGGGGGTTGGACTAGATGACCCCCAAGGTCCCAATTCCAGCAACCGTTCCTTATATGTTTTAGCCTCCAGTCCTAAATGGACTGTTGTAAGTTGAGGAGGGCTGCCTGTAGCCCTTTCCTTTACAAACGGGGACTTTTCTGTCATTTTTTACGCCATGCTTGGACACGACCTTGCCTCCTTCACCCACTTTATTCGTTCTTCTCAGCTGAATTTCTGGCGGGCTCCCTCGCTACCCGAAGAATCTGTCGATGTCCAGGTGCCCTTTGCTGGTCTCCAGGCTGTCAAAGTCTTTCTGGAGTCACACCAGATTAAGTACTCGGTCCTGATTGAAGATGTGCAGGTATGATGAGAGAATGGCGGGGGTGGTGGTGGAGGAAATCAATAAACGGGATTTGTTATATGGAAATATTTTCCCTGCGTTGTATTTGGACCACAAGTCCCATTGATCCTCTTCCAAAGAAACACAATAACAATAACGCTCGGTCTGGGCCTTGGGTGGAGTATGGCGAGGGTGGGCTTGTGTGTGGATTTGTGAGAGGTTTACTTGTGTTCCTCTGGATGAGGGTTCCTTGGTTTTAACAACTCGAAGACGGGAGGACTTCAACTCCCAGAATTCCCCGGCCAGCTTTAAAATAGGTGGACTCAACTCCCAGAATCCCCAGCCAGCTTTAAAATAGGTGGACTTCAACTCCCAGAATCCCCTGGCCACCTTTAAAATAGGTGGACTTCAACTCCCGGAATCTCCCGGCCACCTTTAAAATAGGTGGACTTCAACTCCCATAATCCCCTGGCCAGCTTTAAAATAGGTGGACTTCAACTCCCACAATCCCCCGGCCAGCTTTAAAATAGGTGGACTTCAACTCCCAGAATCTCCTGGCCAGCTTTAAAATAGGTGGACTTCAACTCCCAGAATCCCCCGGCCAGCTTTAAAATAGGTGGACTTCAACTCCCAGAATCCCCCGGCCAGCTTTAAAATAGGTGGACTTCAACTCCCAGAATCCCCTGGCCAGCTTTAAAATAGGTGGACTTCAACTCTCAGCATTCCCTGGCCAGCTTTAAGGTAGGTGGATTTCAGCATGGTTGGCTGGGGAATTCTGGGAGTTGAAGTCCACCCATCTTCCAGTGGTTAAAATTGAGAAATATTGCTCTGAAGAGTCAAGCTGGGGGACACAGCCTTCTTCCCACTAATATTTTCCACAATTGCAAACCGTGAATGTGTGTGGCCTGCACAACTTCACCCGCAATCGGTGACGGACAACATGCTGTGATCAAATCCGACTATCCCTGTGACCCACATTCTCATTGCAGGCCCTGCTGGATGAAGAATCTCGAGAGATGCGCCTTAATCGTCAGAGGGAATTCGGCCAGAAGAATTTCAACTATGGTGCTTACCATAACTTGGACACGGTAAGTCACTTGAGAATGCGTTGCGCCCGGGTCTCTCACTGAGGTGGACTGTTATATATGAGGACAATTGGGGCCCGAATTTACATCCCTAAGCCAGGTGGCTGTTAAGTGAAGCACACCTGATTTTACACATTTTTTGAGGGGGGCGTTGGTCGTTAAGCAAATCATTGCAGTTGTTAAATGAATCAACTGGTTGTTAAGTGAACTTCACTGACTGGGAAAGTCACCCAAAGCAGTCATGGGAAGATGCAACCAAATTTGGTTCACAGAACTGTGGAGAGGCTGACGTGACTGCGTATCATCTCAGGTGGACTTCAACTCCCAGAATTCCTCAGCCAGCTTTTAAACAGGTGGACGTCAACTCCCAGAATCCCCCACATAACAGGCTTTAAAATAAGTGGATTTCAACTCCCAGAATTCCCCAGCCAGCTTTAAGATAGGTGGACGTCAATTCAGTTGGGCTCCTAAGTCAGGGGTCTTCACACTTGGCCCTTTTATGCCTCGTGGACTTCAACTCCCAGAATTCCTCAGCCAGGCATGCTGAAGTCCACCTATCTTAAAGGTGGCTGGGGAATTCTGGGAGTTGAAGTCCACAAGTCACAAAAGGGCCAAGTTTGAAGATCCCTGTCCTAAGTGGACAACTAGCTGTATCTGTGGCATGGAGCAAAGATGGTTACTCGAAGCGACGGAAGGTGGCAGTTAGCTAACCACTAGGCAAGAAAGGCTTCTTGCAGCAAGAGTCACTTCCGCTGAGACGGCTGACTGTATAAATTTGAGAAACGCATAAATGCATAAATAAATAAAAACGTTCCTTCGCAGTTGGGTGGAGACAGCCTCGTTTTGGGGCGGGAGGGATGGAGCACACGTGTCCATCATGCGGGGACTTGATGTGTTGGCCATTCCGGCACAGACAATGGGACTAAGCTGAGAAGGGGCAAAAAAGTCAAGATGGCGTCCACAACTCTGCCAGCGAATAACCATCTCTTTTTAACCTGTATTTTTGGGGACCTTTCCTCTAGAGAGGTCTCTGATTGGACAAGGTGATCTCCACGGTTATAGTTTTAGACAAGGGTTTCTCAGCTTTGGTGTCTTTCAGATGAGTGGACTTCAACTCCCAGAATTCCCCAGCCAGCCACAGAATTCTGGGAGTTGAAGTCCACCCATCGTAAAGCACGCTGGCAGGGGGATTCTGGGAGTCGCTCCCATCTTAAAGCAGGCTGGCTGGGGAATTCTGGGAGTTGAAGTCCACCCCTCCAAGCATGCTGGCTGGGGAATTCTGGGAGTTGAAGTCCACCCATCTTAAATTTGCCAAGTTTGAGAAACACTGGTCCAGACTAAAACGGCAGCTTCTACATCAAACCTGGTGTAGTATCCTTTTCTGCCTGCGCCCCCCCCCCCAAATTCCATCTCTCTCTCCTCCTTTATTTCCTCCTTAGATTTACGGAGCGATGGATAGTATCGTGGCTGAGCACCCGCAGATCGTGAGCAAAATCCAGATTGGAAAGACCTATGAAAAACGGCCTCTGTTTGTCCTCAAGGTAACATTTGGGCCTGTATCTTCAAATCCTGAGCCAAGAATCATTCCAAAAATTCGGAGCGAATTCTCGCCAGTATTTTGGCAGAATGGATTGTGGTCCCTCTGATGCAGGGGTCTTCAAACTTGGCCCTTTGATGCCTTGTGGACTTCAACTCCCAGAATTCCTCAGCCAGCGTGCACGCTGGCTGAGGAATTCTGGGAGTTGAAGTCCACAAGGCATCAAAGGGTCAAGTGTGAAGACCCCTGCTCTAATGGGATAAATTTGATCCAGTTTAGATTGAGATTTAGTTTCAGATTTTACTGATATTTTATTCAACGGTATCACCTGGCCCTCATTCGGTATTACCGTGTTGTGGCGCCGCTTTGTTGCACAATTTTTTTTTTTAAAAAGGATTATTTGTAAAGTCCACGTTCTGTCCGACAGTTCAGCACCGGGGGAAACAGACGCCCTGCCATCTGGATTGATGCCGGGATTCACGCGCGAGAATGGGTCACCCAGGCCACGGCACTTTGGACTGCTAAAAAGGTCAGCTGGCACGGAATGGCGACGGTGGGTGGGTTTGTATCTGGCTCCACCCACTTTTGGGACTGGCCACGCCCACTCAGGTTCGGCGACGGAGACGCGGGTAGCTGCTCGTCACACGATACAGGAAGCCCAGCATTTCTGCTGCTATGTGAAACATTGCTTCAGTGACTTTGCACCATTTTGCGACCTTTCTTGCCGCGGTTGTTAAGTGAATCCCCACGGTTCTGAAGTTAATCACACGGTCGTTAAGTGAATCAGGCTTCCACCCTTTGACTTCGCTTGCCCGAAGGTCGCCAAAGGGGATCACGCGACACCCCCGGGACACTGCGACCGTCGTAAACATGAGTCCGTTGACCAGCGTCTGAATTTTGATTCCGTGACCCGGAGGACGCGGCGACAGTCATATGTGGGAAATGGGGTCCCTTTTGTTCAGTGCCGTTGCAACTTTGAACGGTCCCTAAATGAACTGTTGAAAGTCGAGGAAGACTTGCGTATCAGGGTGCAAAGAGGGACTGATCAGCTTCTTTGCTGAGGTTGCAAAAATCTGCCAAGTTGGTGTCTACACCCATGACATTATTCCTTGAAGAAGTGCAAAAATAAAGATGGAACAAAACTCGCTTTAGTTGTACAAGGAAATGGGAGTATTTTGGCGGCATAAAACGAGGATTTCACCAGGCAAAGACATAAGAGTTATGGGCGGGGGTCTGACCCTTCCCCCCACCCGCACGGGGATAAAGCCCTCGCCCCTCCCAAGCTGGATGTGAACTGGGTGTGTATGAAAGTTGGGTGTGAACCCACAAAGGGTTTCTGAGAACGGTCGACAGCTGCAAAAGCACGCTTGCGGGGAAGACGGGGGACTTCCCCCCACAAAAAATGTGGGGACCCTGGAGTTGCACCCCATGTTTGTTTGTTTTTGCCTCCCCAGATCGCTTCTGACTTTGGGAAAGAGCCTTCACTGACCTCCCTCCTAAACAAAATGGATATTTTCCTGCTGGTGGTTGCAAATCCCGACGGATACGTCTACTCTCACACCAAAGTGAGTATCTGATCACCAGTTACAACGTCTTTCAGTCTAGATCAATGTTTGTCTATCTTGGGACCTTTAAGAGGGGTGGACTTCAACTCCCAGAATTCCCCAGCCACTGGCTGGGGATTTCTGGGACTTGAAGTCCACCCCTCTTAAAGGTCCGAAGGTTAAAGAGCATCAATCTAGAGAGCTTCTCAGTCTTTTGCAACGACCTTCATTCTTGGTTTGCTGTCGCTTCTAATGGCACCACTTTCTCTTCCGTATCCAGAATCGTATGTGGAGAAAAACCCGGTCCAGAACACCGGGCAGCCAGTGTGTCGGAGTTGATCCCAACCGAAACTGGGATGCGGGTTTTGGAGGTAAACCGGGCATTGCTTTCCCTGCAGCGCATTCTTGAATTGGCTGGTGTTGGTATAGGTAGTCCTCGACTTATGGCAGTTCACTTAGTGACTGTTTGAAGTAACAGCGACTTACGAGCGTTCACGTTTATGAGCGTTCCAGCATCCCCCCCCAATCACGCGATCAAAGTTCAGATCCTCGGCAACTGACTCACACTTATGATGGGTGTGGTGCCCTGGGGTCAAGGGATCCCCTTTTGCGACCTTCTGACGAGCAAAGTCAATGGGAGGCCACATTCCCCGACCAAGTGTGTTGCTAAGTTTAAGAACTGCAGTGATTCACTTAAGAACTCTGCCAGGAAAGGTCGTAAAAATGGGACAAAACTCTGTTAACAGCTGTCTCGCCTAGCAACAGAAATTTGGGGCCCAGTTGTGGCCATAAGTGGAGTTGTGTTGTGTTTTGAGTTGTCGTAGTGTAGGCCTCCACTTACTTAAAGCTGACTAGGAAGGTTGGTTTAAGTAGCCCATAGGGATGCAAACAGTACTCTTTTGCCACCTAGTGGCAGAAAGCAAGCATTACAACTCCACTTGTGCCAAAGAAATTGGGGGAGGGGAAATCGGAAACTGCTGTGATGGTCATAAGTGGGAATATTGGTCGTAAGTCACTTTTTACGCTGCCGTTGCAATTTTGAACGGTCGCTAAATGAAAAGTTGTAAATCGAGGACTACCTATTTTTCTATTGAGTGACCTACAGCCCTAGAAAGGGATAAGAGCTAAATGCATCTTAGTATCCAGTTGAAAATTGGGGTCTCTGAATATGCAGCCTTGGATTCTGATTATCCCAAAGGTGATTTTTTTCAGGAGGCAACTGGACTTTCTTGGTTTTCCTTTGAAGACCTTTCGCTTCTCATCCAAGAAGCTTCTTCAGGTTCTGACTGGATGGTGGGGAAGGGGAGGATTTATACTCCTTGCAGAGAGCTGGTCATTTCCTTTTTTTAGAGAGTCGTTGAAGCCACTTGTCTGTCTCCTCAGGGTCACCTGAGTGGTGCAAATGGGTGATCCAACCCTTTCAGCAGTTCCAAGGAGGCTCCACAGCCATTTGCACCACTCGGGTGACCCTGAGGAGACAGATAAACCTCCAGGTGGCCTCAACGGCTCTCTCAAACGATGCAAATGACCAGCTGTCTGCAAGGAGTATAAATCCTCCCATTCCCCACCCTCCAGTCAGAACCTGAAGAAGTTTCTTGGATAAGAAGCAAAACGTCTTCAAAGAAAAACAAGGAAGTCCAGTTGCCTCGTGAAAAAGGCACCTTTGGGACAACCAGGACTTGAACGGTTGAGAATCTCCATAGACATTTGGATCCTTGTTGCGTTTTGACCGGGTTCGTTTGCATTCCCAACCACGGCAGGACCTGGCGCCAGCAACGACCCCTGTTCCGATTCCTACCGTGGACCCAGCGCCAACTCGGAAGTCGAAGTTCGCTCTGTTGTGGATTTTGTCAAGAGACACGGGAACGTCAAGGCGTTTATCAGCATCCATAGCTACTCCCAGCTCCTCATGTACCCCTACGGCTATAAATGCACCAAAGCTAAAGACGCGGAAGAACTGGTAAGGCTCCGGGTTCATGGGGCCATGGCCTCTGTAGGTGTTGTGATTCCGTGCCTGCCATGGGACCTGGCAGTTGAGTCTGGGGGATCAGAGGAGGAGGAGGAGGAGGGGCCTGGAGAGCCATCAGAGTCGGAGGAAGGCTCTGATGAACTCCAAGACCTACAAGCCAATGCAGAGCCTGGCCCCTCCACGTGCTCAGGCTGAGGTCCAGCTGTGCTGGGAAGCTGAGTCAGACTGTGAGGACTCACAGCTGGAAGACATCACAGACGCTCACAAATGCCGACAGGCAACCAGAGCAGGACAGAAGGAGGCAACGGGGCGACTCCAAGGGTGAAGGAGAAAGCACGGAGAAAGCCACATCTTGGGGTTGCGTAATAAAAAGGGAAGGTATGGACGGTGCTGGTTGCTGAAGGCAACCGTTGGCAAAGGACTCCAGTTTGGTGGGATCATGTTCCGATCGCCTGGTCCGAGAACAATTCTCCGTTTGAATCGTGTTTCGTTTGCCTTTGCTTTTGGGACGTTTTGCAGGTCTGCAAATAGTATTCAAAGGGGTTTGTTTTTCCTGCGTTTCCAGCTTACTTGTTGAAAGGCGGGTTGGTCCTGGTGAGTTAACAAGGACTCCCGTAGGCTGGGACAGAACAGTAGGTTGGCTTGCGGTTCGGCTGAGCGGCTTCTTTCGCAGGTCATCTGCGTTCACACAACAGGTTAAATTTAATTAGGTTTCGCTTTCCCCCCCCCCTGCTTAGTTTTACACCCGTCCGGCCAGCCTGTTGAGTTTTTTTTAGTTCAGGTGCTACCAGATCTGTGCTGCCAAACAACAGATGACCACTAGATGGCACAACAGAGATACGGAAACATACTCTCTGCTGCCCCATAGTGATGGCACGAATTTTTGCCGTGCAGATTTGGTAGACTTAATATTATTGGCTAGGTTGCACTAGGTGGTCAACTATAAGTAGGTCCTTGACTTACAACCATAACTGAGCCCCAAATTCCCATTGCTGACAAGACAATTGTAAAGTGAGCTTTGCCCCATTTAATGACCTTCCTTGCCACAGTTGTTAAATGAATCACTGCAGCTGTTAAGTGAGTAACCTATGACCAGTTTTCACACTTAACATACCTGCTGCAGCATCCCCCCATGGTCACGTCCATCAAAATGTGAAGGCTTGGCAACTGGCATGTACTTATGACGGTTGCAGTGTCCCAGATCAACATTTCTGAGCTTCCCAGCCAGTTTCCCACAAATTCAATGGGGGAAGCCGGAATCACTTATAGCCGCCATCTTGCCGTTTTTGACCCCCACGGTGTGTCGGCATCTCTGCTTCCAAGGGAATCCCGATGCTACAGTTCTGATTTTCTTCCTAGGATATGGTGGGGAACTCAGCCGCTAACGCCTTGACGTCGCTGTACGGCACCCGGTATAGAGTTGGGCCCATCTGCTCCGTCATTTGTAAGTTTGGGGGTGTATTTCAGCATGGGACTCTTTTGCAGGGGGGCTCAGAGGGGTCTAGGGCAGTGTTTCTCAACTGTGGCAGCTCAAAGAGGCCTGGACTTCCGCTCCCAGAATTCCCCAGCCAGCATTCTGGGAGTTGAAGTCCATGCACCTTAATGCCTCCTGAGGGATTCTGGGAGTGGAAATCCTCGCCTCTTCGGGCTGCCATTGGTGAGATAAAGTCTTCTTCCAGGAACTGAAGTCACAGCTCGTTGCATTTTGAGAGGATTATGGACAGTGTAGTACCTTTAGAAGATACTCAGGCCTTGCCCTGTTGCAGCTTTGTGTGTGTGTGTGTGTATACACACACACACACACACACACACACATACATGGTGGACAGATGGATAGATTTTATATTTGTGTGTGCAGATATACATATACATATACAAATATGTGTGTGTGTGTGCGTGTATGATAGATAATAGGTAAATGGATGGATCATGGATATATAGATGGATGATAGGTAAATAGATGGATGATAGACAGACACAGACAGAGACAGATAAAAAGATGGATAATAGATCGATAGGTATAGATAGATGATATAGAGATATATACAAATTTTATATCTATCTATCTGTCTGTCTATCTGTCTGTCTGTCTATCTATCTATCTATCTGTCTGTCTGTCTGTCTGTCTGTCTGTCTGTCTGTCTATCTACCTACCTACCTACCTACCTACCTACCTACCTACCTATCTATCATCTATCTCCATCCATCCAGATATATATAAAATTTATCAGGATGGTATCTACAGTGGGCTAATGCCTCCTTAAGTAACACCAGCTGCCTGCAATTAGTGCAGGTTCGCATCCCACCAGGCTCAAGGTTGACTCAGCCTTCCATCCTTCCCAGGTAGGTAAAATGAGGACCCAGATTGTTGGGGGGCAATAAGCTGACTTTGTAAAATGCCGCTTGGGGTGTGTGTGAAAGCCCTAATAAGCAGGCATATACATAGAATGAAGGCTATTGCTAAGCACATTGTGCTTTAGATTGTAAGCTGCCCTGAGTCTTCGGAGAAGGGCGGGATATAAATGGGATTAAAATAAAAATAAAATAAAATATCTACAGGATGATTTTTTTTAAAAAAAATTGCTCTCTTTAAATTGAACCCTTTTTTCTCTCTCCTTCCCCACTTCTTTTGAACCCCCTATTTAGACAACCTACAATAGTAACAGTCCAGGTCAAGACTTAGCAGATGCATTCCTATCACATACGAAGCTGGGTTAGTTTTAACCTGGATTGTTTGGGAGGTTCCCTATTCTTCTGGATGAATGTAGCCCGTTGGCATATAACCCAGTAGATCCTCTGAAATCCAGAACAAACATCAATTCAACCACCGTGTTCAGGAGGTTGTGCGAATGGAAACGGAGGGTGTAGAACCTCATGACCTCATGCTGTCCAGGTGTTTTGGGACAGCCACAGTCTGCTCATCTGGAAAATGGTGCAGATGTTCTAGATTTGTCTAAGATAGGGCTCTCCATAATTGGCCACTTTAAGACCTGTGGACTTCAACTTCCAGAGTTCCTCAGCCAGCCATGTTGGCTGGGGAATTCTGGGAGTTGAAGTCCACAAGTCTTGAAGTTACCAAGTTTGGTCTAAGGCTGTGATGCCCTTGCAGGGTAGATCCAGGCCTACCAAGTTTGGTTAGATCCATGTTTTCCTGTGGTCTTCATTCCAGACCAGGCCAGTGGTGGAAGCATTGACTGGAGCTACGATTACGGGATCAAGTACTCCTTCGCCTTTGAGCTGAGAGACACGGGGCGCCACGGTTTCCTCCTGCCGGCCAAACAGATCATCCCCACCGCTCAGGAGACGTGGCTGGGGCTGAAAAAGATCATGGAGCACGTGCGGGATCACCTCTACTGAGAACTAGAATATCTGGGAGAAGACAGGATTTGGGCTTCATATTCTGATGCTAGCAGAAAGTCAATTAGAGGAGCGACAGATCCCTTTAGATGCCCCCAAAAGAGAAAAAAATATATATCAGATTTTAAATAACCATCAATCAGTTAATTCAGATAATGGCCACCGGGGGGCAGCAGAGGTGCAGAAATCTCCAGTCTATGCAGTTGGTGCCCCCTAATGGTCACTAAGTTTTTTGCTGCCCAGATCTGATATGCCTAATTTATTAAATACAGCACAATCCCATCATGGTGGCCACTCGTGTGTTTGGATTACAATTCCCAGAATCCTTTAAACAACAGGGGGGCACATTTAGCAGCAAGCTTCTTGCTTGACTGGATAGGTACTACTTGCCCAGCATTCCCAGACACCAGTGGAGAATTCTAGGAATTGGCGTCCCAGCTAGTCTGAACGCCCCTGAGCAAAAATGTTCTAGCCCAGAACCTCCAAACCTGGCAACTTTAGGACTTGCGGACTTCAACTCCCAGAACTCCCCAGCCAGCCATGTTGGCTGGGGAATTCTGGGAGTTGAAGTCCACAAGTCTTAAAGTTGCCGAGTTTGGAGACCCCTGTTCTCGCATAGTTATCGGTTACGGAATGAAGGCAAATATTGCCCAGAGCTATCTAAATCTTCCTCTTTTTGTTAGAATTCCCTTATAACGCCTTCTGAGATGTGGAGACCACAAGATTTTGGATCAAACCTCCTTCAGATGCTTCTTCAGCAGTTTTATCAATAAATCCTGCTTCCAATTGCCATTTTGGACTTTCATTTCTCTTCACTCCGATGCTCTGAATGATGTGACTTGTGCCCTTTGCGTATTCAGGCCGTCCTTGACTTACAATCAGAGTTAAAGCCTCAAGTTTCCACTGCTAACCAAAGATACTTGTTCGGTCAGTTTTGCCCCATTCTACAAACTTTCTTTCCACGGTTGTTAAGTGAATCGCTGCAGCTGTTGAGTTAGTAGCACGGTTGCAAAGTGAATCTCTGCTTCCCCATGGGCATGGCTGGTCAGAAGGTCGCCAAAAGGGATCCCACGCTCAGAGAGCACCGAGGACTCCACCAGTCAACCCTGAGCTGGAGAGAGGGAGGGGTGGATTGATAAAATTTATATGCCACCCATCTCGTATCGGTGGGAAGTCAGCCCGCCCGCCCAGAAAAGGAAATATTAAAAGGGCAGAATATTATTATTATTATTATTATTATTATTATTATTATTATTATTATTATTATTAATTATTATTATTATTATTATTATTAATAATAATAATAATAATAATAATAATAATAATAATAATTTTATTATTATTATTATTAATTTTATTTGTATACCGCCCTTCTCCCGAAGGACTCAGGGCGGTGAACAGGGCAGTACATGTTAAAAGACAAAATACAAAAATTAAAAGAGATTAAACAGAATGCCCACAACTCTTACATTATATATAGTATATCATATTGCCTCAAAGGATCTTAAAGAGACGGAAAAGCATGCCCAGTTTTTTCTTAATATCCCCAAGTCTCCCTCCCGCAAGCAGAAACCAGCGCTGTAGAAATGCAGATGTAATAATCCATTCAGGAAGGTGAAGCCCTCCAGCTAGGAGCTGGAAGATTAAAAGGCAAAGACACCTAAAATCTACATACCCCCCCACCCAAAATCTAAGGCAGGGGTGTCAAACTCAATCTCAATGAGGGCCACATCAGCATTGCGGTTGCCCTCAAGCGGCCAGGGTGGGCATGGCCTACTAGGTGGGCGTGTCTAGAGTGGGCGTGGCCTACTGGGTGAGCATGGCCAGCTCTACATCGTTGGCATCAAGGGTGCCTATGGGGGCCTGGGCAGGAGTGGGACAGATCTGGGGGTCTCTGGCAGGAGGAGGGTCTCTGGGCCAGGGGCCGTTCCCTCACTGTTTCCAGGATGGCATCGCGGGCCACGTGAAACCACTTCACGGACTGGATCCGGCCCCCAGGCCTTGTGTTTGACATGTCTGATCTAAGGCAAGAGATAATAGGATTAACCCACCAATACCAGAAGGGCACACTCAGACTCGGGTCAAAGTACATGGCACAGGAAATACAAAGCCTGAAACAGGAACAACTCCAAACACAAAAGCCCAAGAAGATATAAAAACCCGCCACTCCCAGCTCCACGTGGTCACTTGCCCCACAGCCACATTTTTGTCTAGCTCTGCTCTTCAATAAACTACAATCTTCTTCCTAAAGCAGTCGCCATGTCGTTTACAACACAGCCAACCAACCCGCTTACAGCAACAAAGCCAGCCCCCCCCCAATATTTATAGAGAGACGGCAGCTCCGATCACGCTTTGCTCGCACAATCACGAAGCCGAAGACACCAGCCTGAAGATGACGAGTGGGACCTCGTCGAAACGTCGCCAAGACACTCTCAATCTTACACGGGAAAAGACCCAAATATGCCAAGACCTACATACCTGTACCTGTGAAAATCTATGAATATATATATATATATATGTATATGTATATGTATATGTATATGTATATGTATGTATATATATATATATATATAATGTATATGTATGATTTTTTATTTATTTATTTATTTTAATTCCATTTATATCCCGCCCTTCTCCGAAGACTCAGGGCGGCTTACAAGCTTAGCAGTAGCCTTCATTCTATGTATATGCCTGCTTATTAGGGCTTTCACACACACCTCAAGCGGCATTATTACAAAGTCAGCTTATTGCCCCCAACAATCTGGGTCCTCATTTGACCTACCTGGGAAGGATGGAAGGCTGAGTCAACCTTGAGCCTGGTGGGATGTGAACCTGCACTAATTGCAGGCAGCTGGGGTTACTTAAGGAGGCATTAGCCCACTGCTCCACCAAGGCTATGATAGATAGATGACAGATAAATGGATGGATTGTGGATGGATATATAGATGAATGATAGGTAAATGGATGATAGATAGATAGATAGATAGATAGATAGATAGATAGATAGATAGATAGATAGATAGATAGACAGTATGGATGGATATATATTCAGAGCATCTGTTCATGTCACATGAGCTGGGTGGGAATTTTCCTCTGCAGGGAATAAAAAAATCAAACTGTTAACCATTAACCAACATGACGTGGCTGGAAAATCTTCCCTTGCACCAGAGGGAGATTTTCTCACCATTAATCAGGGCTGTTTTCAAACTGAGAGACCTTGGAAGTTTCAGCAGTGGATCAAGATCGACTGGCCAGGCTTCACAGCCAGGTTTTCTCAACCTCAGCCATTTTAAAATGCGCGGACTACCACTCCCAGAATCCCCCAGCCCTACTTTGCAAACGGGTGGTCTTCAACTCCCAGAATCCCCCAGGCATGAAGAGAGGGCCCACAGTATCTGACCTGACAGGACCAGGAGACCTTCTTTAGGGAAAGGTGATCCTGCAGATAACAAGCCGCCCTGAGTCTTCGGAGAAGGGCGGGATATAAATGGAATTAAAATAAAAATAAATAAACCTGGTCTTGTGCCAATGGAGGGCTTTAAAGGTGAGGACTAGGACCTTGCATTGCAGATGGAGGGAGCCTGGGCAGCTTGTACAAACAGCGGTGTTTGATGGAGAACCTGGGAGCAAATAAATCTAAGAAACAAACAAACTTAGGAGCATCCATCACCATGCGCACTGCAGCATTGAGACACCCTGGACCAGGGGTCGGCAACCTCGGCTCTTTTATGATTCGTGGACTTCAACTCCCAGAATTCCTGAGCCAGCATAGCTGGCTCAGGAATTCTAGGAGTTGAAGTCCACGAGTCATAAAAGAGCCGAGGTTGCCGACCCGTGCCCTGGACCATGGATTGGAGTGATGGGTCGTAATCAATCTTGGGATGTGAACATCATCCTGACAACAGCAGCTGTTGTCAGAATCACAGTCTGATCTCCAAGACCCGGGTCTCCAAACCTGTCAACTTTCAGGCTTGTGGACTTCCAGAATTCCTCAGCCAGCCAGGCTGGCTGAGGAATTCTGGGAGTTGAAATCCACAAGTCTGAAAGCTGACAGGTTTGAGAGATGAGTGTCCTCACCAAGAGTTGGAGCACCTGGTTTGGAATGGCTAAAAGATATACAGGTAGTCCTCAACTTACAACCAGCATTTCTATTGCTAAGCCAGGTGGTTGTTAACTGAATCACCCCCCAGCTTTAAAATCTTTTTGGCCACACTTGTTCTCCAAAGCACCCGAAGGCAGGAGAACAAGCAACGGATGGAAACTCGTCAAGGAGAGAAGCAACCCGGAACTAAGGAGAAACTTCTCTGACAGTTAGAACAATTAACCAGTGGAACCACCTGCCTCCAGAAGCTGTGAATGCTCCAACACTGGAAGTTTTTAAGAAGAGACTGGACAGCCATTTGTCTGAAATGGTATAGGGTTCCCTGCCTGAGCAGGGGGTTGGACTAGATGACCTCCAAGGTCTCTTCCGGCCATACAATTATATTCCTGACAGTGAGAACAATTAACCAATTAGACTTGCCACCAGAAGTTATGGGTGCTCCAACACTGGAGGCTTTTAAGAAGAGACCGGACAGCCATCTGTCTGAAATGCTGTACAGTCTCCTGCTTGAGCAGGGGCGGGGCTGGACTAGAAGACCTCCAGGTCCCTTTCCAACTCTGTTATTCTACATTCTCTGTTCTAAATTACTTCAGTTGTTAAGTGAATCACTCAGCCGTTAAGCGAATCCGGTTTTCCCAGAGGATATTGCTTTGGGAAGTCAGCTGGGAAGATTACAACTGGGGATTGCAAGAGTCCAGGACTCTGAAACGCTTGTAAATACATTTTGACCACTTGATTGTGGGGATGCGGTGACGATTTTCAACACAAGGACCGGTTGTAACTTCCTTTTTGCCCCACAGCCGTTGTAACGTCAAACAATTGTTGAATGATTGGTTGTTAAGTCAAGGATTACCTATGCCAGGGGTCTTCAAACTTGGCCCTTTTATGACACATGGACTTCAACTCCCAGAATTCCTCAGCCAGCATGGACCATATAAGCCAGGGGTCTTCAAACTTGGCCCTTTGATGACTTGTGGACTTCAACTCCCAGAATTCCTCAGCCAGCATGGACCATATAAGCCAGGGGTCTTCAAACTTGGCCCTTTGATGACTTGTGGACTTCAACTCCCAGAATTCCTCAGCCAGGCCTGGCTGAGGAATTCTGGGAGTTGAAGTCCACAAGTCATCAAAGGGCCAAGTTTGAAGACCCCTGACTTGTACAATAATGCTGGGTTTGTGTTTGCAAGAAATCCATCCTTGTCACAATTTTGGGCAGGATACATACACATACACAGACACAGACACAGACACAGACACAGACACACACACACACACACACACACAGAGCCGACCCCTCGCTCTCCCTCCCACCAAGACAGCTGGCCTGTTCCCCAAACACCTGCCAGCTGAAATTGTAGGTGAGCCTGTGTGTGTGTGTGTGTGTGTGTGTGTGTGTGTGTGTGTGTGTCTTTCCCAACGGAGCCGTGAGAAAGCGGACAGACGGCTGTGGCGTCCTCTGGGTCAAGGCCACACACTGCCCATCAGGAGGGCGTATAAAAAGGCGACGGAAGAAAAAGAGGTTCCAATTTTGATGCCCCGTTCGGTGACGATGAGGGTCCTGGTGGTCCTGGCGACTTGGCTGGCTGCGGCGTTGGCCACCGACACCTTTGTTGGGTAGGTAGAGGGCACAGTGACTGACAGATGCCATTTTTGGATTGCTTAGCTACATCAGTGGCTGGACAATTTCACAATTTGGGGGGCGGCGTCCCTTCTCAGCCTCTAAGCAGAACCCCAACCAAGATGATGAGGGGACCGGAGGCTAAAACATATGAAGAACGGTTGCAGGAACATGGCTAGTGTAGTGAAGAGAAGGATGAGGGGGGACATGATAGCAGTCTTCCAATATTTAAGGGGCTGGCCCAAAGAAGAGGTGTGTGTGGGGGTGTCAACTTATTCTCCAAAGCCCCCCAAGGCCGGAGAAGGAATAAGGAACCGTCTGATCGGGCTGGGAAGGACATTTTCCCCAAGCTTTAACAATGCTGTGATTGAAGAAGAGATCCTTGGGGGGGGGGGTGCGCGCTCCTGTCTTCAGCCTACCGCCTTTAATCTTTTTTAAAAACTTTTTAAATTGTTTTGCATTATCTGTTTGTGAGGCTGTAATCTCCCTGTGCTGTCTGGGGAATTCTGGGAGTTGAAGTCCACGCTGCCGAGGTTGAGAAACACTGCTTTAGACAGTTGGAAAAGCCCTGGTAGTATATATCAGTGTTTCCCAACCTTAGGAACTTGAAGATGCGTGGACTTCAACTCCCAGAATTCCCCAGCCAGCATAGCTGGCTGGGGAATTCTGGGTGTTGAAGTCCACGCATCTTCAAGTTCCTAAAGGTTGGGAAACGCTGGTATATATCATGCAGAAAGCACTCTAGCGGCACCTAGTGTCAGAGACCAAGCATTACAATATCAACCTGGAGAACCATGGGTCTGAAACTGTCTGGGGCAGGGGTCCGCGACCTGGACAACTTGAAGACTCAGCTGAAGTCCACGAGGGCTTAAAAGTTGTCAAGGTTGCAGAGCTATGGTCTGGAGTTTCCTGCCTGAGCAGGGGGTTGGACTAGAAGACCTCCAGGGTCCCTTCCAACTCTGTGATTCTATGATTCTGTTCTACTTGGGCGCGGGAAAAATAGGGGAAATGCAAAAATAGCTCCGGGGCGCATGTGGCAGGGGGTGCCCCATGCATTCCTAGCTTCTCATTGGCTGCTTTACTACCCTCCCAGTTCCTGGCTCTTGGGCCCAGCCAGCCATTGCAGGGACCACCCCCAACCCCCTCTTTCCATCCATCTGTATCTGCTTTTACCTTTTCTGATAGTTCTGTCTTTTGGGGGTGGGTGGGCTTCTATTTCTTTCACACACACACACACACACACACACACACACACACACACACGCTGATATGGGGACATGTCACCCAAACACATTTATATCCCGCCCTTCTCCGAAGACTCAGGGCGGCTTACAAGCTTAGCAGTAGCCTTCATTCTATGTATATGCCTGCTTGTTAGGGCTTTCACACACACCCCAAGCGGCATTATTACAAAGTCAGCTTAATTGCCCCCAACAATCTGGGTCCTCATTTTACCTACCTGGGAAGGATGGAAGGCTGAGTCGACCTTGAGCCTGGTGGGACGCGAACCTGCACTAATTGCAGGCAGCTGGGGTTACTTAAGGAGGCATTAGCCCACTGCTCCACCAAGACTACGTTACCTTTTCCTAACTAATGTAAAAACACCCCAAACCACTCACTGTCTCTGCAGCCATCAGGTGCTGAGAATTACGGCTGCTGATGAAGCCCAGGTGGAGAAGTTGAAGGAGCTGGAAGCTCTGGAGAACCTTCAGGTATTGTTAAACAAGAACCTTGCGTATGGTCAGGACTACGGGCTCCTGGCCTGAATAATGAAGTTATTCGTCCATGGAGATTCCCCGTCCTCCTTCCTTCCTTCCTTCCTTCCTTCCTTCCTTCCTTTTCTTTCTTCCTTCCTTTCTCTTCTTTCTTTCTTTCTTTCTTTCTTTCTTTCTTTCTTTCTTTCTTTCTTTCTTTCTTTCTTTCTTTCTTTCTTTCTTTCTTCTCCTTCTCCTTCTTTCCCTCCCATCTTCCTCTTCCTCTTCCTCTTTCCTTTTTATCCTTCTTCCAAAGGTGCTTTTCCAAGAGGCAACTGGACTTCCTTGTTTTTCCGTGAAGGCATTTTGCTTCTCATCCCAGAAGCTTCTTCAGCTCTGACTGGATGGTGGGGAACGGAAGGATTTATACTCCTTGCAGACCGCTGGTCATTTGCCTTCTTTTAAGAGAGTCGTTGAGGCCATTTGGAGGTTTGTCTGTGTCCTCAGGCTCACCTGAGTGGTGCAAATGGTGAGGATTGAACAGCCCTCCCTCAACAGAGGGGCAGAGATACGACCTCATCTCTCTCCAGTCTACAACACCGTCCTTTCAGCAGTTCCAAGAAGGCTCCACATCTGTTTGCCCCACTCAGGTGACCTCGAGAAGTGACAGGTAGAAAAACCATCAAATAGCGACCCAACCTAGAAATAATAAAGAGGAATTTCCCGACCGTGAGAACGATTGGCGAAGTGCTCCATCACTGGAGGTTCTTAAAAATAGACTACTGGGCAACCATTTGTGCAAGGTGGTATTCTACCTTGAGTAGGGTTGGGCTTAAAGAGTTCCACAACCTTTCCCAGTTGGCAGCCTGGAGCGGGGGGAAAGAGGGGGTGGTTTTATGGAAAGGGACAGGCGTGTGAGCAACTGTTCTTCGCGTGAGTGAAGTGGAGAGCCCCAACGATGCTCACGCAAGCCAAGCCCACGAGGATGAAGCCTCTAGTGCCTGTGACGCTCACGCGAATAGGGCCATGAGCCTCTGTGACACTCACCTGCACACCAGCCAGCCACTCGTACGGCCTGGTTGGGAATAGGCTGTGGACCGGTAGTGGGCCGTGACCCACAGGTTGTGGACCCCTGTACTAGAAGGCCTTCTAGGTCCCTTCCAGCCCTAGAACTCTACGATCTATGATTAACCGGCTGCTAGCAGAGCCGTTCCTATGTTTTCCAGTTATGTAGGCTGTGTTTCCAAAGCTCGTACATGTCAACAGTCTTCTACGTTCTTCTGATTTCTATGCCCAGCTGGATTTCTGGCGAGCACCAGCTCATCCTGACCTCCCGATAGATGTCCGTGTGCCCTTCCCCAGCCTTCAAGGGGTCAAGGTCTTCCTGGAGACCAATGACATCGCCTACTCCATCATGATCAACAACGTTCAGGTAAGTGCGCTGACCATGTGAGAAGATAATAAGCAGGTGGGCGTATTGATCTCGGAAAGAACCTCTCTTGTGATCCCAAAAGATCTGAAATCAGAACCAGCAAACTATGGAGGAGACCATATTGAAATGCAATTCTAAGGGGATGCCACAAAAAAGAGGGCTGGGGTCAAAGCACCTGAAGACAGAAGAACTAGTGATGGAAGATAATCAAGGAGAGACCCAACCTAGAACTAAGGAGAAATTCCCTCAGTGAAAACCATCAGTGGAAGAGAAGTTATGGACGCTCCACCCCTAGGGGCTTTCAAGAAGAGATTGGGTAGCCGTTTCTCTCCAATGGTATAGGGTCTCCTGCCTGAACAGGGGGTTGGACTAGAAGACCTCCAAGGTCCCTTCCAACTCCATCATTCTGCACATTTTAGGCTCGTCACAAAAAAATGTAGAGTAGGAAGTTGACCCTACCCCAATGTTGAAACCTGGGATAAGAGGTTGTCCTTCCGTAGCTCATCAGATGTTTTCAGTCAATGTTATGGATTGAAACAGTAGTTTGAAAGAAGTTCTAGGCCAGGGGTGGGCAACCTTGGCTCTTTTATGACTGGTGGACTTCAACTCCCAGAATTCCTGAGCCAGCATGGGGGAACTATGGCCCGCTCATGACTGGTGGACTTCAACTCCCAGAATTCCTGAGCCAGCATGGGGGAACTATGGCCCCCTCGTGACTTGTGGACTTCAACTCCCAGAATTCCTGAGCCAGCATGGGGGAACTATGGCCCCTTTATGACTTGTGGACTTCAACTCCCAGAATTCCTCAGCCAGCATGGGGGAACTACGGTCCCTTCATGACTCGTGGATACCAACTCCCAGAATTCCTGAGGCAGGATGGGGGAACTATGGTCCCCTCGTGACTTGTGGACTTCAACTCCCAGAATTCCTGTGCCACCATGGCTCAGCATGGAAACCTCTCCCTTTCCCCTCAGCATGGCTGGCTCAGGAATTCTGGGAGTTGAAGTGCACGAGTCATAAAGCGGCCTAGGCCTAGGCCAGGGGCAGACAACCTTGGCTCTTTTATGACTCGTGGACTTCAACTCCCAGAATTCCTGAGCCACCATGGCTCAGCTTGGAAACCTCTCCCTTTCCCCTCAGCATGGCTGTCTCAGGAATTCTGGGAGTTGAAGTCCACGAGTCCTAAAAGAGCCATGTTTGCCTACCCCTGTTCTAGGCCACTCTTCCATCAGATGAGTTGGCCAACATGACCAACGGTTTGGGGTTGACTTTCCTTCAATTCCTGCATGGAATTTGGATCGACAGGAGAACGGATCTGATAAAAGCTCCTTGACTGCACAGTAGTATAGAAGGATGGAGTAAAATTACGTACGAGTGGAAAACGCAGAGGAAATATAAACCTTCTTCTGCTCAGCTGACCTTTGTGATTGTCCTTGTTGTCCCCTTCAGGAACTGATCGATGAGGAGAGGAGTCACATGATGCACCAACGTCAACTCCAAGAATTGTCCCTCAAAAATTTTAACTTTGCTGCTTACCACGACTTGGATACAGTAAGTACAATTAAGGCACGCTGAGGTCTTCACCCGTTTTACGATTCCAAATGGTTGAATTCAGTTGTGGAGAAGACTTCCAGAAGACAACTCATAAGTATAGACACCATTTGGGCACCTTCTCTTTGCTTGCTAGATCTATAACTTCATGGACCTCTTGGTGCGTGCGAAACCCCTCCTGGTCAGCAAAATTGAGATTGGCCAGACAACGGAAGGACGCCCAATCAATGTCTTGAAGGTAAGTCTTTTGATCCTTTCGATACTCATTTTGGAGGGTGGTGGACTTCTGGATGGGGAAAAAGTGGCTGTGTCTTCTTCAACACGATGAACTAAGTCCCAAGAGAACATTTGTAGCTCAGGGTTGAACTGTGAAGTTCTTGTTGCTCTCTGAACTTGGTGGGTTTTCTTGAAGACGTTTCACGATCCAACTTCAGAACATTCTCTGTGAACTATACAAACAGAGAGCAAGGCCCCCCCCCCCGCCCCTTCCAGCATTGATGACCTTACCTAGTTGGGTCAAGAAACGTCTGCAAGAAAACCGCCCAGCTCAGAAAGCACCAGGGACCCCACAGTCCTCCTCCTCCTCCTCCTCTTCTTCTTCCTTCTTCTCTTCCTCCTCTTCCTCCTCCTCCTCCTCCTCCTCCTCCACCACCACCATTCTCTTCAAGCACCAATGATGTTACCTAGTTAGGTCATGAAACATTTGCAAGAAAACAGCCAAGTTCCGAGAGCACCAAGGACCCCCACAGCCTCTACCTTTCCACAACACCCACTCCCCTCTAGCACTGTTGATATTCCTGAGTTGGGTCACGAAACGTCTGCAAGAAAGTCTGCTTAAGGGCTTACATGATTTACTTAACAACTGCAGTGATTTGAAAGTCATAAAATAGGGCGCAACTGACTTAACAACCACATTGCTTTGCAATGGAAATTCTGTTCCCCGTTGTAGTCATAAGTCGAGGGCTATCTGTGCTTTATTCTGTCAGCGAGGGTCTTACTTGTGACTGTTTTAATTAAGATTGTTTTAATGTTAGCTCACTTTTTTATAGCCTGGTGAAATTCTATTTGTTAGATTAGACCAGGGGTAGGCAACATTGGCTCTTTTATGACTGGTGGACTTCAACTCCCAGAATTCCTGAGCCAGCATGAGGGAACTATGGCCCCCTCATGACTTGTGGACTTCAACTCCCAGAATTCCTGAGCCAGCATGGGGGAACTATGGCCCCCTCATGACTTGTGGACTTCAACTCCCAGAATTCCTGAGCCAGCATGGAGAGAACTATGGCCCCCTCATGACGCGTGGACTTCAACTCCCAGAATTCCTGAGCCAGCATGGGGGAACTATGGCCCCCTCATGACTTGTGGACTTCAACTCCCAGAATTCCTGAGCCAGCATGGGGGAACTATGGGCCCCTCATGACTCGTGGACTTCAACTCCCAGAATTCCTGAGCCAGCATGGGGGAAATATGGGCCCCTCATGACTCGTGGACTTCAACTCCCAGAATTCCTGAGCCAGCATGGGGGAAATATGGCCCCTTCATGACTCGTGGACTTCAACTCCCAGAATTCCTGAGGCAGCATGGGGGTACTATGCCCCCTCATGACTTGTGGACTTCAACTCCCAGAATTCCTGAGCCAGCATGAGGGAACACCTGCTGCCGGCATCAAACGCCCTTCGCCCAGTGCGCTCCCACAGGGAGGGTCTGCTCAGGGTCCCGCCGGTAAGAGATTGCCGGCGGGTGACACCCAGGGATAGGGCCTTCTCAGTGGGGGCGCCTGCCCTCTGGAACCAGCTGCCGGTGGAGCTGAGGACTGCCCCCGACCTCCGATCATTCCGCCGGGGCCTGAAGACCTGGCTCTTTGAGCTCTCGGGCCCAGGCTGAGGAGACATTCATTTTAATTGGGGTTTTTAATAGTACAGGGTTGATTTAATATTTTTTAAATTGGGTTTTAACTTTTGCATGGTTGATTTTTAACTCCCTGTAAACCGCCCTGAGTCCTCAGGGAAAGGGTGGTATATAAATGCAATAAAATAAATAAATAAATAAATAAATAAACTATGGCCCCTTCATGACTCGTGGACTTCAACTCCCAGAATTCCTGAGCCAGCATGGGGGAACTATGGCCCCTTCATGACTCGTGGACTTCAACTCCCAGAATTCCTGAGCCAGCATGGGGGAACTATGGCCCCCTCATGACTCGTGGACTTCAACTCCCAGAATTCCTGAGCCAGCATGAGGGAACTATGGCCCCTTCATGACTCGTGGACTTCAATTCCCAGAATTCCTGAGCCAGCATGGGGGAACTATGCCCCCTCATGACTCGTGGACGTCAACTCCCAGAATTCCTGAGCCAGCATGGCTCAGCTTGGAAAACTCCCTTTCCCCTCAGCCTGGCTGGCTCAGGAATTCTGGGAGTTGAAGTCCACGAGTCATAAAAGAGCCAAGGGTGCCTAACTCTGGATCAGACCTTCCCAATCCGGATTGCGCTGCTGTTCCCAGCATTCCAAGCAGAAGGTCGGAAGCTGGGAATTCTGGGAGTGACTGCCCAGGACATCTGGTGGGTCTCCAGCCGGAGAGATGTTGAGGAATTTGGAAGCCAAGATGGTTGCTTGGATTGAAGGCCTCTCTTCTTTGCTTTGCACAGTTTAGCACCGGGGGAACCAACCGGCCAGCAATCTGGATTGACACCGGCATCCATTCCCGCGAGTGGGTCACTCAAGCCAGCGGAGTTTGGTTTGCAAACAAGGTAACAGCTGCAAACATTCGGTAAACCACCATATCTTGGTTCGATCAGGGTTTCTCAAGCTTGGCAGCTTGAAGATGGCTCCAATTGGACTGCAGGTAGTCCTCGACTTATAACGGCTCATTTAGTGACCACTCAAAGTTGCAACGGCACTGGAAAAAAAACCTGATTTATGACCATTTTTCACACTTACGACCACTCCAGTCCTGGAATCAAAATTCAGACCCTTGGCAACTGACTCGTATTCATGAGTGTCATGTGATCATGTGATCACCTCTGGCGGCTTTCTGATTAGCAATGTCAAACGGGAAGCCAGAGGCACTGAACAGCCGTGTTACTAGTTTAACAACTTCAGTGACTCATTTAACAGCCATGGCGAGAAAGGTCGTAACACGGAGCAAAATTCAATAAATGTCTTGCTTAGCAACAGAAATCTTATTTTTTTTTTCCCTTAGGGATACTCCTGTAATTTTCTCCAAAGCCAGGAAAAATGGGGGAATGCCTGGCATATCTGCCTCCCCACTTCATGATTGTTCCACTCCTGTCCCCACTTAATCCTAAAAGAAAAAAATTAAAAAGACATTGCCAATCTGATATTTTCTAGATTTTCCCCCCCACTTCAGCTCCTAAAACAAGCTGGCTTGTGAAGGGTTTCCTGTAATAGCGATCCTACAAATCAGGGGTCCCCAATCCCGGGTCTGTGGACCAGCATGCCACGAACCGGTTCACGCAAACAAACGAAACCGTATCCGCAGGATGCAGGCAACACGCAAAACCACGTCCCCTCCGATCCACGGAAAACCCTCTTTCCACAGAACCGGTCCCTGGTGCCCCAAAGATTGGGGGCCGCTGCCGTAATTTCACCATTAAGGCACGCGTCTGTGGTTACACCTGAAGCCATTTCGATCCTCTTTAGATCTTTGAAGATCACGGGAAGGATCCTTCTCTCACGTCCATCCTGAACCAGTTCGATATCTTCTTGGAGATCGTCACCAATCCGGACGGTTACTCCTTCACGCACACCAAGGTAACTCTCCGTGGTGGGGACGTCGGCGGCAAACGTGAGATGCTCCGCACCACGTTTTAGCTTCAGGCTCCGTCTGACGTTCGTTGACGGGCCTTCCTGATTTGCAGAACCGTATGTGGCGCAAGACCAGATCGAAGAGAGACGGGTCATCTTGCATCGGAGTCGACCCCAACCGGAATTGGGCAGCAGGCTTCGGAGGTAAGACGTAGGAGTCAGTCGCCAAACATCCGAATTTTGGTGGTGTGACCCTAGGGAATGCTGCCATGAAAAACGGTCATCAGTAATTTCCTTCAGTGCCGTTGTAACTTTGAACAGTCACTAAATGAACCGTTGTAAATTGAGGACTACCTGTGTAAGCCAGCAGTGTGATATAGCCGCAAAAAAAAAGTCAAATACATCTTTAAGCTGCATTAGGCAAAATAGGAGTTCCAAATCCTGGGAAATAATAATGTCCATTCAATAATAATAATAATAATAATAATAATAATAATAATAATAATAATAATAATAATAATAATAATGATGATGATGATGATGATGATGATGATGATGATGATGATGATGTTGGAAGGGACCTTGGAGGTCATCTAGTCCAACCCCCTGCTCAGGCAGGAAACCCTGTACCATTTCAGAAAATGGCTGTCCAGTCTCCTCTTAAAAATCTCCTGTGTTGGACCATTCACCGCTTCTGGTGGCAAGGTGTTCTACTGGTTAATTGTTCTAATGGTCAGGAAGTTTCTCCTTAGTTCTAGGTTGCTTCTCTCCTTGGTGAGTTTCCATCCGTTGCTTCTTGTCCTGCCTTCAGGCGCTTTGGAGAATAGAGTAGAATTAGAATTATTAGAATTAGAATTAGAATTAGGAATAGAATAGAATAGAATAGAATAGAATAGAATAGAATAGAATAGAATAGAATAGAATAGAATAGAATAGAATAGGACCTTAGAGGTCTTCTAGTCCAACCCCCTGCTCAGGCAGGAAACTCTAGTCTATACCATTTCAGACAACTGGCTGTCCAGTCTCTTCTTAAAAACTTCCAGTGTTGGAGCATTGACAGCTTCTGGAGGCAGGTTGTTCCACTGGCTAATTGTTCTAACCGTTAAGAAGTTTCTCCTTAGTTCTAGGTTGCTTCTCTCCTTGATTGGTTTCCATCCGTTGCTTCTTGTCCTGCCTTCAGCAGCTTTGGAGAATAGCTTGACTGCCTCTTCTTTGGGGCAGCCCCTGAGAGATTGGAAGGCTGCTATCATGTCCCCCCTTGTCCTTCTCTTCATTAAACTGGACAGACCCAATTTCAGCCACTGTTCCTTATATGTTTTAGCCTCCAGTCCCCCGATCCTCTTTGTTGCTCTTCTTTGTGCTCTTTCCAGAGTCTTAACATCTTTTTTACATCGTGGCGACCAAAACTGGATGCAAATATTCCAAGTGTGGCCTTACCGAGGCCTTGTAAAGTGGTATTAATACTTCACGTGATCTCGTTCCTATCCCTCTGTTGATGCAGCTTATGCTTTGTCGAAGTGCCCCATGAATACCACGTCCGTATATGGGATCAAAATGTGACGCAAAATTCAGAGAAATTAAAACAGGTTCAAAGAAGATGAGTGAGAATGAGTTGTTGGCTAGTTCCTGGTTAAAAAAAACCACCTATGGCAGGGCTAGGCAACCTTGGCTCTTTTATGATTCGTGGACTTCAACTCCCAGAATTCCTGAGCCAGCCATGCTGAGGGGAGAAGGGAGAGGTTTCCATGCTGAGTCATGCTGACTGAGGAATTCTGGGAGTTGAAGTCCACAAGTCATAAAAGAGCCAAAGTTGCCTACCCCTGACCTATGGGAAAGACCAGACTTGCTTTATGACCATGAAGTTCGTTTAATGAGGACCACAAAAATATTCCAAAATCGGATTGGGCAGATAGGTGTGTCGATTTACAACCATCATGGAAATTTCCGGGAGGTTACGGTCATACAGTAGGTCGAGGACTATCTGTCCCACCTTCAAGTCTCCAGACATGTTACATGGAGTCCTTTGATTTACAACCATTCATTTAGTGACTGTTCAAATTTATTACCGCAATGAAAAAAGGGACTTATGGCTGTTTTTCATTCAGCAGCGTCCCGGGGTCACGTGATCCCCTTTTGCAACCTTCTAGGAAGCAAAATCCACGGGGGAAGCCCGATTCGTTTAACCACGGTGTTACTAACTTAACAACTGCAGGGATTCGCTTAACATGTGGCAAGACAGGTCATAAAATGGAGCAAATTTTTACACTTAACAACCGTCTCGCACAATAACAGAAATCCCGGGCTCAACTGCGGCTGTAAATCGAGGTCTCCGGTTGGTCTCTTGCAGGAGCTGGCGCCAGTGGGAACCCGTGCTCAGAAACCTACCGTGGACCTTACGCCGAGTCCGAACCGGAGGTGAAAGCCATTGTGGATTTTGTACGGCAACACGGCAACATCAAGGCTTTCATCTCCATCCACAGTTACTCCCAGCTTCTCCTCTATCCTTACGGCTACACCAAGGAGAAAGCTGCAGACCACCTGGAGCTGGTAAGTCGCCTTAGCAACCGATTCATATTTATGATGGTCACAGTGTCCCAGGGTCATGTGAAGTGACCAAAACCTGCTGCAACCACCCAGCAGACGGAGGGGGGGGGAAATAAAAACCAACCCCACCCCACCACCACTGCCAATCCTCAACCGAAATGCTCACAACAATGACAACCTCGGACAGGAGGAAGAGCGCCGCCGGGCGGGCAGGCAGGCGTCTTGCTTGGCTGTGGCTCGGGGGGGACTTTTTTCAGTGCCATTGTAACTTCGAACAGTCACTAAGCCAACTGTTGTAAGTCAAGGACTACCTGCACTTCATCACTTTTTTCCTTTTTGGTCATCAAGTTTTTGACCCCTTGCTAGGCGACTGGTGGTAGTCGGATGTCGCCATCTCCTAAAAGCGGTAGAATGGGTGAAAAGGTTGAAAAGCCCTGCTCTAAGGATTTATGCTCCCCAAGACTTCTGCTCGCCCCTAACTAAAGCCCAAACCTTCTAAACTTCTCCTGGTCTTCTCCTCCCCCTCCCCCCCACCCCACCCCCCCCGGCGTCCCTTCGGCAGGATGCTCTGGCTAAGAAGGCCGTGGCCGCTCTGGAGTCTGTCCACGGGACCAAGTACAGATACGGCAGCATCATCACCACCATCTGTAAGTCACGCGAAGGGGAAGGCAGAGGCCGCTGGCCCTCCGGGAGGGGACTGGGTGGCAGGGAGTTCCCAGGATTAGGAGCATTCGTTTAGGGACCGTCCGGAGTTCCAGCGGCACCGGGGGGAAAAAAGGAGGCTTAGGAATGTCGGCCACACTTAAGGACCGTTCCAGTCTCCCCCGTGGTCACGGGGTCAAAATCCCAACACTTGTCAGCTGACTCACCTGTCAGAAATGGGATAGGGTCTCCTGGTTGGACCCCCAAGGTCCCTTCCGGCTCTCTTCTTCTGTTTGATGAGGAAAGAGTTCCCAGCACGGTCTAATCCAGGGGTAGGCAACCTCGGCTCTTTTATGACTCATGGACTACAACTCCCAGAATTCCTGAGTCAGCACAGCTACAAGGGAGTGGGTTTGTGGAGAGGAGGAGGAGGAGGAGGGAAGGAAGGAAGGAAGGAAGGAAGGAAGGAAGGAAGGAAGGAAGGAAAGGAAGGACGGAAGGAAAGAAAGAAAGGGAAGGAAGGAAGGAAGGAAGGAAGGAAGGAAGGAAGGAAGGAAGGAAAGAAAGAAAGAAAGAGGACAGAAGGAAGGACCACTGTGAGCTCCTTGGTGCTGAGTTTGGTTGCAAACGTTTCCCTACCTAACTAGGGAACATCAGAAGGGAGAGGGGGTTGCAGAGAGGAGAGGACGACCACGGAGTCCATCGCGCTCTCTGATCTCGATTGCTTTCTTGCGGACGTTTCATGACCCGGCTAGGTAACATATTCATTTGAACAAGCCGGCCTGGTCTGATGGGTTTAGGGGTATTTTAACGTTTTGTAATTTATTAAACTGGGCTATTGTATATAATATTTTTTAATTTTTATATATTGTATTTTATTGTATTGCCCTGTACACCGCCCTGAGTCCTTCGGGAGAAGGGCGGTATAAAAATTTAAATTAAATAAATAAAATAAACATCCTCAGCGCTTGAAGGGAGGAGGGGCTACGGGTGCTTTCGCTCTGCCCGTCTTGTCTCAGGGTAGACGACAGCGCAGACGGTTTTCACCAGCTCCTCTTCTTTTGCACACACACACACCCTTTCCTGCCTCTAGACCAAGCAAGCGGAGGCACCGTGGACTGGACCTACGACCAAGGCATCAAGTATTCCTACACCTTTGAGCTGAGAGACAAAGGCAGTCACGGGTTCCTGCTCCCGGCTAATCAGATCATTCCTACGGCAGAGGAGACCTGGCTCGCCCTGATGGTCATCATGGAGCACACGCGGGACCACCCTTACTAAGCCGGAGGGGCCGGGCTCACGCCGACGGCCTGGCCCTCCGCCCGCCTTCTTGATTTTCCATCTCGTAATCCTTTTGCGCGTCATCTGCTCCCGCTGCAATTCCGCTGCTGAGCTGTAGGAGGCAGTGTGGCAGAACCTGGGGGGCGGAGTCAAAAGAGGGAGCAGCCTGGCATCCCTACGTAGTCACAGGCGGATGTAATCCAACTTCCCTTGAATTCCACTGACTGTCCAACCCCTCACGGGGGCTGATAGTTGGAAAGATTCCTGTGGCGCTGGGTTGTCAGCAATAAAGCTGGTTTAATTGGACCGTCACGCATGGACCTGTTGTTGTTGTTTTTTTTGTGCCTGACACTTTTCGAACTGACTAAGTTCAAGGGATGGGAGACAAAAGCTTATTGCAGGGGTCTTCAAACTTGGCCCTTTTATGACTTGTGGACTTCAACTCCCAGAATTCCTCAGCCAGCTTTGCTGGCTGAGGAATTCTGGGAGTTGAAGTCCGCAAGTCATAAAAGGGCCAAGTTTGAAGACCCCTGGCTTATTGGTTAAAATCCTTTGATGAAATGCTGGATTTCAGGATTTGGTAGCTAGAGCAGAAGTGCAAAATGCAAAGGAGGGCGACTGATTTAAAGGCCTGGAGACTAAAAGGTCTCAAGAACGGTTGCAGGAACCGGGTAGGGCCAGTCTAAAGAAGGACCAGGGGTGACACGACAGCCGTTTTTTTAGTATTTGAGGGGCTGCCACAAAGAAGAGTGTGTGTGTGTGTGTGTGTGTGTGTGTGTGTGGTTTCCAACTTATAAGCAACCTAGAACTAAGGAGAAACTTCCTGACAGTGAGGACAATTAACTGGTGGAACCACCTGCCTCCAGAAGCCGTGAATGCTCCAACACTGGAAGACTTTAAGAAGAGACTGGACAGCCATTGGTCTGAAATGGTACAGGGTTTCCTGCCTGAGCAGGGGGTTGGACTAGATGACCTAAAGGGTCCCTTCCAGCTCTATTCCGATTGACTGAAGAATAAGAGCTGGAGGGGACCGTGGAAGTCATCTAGTAGTCCAACCCTCCTGCTCAAGCAGGAGACCCTCTACCATTCCAGACAAATGGCTGTCCAATCCTTTCTTGACAACCTCTCGTGTCGGAGCACCCACAACTTCTGGACCCACTGAAATTTCCCCTTAGTTCTAGGCTGCTTCTCTCCTGGATAAGTTCATGAAGGTGTTTTGAGTTTTCAGTCGGTGTTTTGGGACGATTTACCTGGCACTTTCTGGCCGTAGAAAGGGATACTTGTCGGTATGTGGGCACCTCCTAAAAAGACAGATTATCTCTACAGCTAGTCCTCGACTTACGGTCCCTTAGTGATTATTCAGTTACGACGGACACCCCCCCCCTAAAAGTACTTACGACCCGGTTCCAAAGTTATGACGGCCTCCTCCTCCTCCCTCCAGTCCCATGACTGCATGTTGGACGCTTGCCAACTGACCTCCTTTTACGACCGCTGGCAGCATCCTACAGCCAGCTGACTGCATTTTACGACATATTTTTTTTGCCGAAAGCCGGCATTTGGCTTTCAATTTTCGGCAAAAAGTGCTCACAGCGAGTTCACTGAATGACCGGGGTGTTTGCTTGACAACCACAGTGGTTGCCTTAGGAGAGCTGTGTTCGCTTAACAAACGCTGCAAAAAAAAAAAAAAAAAAGTCGCAAAATTGGGTCAGTCACATGGGTGAACTGCTCCGCCGTCTCTATTTTGATTTTGATGCCGAAGGTAAGGGTTTGAATCTTCCCCCTTTGAAAAGACATCCCAGCTTTAGAAGTCTTTCAGCTGTTAGCGCAGGAGTGGGCAACTTCAAAACCTATGGACTTCAACTCCCAGAATTCCTGAGCCGGCATGGCGGGCTCAGGAATTCTGGGAGCTGAAGTCCACCGGTCGTGAAGGGCCATAATTGCTCACCCGTTGTAGCATCCTTATAGTTAGCAGACGGGCGAAAGTGCACGAGCCGGCTGAAAAATAAAAAGCACACCGTTCTGTATTTTATTAAGATGCAAACCGTACAAAAGGCAAAGTAGACACAGCACAAAAACATCCGCGCGAACGAGCTGCAATCCAACCCAAAGGATTAAAAAAAAAGGTTCTTTTGGGGGGTGGGTGGGTGTCCTTCTGCTACACCAGATGTTCAGTCCTTTGTGCAAACTTTAGGCACGGAACAACCACCCTCCCGCACGCGGTCACACCAAAGAGCAGGCTTGATCCGATGAGAAGGGTTCCGGATACGAGCCCAAGGCGTGACAACTTCTAAAGAGGTCGTGAGTCTTCGATTTAGGGTTTGGCATCCTTTGCGAAGCTCTGTAAAAGTTTTCACCGCTACTCAGATAAAACGGCAGCCGCAGAACAGAACCGGGCGCTTCTCTCTGTTGCAAACGCTAGGTTGAGTTCAACCGGTCTTGAGAAATTGTGTGTATGTGTGTGTGTGTGTGGGGGAAATCACTGGCCAAGGCTGAAGAGCCCATTTACTTTCGCTTACCGAGCAAATTCTCAACAATTCAGATTACGTTTTCTCAGTTTCCCCCAAAATGCTAACATCTGCAGTTTTGAGGGGTCATTTTCCCGTGCACCGCTCGGCTTTCGCTTTCAAAACCCTTTCAAGGAGGGCGACAGCTGCGCTAACCATTTACATTAAGTAATACACATTTTTTTTTAAAAAAAATAAGTAACATTACTAGAGCCACCAAAACTCTTATCAGCTAAGAAGAAAATACACGCGGATTTTAGTTCACCTGGACTATTGTGGAGGTGGATTTGGTACGTGGAGAAATGAGACGGGAGCAGCGCAGAAGCCAGCATCAAACCACAAGCCGTCAACCTGATCGTGATAAAGACATGCTATTTACACCAACCTCAGCTCAAAGGGCCGAGGAATTGCCAGTGGATCCAGGGTGGAAAGATGGTGGGATCAGGAATCTGGGAAGAGGAATGGCGAGATTGGGTGGAGAGACATCCTTAAGGCTTCATGAGGCCTTCAGCACAGCTGGTAGACACGCCTGGCCAGCCACAGCCCAGAAGCCTCAGCCTGGGATGCCATTACGGCTAGCCGCTCATCTATCCGTGAAGCATTTGCTCCGGGTCTTAATTCGAATAACCAAATGGGCAACTGTGTAACAAAAAGCAGGCAATGAGTTACGGGTGCGGTCTCCGAGCAGACCCTGATTTAGGATAACTGGGAAGTAAATAGCTCTGTCGCCAAAAACGATAACATCTCACAAACACAAGATTTGGGGCCTGCAGACCAAGGAAAGGCAGCAGAAAACCAGGTACGTGAACCCCAAAACCCAACAACACCCAAAACGAAACACCCCATCCCCCAAAACTTCTTAAGTCTTTTAAAACCACACATGATTAAGTTAATATAAAAATAAAACATCTTTACAAATCTGTACAGAGGGGGGGGAAAAACACAGGGCTGCTTATCGCGTTGGAGGTGATGCGGGAAGATGAATAGGATCGGAAGATGTCAAGCCTCAAAAATATTTTTAAATATTTTTTTCCCCTCCGTGATATTGTTCTCCGAAGTTGGCAAGGACTTGGGGGTACATTGAGGGAAATGGGGTGATGTAGCGTTCCTCTTTTGAGTTTGGGCCTTTCGATGTGCAAGCTTGGAGTTTCCCGGGTGACTCGTCTCTGGTGCTATCTTTAAAAAGATCCCGGCGTAACTTTCTCAACCTTGGCTGCTTTTAAGAGGCGTGGACTTCAACTCCCAGAATTCCCCCGGCCAGCTTTTCTGGAAAAGCTGGCCGGGGGAATTCTGGGAGTTGAAGTCCACGCCTCTTAAAGCTGCCACGGTTGGGGAAAAAAAACAACCCAACAACAACAGTTTCTTGGAGAATCAGATCCGGGCACCGAAGGAGGCACCGCCAAATTTGATCCACCTCTTTGCTCATCGCTTCTGCAAAAAAAAGTTGCGGGAGGAGGTTGAAAATTCGGCAACTTTGGCTTCCTGCGAAAGCAGGGCAAGGTTTGCAGCAGTGGCCAAGAGAAAAGTCAGCCTTCCAGGCACAGAGCGCCTGACGCAGGTATGAGACAAGAGATTTCCCAAGGACAGCCAACAGGGATAACTTCATCTCTGAAAAAAAAAAATCTATTCGGACCGTTGCACCGGGAAACTCTTTAATCCAGGGGAAATCTCCGAGGTGGGAGGCTGCAAGACCCTGCAAGTTTTTTTCCGCCAAGCCGGGGGGGTGGGTGGGTGGGGTGGAGATTTCCAAACTTGGCTACTTTTAAGACTTGTGGACTTCGACACCCAGAATTCCTCACCCTGGCGGGGAGGGGGAACTCTGGGAGTTGAGGTCCAGCAGTCTTGAAAGAGGGCCTGGTTTGGAGACCCCCGCTGTTAAGCGGAGGCAGGTTTTTCAGCTGCAGAGGGGTGGGTGGGATTAAGCCAAGGGAATTAAAATCCAGCAGCGACAGGCCGTTAAGCCTCGCAGGAGGCGGTGGGCACACCAGCTTCTAGGTCAGGGGCGAGAAAGCGGAGTATTCGGGAAAAGCTCGGCTGAGCAGGCAGCGGGCAAAGAGGGCATGAACCAGGATCCAAAATTATAGCATTAACGATGCCTCGGTCCGGCCTCTGGAGTGGAGATAGCCGTAACACCGAGGGGGGCTTTGGGGGGATCGAGATTCTGAGCCCTCCCCCCGCCAAGCATTGCTCCAGCCTCAGACAAATACTGATAAACGTGGCCAGGGTCCTTGGGGGGTGGACAGGGAAGCCCGGACATCCTCGGCCGTGGCTCCTTTGCAGAGGAGACCCCTTGCCCTTGCTGCCCCGCCAATGCCAACCGGCAGACCGGAGGGCTGATGCCAGGCAATGAGGTGGGTAGAGTGCTATTTCAGGCTCTTTTCCCGGTACAGCCAAAAAAACGACCGGGGAAGCCCCCAGGTGTAAGATGCAAATCGCCTTTTGGCTGCAGCCTGAAAGGCAAACATTGGTCCAGCTGCATCTGGCTGCTTTATCTTCGCCCTCCTTAATGCCCTGGCTCTGCCCAGAAGTTCTCGCTTGCCCGTAAAGTTCGGTTGCACCTTTCTCCTCCTCGGTTTTTGGGGAAAAGGACAGACGCGGCGTGCCCAGGCCGTCCTCGGCGGGATCGGCTCACCCAAAATGTGCCTTTCCACCCCCCCCACACCTGCCACCACCACCCCCTCTTTCCCCACCCCGTGCAAACTACCTTCCTAAAAGCAAAGGCGGGCCCGGCCTGCCGGGTTAAAAAAACCGTCCCAGCAAACGGGCTCTCTCTCTCTCTCTCTCTCTTTTATTCTGGCAAAAGGTGCCGGGCTACCGCCAAGGCTTGCTCTGCAAGCTGCTCGCGCTGAGGGAGCGGGCGGGGAGCGGGGCGGCGTCCGGGTTGGCGCTGGGCAGGTTCTGGCTGCTCCTGACGGCGACGGCTTTGCTGTCCCGGGCGGAGGATCCGCGGCTGAGGCGGCCTGGGGAGAAGGGACCGAGAGGAGAGTGGCGATCAGGGCACGGGCCGGAGAGCTGGGTTAGTTGGTGGGGGTTGAAAAACCGGATTTATTCATTTATAGCCCTCCTCACACACACCCCCTTCGCCCTGAAGGTCGTCCTCGGCTTACGAGCGCGATGGACCCCGTTTCTGTGGCTAAGTGAGTCACTTTTTGCCCCCTTTTACCAACGGTCGTTAAGAGAATCACTGCAGTTGTCACGTTAGGAACACGGCTGCTAAGTGAATAATAATAATAATAATAATAAAGTCGGAAGGGACCTTGGAGGTCATCTAGTCCAACCCGCTGCTCAGGTGGGAAACCCTGTACCATCTCAGGCAAATGGCTGTCCAGTCTCTTCTTAAAAACTTCCAGCGTTGGAGCATTCACCGCCTCTGGAGGCAAGGAGTTCCACTGGTTAATTGTTCTCACTGTCAGGAAATTTCATCCTTAGTTCAAGGTTGCTTCTCTCCTTGGTTAGTTTCCATCCGTTGCTTCTTGTCCTGCCTTCAGGGGCTTTGGAGAATAGCTTGACTGCCTCTTCTTTGGGGCAACCTCTGAGATACTGGAAGACTGCTATCACGTCACCCCTCGCCCTTCTCTTCTTTAAACTAGACATGCCCAATTCCAGCAACCGTTCTTCCTATATGTTTTAGCCTCCGGTCCCCTGATCCTCTTTGCTGCTCTTCTCTGCGTTCTTTCTAGAATCTCAACATCTTTTTTACTTCGTGGTGACCAAAACTGGATGCAAATATTCCAAGTGTGGCCTTCCCGAGGCCTTGTAAAGTCGTACTAACACTTCACATGATCTCAAGATTCTATCCGTTGATGAAGCCTAGAACCGTGTTGGCCTTTTTGGCTGCTGCCGCACACGGCTGGCTCATGCTTGTCCGCTAGGACTCTGAGACCCCTCTCACATTTGCTACTATTGAGCAAGGTACCACCTATACCAGGGGTAGGCAAGCTCGGCTCTTTTATGACTCATGGACTTCAACTCCCAGAATTCCTGAGTCAGCATAGCTGACTCAGGAATTCTGGGAGTTGAAGTCCATGAGTCATAAAAGAGCCGAGCTTGCCTACCCCTGACCTATACTGTACCTGTGCGTTTGGGTTTTCCTTGCCTAAATGTAGAACTTTACTTTTCTCACTAGAACTATACCTTTTTTTTACTGGCTTCCCCCGTTGAAAGCTCAGTTGCCTTTTGGGGAAAAAAACGGCCCTTCGGGACAATTTGTCCTTTTAATGCAGCGCCCGCCATGGCCCGATTAGACCCTCTTGAGCCCAGAGCAAATTCCCGCCCCCCCCCACCCCCAGAACAGCCTTTCAGGTAAGGGGCTGCTGGCCTTGTGGCTTTTGAAGACAAATGGTCTGTGTTTGTGTGTGTGTGTGTGTGTGTGTGTGTGTGTCTTACTGGCAGGATCGCTGGGAAGCTGTTCCTCCTCCAAGTAGTACTGTATCTTTTGCAGATCCTCTGCGGTAAACCTCCACTTGTTCTCGGCGGCCGTGGGGGGCGGCGGTTGGGGGGCGGCTTTCTTGCGGGCGCTCCCAGGGTGACTGGCTGCCAGGCAGGAGGGCGGAAAGGAGCCGGTCACCAGGCCTTCGGGGATCTTCTGCGCCACGACTCGGAGCCCTGGGAGAACAGGAGGACGACAAGATGGCAGGGAAGTCTCAACAAAAATAGAGAGAGTTAGGACTGTGGGGGAAAAAAATAATAATAATGGCAGCCAGCCAGCCTTCCCTTGAGGACTGGTACACTGCAGGAGCCAGAAAGAGGGCTGAGGAAATATCTGTGGACGCCTCGCATCCTGGGGATAAAGTCTTTCAATGTCTTCCCTCGAGAAGAGGCTACAGGGCATTGCACGCCCACAGCACCAGACACGAGGGCAGTCGTGTCGTGTCTCCCTCTCCCTCCCATGCCAATATGCCATCACTTTGCTAAACAACTAATTCCCACAAAACTTGTCTTATGCCCTGGGATGTCAAGCCACCTACGGCAGTTAGGGCGGTGTTATGTATTCTCCTTCTCATCTTTCCTGTTACTTAGGTCCTTAGCTTCTTATGACCGTAACGTTGTTGTATGAATCTCATGATTTATGTCGATTTGCTTTTGTTTAGTATCCTATTCTGATTTGGATTGATGGCTTATTTGGTATCCCGTGTCGGTCACTCTGTGTTGTATCCTATGATTTATGACAAATGTATTTTTTTGTCATTATGATCTTGATTTATCGTTCGTTTCTGGTACGTACGCTGAGAACTTATGCACTGGAGACGAATTCCTTCTGTGTCCAATCACACTTGGCCAATAAAGAATTCCAGTTCTAATTCATTCTAATTCTAATCTAATTTTAATTCATTCTAATACTAATCTGATTCTATTCTAATTCATTCCAATTCTAATCTAATTTTAATTAATTCTAATTCTAATCTGATTCTATTCTAATTCATTCCAATTCTAATCTAATTTTAATTCATTCTAATCTAATTCTATTCTAATTCATTCTAATTCTATAATTCTAATTCTAATCTAATTCTATTCTAATTCATTCTAATTCTAATTCTAATCTAATTCTAATTCTAATCTAATTCTAATTCTAAACTAAGTCTAATTCTAATTAATTCTAATCTAATTCTAATTCTAAACTAAGTCTATCTAATTCTAATTCTAATTCATTCTAATTGTAAAAGGTAAAGGTAAAGGTTCCCCCACACACGCGTGCTAGTCGTTTCCGACTCTAGGGGCCGGTGCTCATCTCCGTTTCAAAGCTGAAGAGCCAGCGCTTGTCCGAGGACGTCTCCGTGGTCTCCGGCATGACTAGACGCCAAAGGCGCATGGAACACTATTACCTTCCCACCAGAGCGGTCCCTATTTTTCTACTTGCCTTTTGACGTGCTTTCGAACTGCTAGGTTGGCAGAAGCTGGGATGAGTAACAGGCGCTCACTCTGTTACGCGGCGCTCGGGATTCGACCCGCCAAACTGCCGACCATCTGGTCGACAAGCTCAGCGTCCTAACCCACTGAGCCACTGCGTCCCATTCTAATTCTAATCTCATTCTAATTCTAACCTAACTTTAATCCAATTCTAATCCAATTCCAATTCTAATTAACTCTAAAAGACTCCCTCCCATTACAACGATGGAATCGCCAGGGCCTCAGTGGATCCCAGCTGAGAAGGACAAGGTCCCAGGGAGGGGGGGGAGGCCGATCCCAAAGTTTCCGAGCCTTCCTACCTCCAGAGAGCATGAATAAGTTCTCAAAGCCCCTCTCGCACATGGTGGTGGCTGCTTGGCTGGCCACCCTCTCGTCGTCGTCGTAGAGGATGATAATCTTCCCGTGAGCATTTTTCTGAGGGGTGGAGGGGTTAAGGGTCCAAAGCTGTGTGGGAAGGAGAGAGAGGTGGGAGAGTAGCCTCCCCACCGCCCGCAGGCCTCCCTCCCTCTGGCAATGAGCCTGTTTCTGAGGAATCCTCGGTGCCCTCTGAGCTGGGCGCTTTCTTTCTTGCAGGCCTTTCATTAGACAAACTGGGAGCGGGGTTGGCAGAGAGGAGGGGGAGGAGGAGGAAGAGGAGGAAGGAGAACAGGAAGAGGAAGGGAAAAAAGAAGGAATGGAGAGGAAAAAGAAAGGAGGGGGGCAGGAGGAGGAAGAGGAGGAGAAGAACTGCCGGGTCCTTGGTGCTCTCTGAGGTGGGTTGTTTTTTGCAGACGTTTCATGACCCAACTAGGGAACATCATTGGTGCTTGAAGAGAACGGTGGGCGTGGGGGGGGGGTGGAGGAAGAGGAGGAGGAGAAGAAACAGAAGAAGAAGGAGAAGAAGAAAAAGAAGAGGAGGAGGATTTCCTTTGTAAGTTTGTAGCTCCGAATTGAACTGGGGGTCCCTGGTGCTCTCTGAGCTGGGTTGTTTTTTGCAGACGTTTCATGACCCAACCAGGTAGCATCTTTGGAGCTTGAAGAGAACGGTGGGGGTGGGGGTGGAGGAGAAGAAACAGAAGAGGAGGAGGAGGAAGAGGAGAAGAAAAAGAGGAGAAGAAAAAACAGAAGAAGAGAAGGAGGAAGAGAAGAGGAGGAGGAGGAGGAGGAGAAAAAGAAGAAGAAGAAGAAGAGGAGGAGGAGGAGGAGAAGGAGGAGGAACAGGAAGAAGAAGAAGATGAAGAAGAAGAAGAAGAAGAAGAAGAAGAAGAAGAAGAAGAAGAAGAGAAGAAGAAGAAGAGGAGGAGGAGGAGGAGGAGGAGGAGGAAGAGAAGAAAAAACAGAAGAAGAGAAGGAGGAGGAAGAGAAGAAGAGGAGAAGAGAAGAAAGAGAAGAAAAAGAAGAGGAGGAGGAGAAGAAGAGGAGGAGGAAGAGGAGAAGAAACAGAAGAAGAAGAAGAAAAAGTGCTAGAAGGGGAGTGGAGAGGAGGAGGAGGAGGAGGAGGACTATGGAGTCCTTGGTATCATCTGAGCTGGGTTGTTTTTTTGCAGACGTCTCATGACCCAGCGAGGTAGCATCATCAGTGCGAGAAGGGGCTTAAGATATAAAGAAAGAACAAACCCTTCTCACACTGATGATGTTACTTAGCTGGGCCATGAAACGTCTTCCAGAAAATAACCTCGGAGAGCACCAAGGACTCCACAGCCCTTCGCCTCCCTTCCTTTTTCTCCTCCACTCCACAAACGTCACTCCCTTCCACCACGGATGAGGTGACCTAGTTGGGTCACGAAACATCTGAAAAGGGGCGGGGGGAGGGAAAAAAAAGCAGCAAGCTCAGAGGGCAGCAAGGATCTCTCCTTTCAGCCCGAGCGACAAATATTCTCCTTTATGGAGTCTTGTTTCTGTTGTGATTCAGGGTCAGCTTGTGGGTTCGGCAGTTGGGTCGGACGACTCAGAGGAGGAGGAGGGGGGTGTTGAAGACCTTGCTGAGGGGGTTGAAGATCTTGCTGATGAGAGCCCTCAGCCAGGCCCCTCCCACTTGGTCACCACGGAGACCCAGCTGTGTGAGCCTGACAGCGTGGATGAAGATGACCCACAGCTGGCCCTGTTCAAGGACGCCCGACGCAGGAGGCAGTCAAGCAGGAGTAAACAGAGGGAGGCAATGGGGCTTCTCGGAAGGAGGCAGAGAGAAGCCACGCCCTGAACTGTATAAAAGGGGAATGCGTTGGGAGGGCTGGTTCGCTGAAGGCAACCGCTTGGATAGTTCGTGTTTCTTAAAGCTCCGGTTTCTTGGTTCGTGTCTTGTTTGTTTTTGTAGCTATAAATTTGGCAGGCATAATTCCAGCCTCTTGCCGTTTGTAAAGGGGTTGTCCCTGCCTTTTCTGTAGGGCCGGTAGCAGGCTGGTACAGAACAGTTTCTGCCCTCCAGACAAGCACAGTCAAAGGGGAAAAGCCAGAATCACTTAAAAACCGGGCTACGAACTTATTGACTGCAGTGAGTCACTTAACAACGGTGGCGGGAAAAGTCATAAAATGAATGGAGCCAAGTTCACTTAGCAACAGTCTCGCCTAACAACAGAAACTTTGGGGCTCAGCTACATTCGGTGAAGCTCAGGAGGACCAGGAAGGTATAGGTACGTAGTAAGGGGCATCATGGATTACAAAGCCCGACTCTCAAAGGCTGAGGAACCGTCTCCGCTTTCAGATCTCAGCTTGTTGCAAAGGTGGTTACCGCTGCGCTTTTTGCAAATTTCTAACAGGAAAAGAGTGGCTCTTTTAGGGAGGGTTAGGGTTTGTTCAATTTGCATTTGAAGCTACAGATCCCGGCAGAAAAACCTGCACCCTTCCACTCCACAAAGGATACGTATTCCAAAATGCTGTTGGTGTAGGGATTCATCGTTCGGGACAGAGTAGCGATGGGATAGGAGTGAGCTGAAAGACAAAAAATAAAATAAAATAAATGCCAGAAAAAGGAGAATTTTGGTCAAACAACAGAGGACAAGTCCACAGCAATAGGCTGTTATGGAGGTGGATAGCAGACTTCTCCAAACTTGGCCACTTTAAGACTTGTGGACTTCAACTCCCAGAATTCCATAGGATAAACCAGGAGGGGTCTCCAAACTTGGCCACTTTAAGACATGTGGACTTCAACTCCCAGAACTCCATGTGGACTTCAACTCCCAGAATTCCATAGAATAAACCATGGGGTGTGTGTCTCCAAACCTGGCCACTTTAAGACTCGTGAACTCCCAGAATTCCTCAGCCAGGCAGCTGACATGTCTTACAAGTTGCCAGGTTTGGACAGCGCGTTTTATAGCTAGGGAGGCAAGGAGTCTGGCGATTGGTATTGATTAATGTTAACATCCATGTAGGTTATTTTGACATTTTAAAGTCCTATGGTTTAGTGACCATTCAAGGTTGCAAAGGCACTGGAAAAAAAGGGACTCGTGACTGGTTTTTTTTTTCCACAGTTGCGATCTTTCCAGCATCACGTGGTCAACATTCAGAGGCTTGGCCACTGGTTCATATTTATGACCATCGCTGCATTCCAAGATCTGCCCACTGCCAGCAGTTCGATCCTCACCAGCTCAGGGTTGACTCGGCCTTCCATTATTCTGAGGTCGGTAAAACGGGGACCCAGATTGTTGGGGGGGGGCAAGAGGCTGACTCTGTAAACCGCTTAGTGAGGGCTGTGACACACTGTGAAGCGGTATATAAGTCTAAGAACTAGTGCTAGTGGTCTACCCTTCCTTCCTTCCTTCCTTCCTTCCTTCCTTCCTTCCTTCCTTCCTTTTCTTCCCTCCTCCCTCTCCCCACCTCCCTCCCTTCCATGATGTGCAATAGTTAGAATGCAGCACTGCGGGTAACTCTGCCCACTGCCTGGAGTTTGATCCTGACTGGCTCAAGGTTGACTCAGCCTTCCATCCTTCCGGGGTCGGTAAAACGACGACCCAGATTGCTGGAGGGCAACAGGCTGACTCTATAAACCGCTTAGAGAAGGCCGCGAAGCGGCATATAAGTCTAAGCGCTATGGCTAACATGGGCTGGTCAGTCGGGATTCCGGCGCCCGTTGCAGGAAGGGCTGCCCCTTCCGTGAGGAAATCAAACCCGCGCCTGTCCTACCCCGGAGGGGAACACGGCGAGCGTCTTGACGGTCCCCGGGCCTTCCTCTCACCTCCCACAAGGTGGCAGAGGTCGTAGGCGTCTCGCTCGCGCACATCCAGCAGCAGGTAGGGACAGTCGGGATAAGGTCTGTCGTTTGGAAGCGCCAGCTCCGCCGTTCTGGGGTCGCCTCTGCCCAGGTCCAGTTCGCCCACCCCACTGATGACGCTGGGAGGAGGAGGAGGAAGGAGAAGCCTTAGCAAGCCTGGAACGGCTTGTTGCAAAAATAAGGATGAGACAGATCGAAAACTAAGTGCACCTCTTTTAGTTCAGGAAGAATGGTAGAATAGAAGCTCAAAGCCATAGACTAAGGTAAGAGAGGAGAGGAGAGAGAGGGAGGGAGGAGTGAGGGAGGAAGGAAGGAAGGAAGGAAAGAGAAGAGGGAGGGAGAGAGGGAAGGAAGGAAGAAGAGAAGAGGGAAGGAAGAAGAAAGAGAGGGAGGGAGGAAGGAAAGAGAAGAGAGAGCAGGAGGGAGGGAAGAAAGAGAAGGGAAGGGAGGAGAGGGAGGGAAGAAAGAAAAGAAGAGCGGGAGGGAGGAAAGAGAAGAGGGGAGAAGAGAGGGAGGGAGGGAGGGAGGAAGGAAGGAAGGAAGGAGAAAAGAAAAAGGGAGGGAGGAAAGAGAAGAGGGAGGGAAGAAGAAAGAGAGGGAGGAAAGAGAAGGGAAGGGGAGAAGGAGAAGGAAGGAAGGTGAAAAGAAGAGAGAGGGAGGGAGGGAGGAAAGAGGAGAGAAGAGAAGAGGGAGGGAGGAAAGGAAGAAGAGAAGAAGAGAGAGAGGGAGGGAGGGAGGGAAGGGAAGGGAAGAGAGGGAGGAAAGGAAGAAGAGAAGAAGAGAGAGAGGGAGGGAGGGAGGGAAGGGAAGAGAGGGAGGAAAGGAAGAAGAGAAGTAGAGAGAGAGGGAGGGAGGGAGGGAGGGAAGGGAAGGGAAGAGAAGAGGGGAGGGGAAAGAGAAGATACCTCTGCAAGGTGGAGCGATGTGACTCGCCAGCTCCTCCGCTGTTGTCGATGAAGAGGATGGGGCTGGCCGGCTTCTCCTGGGGGCTCCCCTTGCCGTTGGTCTCGGCTGCCTCGGGATTGGCCTCCGCAGGAGCAGCGTCGCCTTCTGAGAAAGGGGGCAGGCAGACGGGCGCCTGTAACTCTCCCAGGCCGACGCCGAGAAAGTGGAAGCCCCCCCCCAGCCCCCCTCCCAAAAGGTCCCTCTCCGTTTGCTTCTCCCGGCGGCCGAGAGGATGGCTCTGGGGGGGGGCCCTCCCGAGCAGGAGTTGGGGGGCTTCTCTTTCCCCCCTGCCGTTCCCTCGCAAGAGGAGCCCCTTGACCCAGAGACGAGCGCCGAGTCTTCCTCCACGTGTTTCATCTCTTTCTTTGCATCCCGCCTTCATTATTATTATTATTATTATTATTATTATTATTATTATTATTATTATTATTATTATTATTTACAAAACTCAAGATGGGGAACGTATCCGTCACAGCTCCCTGCTCCTATTTTCCCCACCGCAGCAACAACAACAACCCTGAGGGGCGGACTGGGCTGGGAAAGAGGGACTGGCTCGAAGTCACCTCGCCGGCTTTTACGCCTCAAGCGGGACTAGAACTCGCCGCCTCCTGGTGATTGGCCCCAAATCAGCCAGCCGGGTTCTCGAGGCGGGATTCGAACTCCTAGGTTCCTGTCGATTGGGCCAGAGAGCCACCTAGCCAGCTTTCGTGCCTAAGGCAGAACTAGAACTCCCCGTCTCCCAGTGACTGATCCAAACTCATCCAGCCAGCTTTTGCGTCTAAGGCGGGATTAGAACTCACCGTCTCCTGGCGACTGGCCCAAAGTCACCCAGCCAGCTTTCCCGCCCAAGGCGGGACTAGAATTCACAGCCGCCTGTTTTCTGGCCTGATGGCTTAACCATTAGACCAACCGGCTGCCCCTTGTTCCATAGCCATCTGCTAAGAGGCAGAGCAGAGATTTTGCATACAGAGACGCCCCCCCCCAGGTATGAAACGTGAGAATCCCATTTGAAAGACAACCCCCCCCCCCAAAAAAAAAATTCTATAGAGGGACTCAGATGTGTCTCTGGCCTCAGGATGCAAAGCAGCCATTTTGTGTTTTCAATCCATGCATATAGATGTCATTTGACATGCAACCCGGAATGGGATAGAGGTAAAACAAGACAGAACAGCAATCTATCTATCTGTCTGTCTGTCTGTCTGCTTGCCTTCCTGCCTGCATCTGTCTCTCTATATCTATCTATCATCTACCTACACGTATCTATATTTGTCTGTCTATGTCTGTCTATCCATTCATCCATCCATCACTATCATCTATCTATCATCTATCTATCTATCTATCTATCTATCTATCTATCTATCTATCTATCTATCTATCTATCTATCTATCTATCTATCTGTCTGTCTGCTTGCCTTCCTGCCTGCATCTGTCTCTCTATATCTATCATCTACCTACGCGTATCTATATTTGTCTGTCTATGTCTGTCTATCCATCCATCCATCACTATCATCTATCTATCTGTCTGTCTGTCTGTCTGTCTGTCTGTCTGTCTGTCTATCTATCTATCTATCTATCTGCCTATCATCCGTCTGTCTGCTTGCCTTCCTTCCTGCCTGCCTGTCTCTCTATATCTATCTATCTATCTGTCTGTCTGTCTCTGTCTGTCTATCTACCTACGCGTATCTATATTTGTCTGTCTATATCTGTCTGTCTATCCATCCATCCATCACTATTATCTATCTATCTATCTATCTATCTATCTATCATCTATCTATCTATCTATCTATCTATCTATCTATCTATCTATCTATCTATCTATCTATCTATCTATCTACCCACACACACACACTAATAACTGTTAAACGTTTGTGTGTTTTATTCTCGTTGTAGGCCGCTCGGTGTCGCCTTGAAGCACAGGAGGGGCAGCAAATAAATTTGATAGACAAACAAATAAAAAAGTAAGCTTTCTAGCCAGCCCCCTTTGGTTACAGGGATCTTTAAAAAGCATGGGGGTTTAATCTGTAAGCCACACCCCTTGCAGCAAGATGGGGGGCAAACACATTTAATTAATGCAATGACTGAATGAATGAATGAATGAATGAATGAATACCGTCTAGCTTTTGGCCTTCTTCAGGTGGCCCTTTCACGGTTTCATCCGACAGAGTGGCCACCTGTATCGCCTGCGGGAAGAAGGAAGAGCAGAATCAGCCTAGTAACTAGTTAGCACAGCCTTGACCACACTGAAGATGCTTGTGGACTTCGACCCCCAGAATTCTGGCTGGGGTGGGGAGAGGAGGTGTTAGGGAAGATGCCGGCTGGGGAATTCTGGGAGTTGAAGTCCACACAATGTAAACGCTGCTCTAGAAGTTGCAGGACCACGGACCAGAGGCCATCCGTGTGGGGGAGGGCCTTTCTAAAGGTAGACAGAGCCCACTCGCCCCACCCCCCCACCTCGTTTCTGCACAAACCCCACCAAGATGGAGGGGAGGGGAGTATTTAATAGTCACGGGCCGAAAACGGAAACGTACCAGCTGGGCAAAAGTGGTCACTTTTAGTCTCTTGAAGAGCTCGTCTTTCTTGTATCTGTAATCTGCAAAACACAAGAGGAAAGAGCATTCAGTTAACAGACACAGTGGAGGAAGCAGCTTTTAATTTAGAAAAACCTGGGATTTCAGGACACTTCACACATTCCGTTCACGTGCGTTGTGTCGGGCACAAGTTAACAAGTCACCAGCTCAAAACACTGTAAACATTTTTTTTACAAAATCCCATTTATATCCCGCCCTTCTCCGAAGACTCAGGGCAGCTTACAATCTAAAGCACAACGTGCTTAGCAGTAGCCTTCATTCTATGTCTATGCCTGCTTATTAGGGCTTTCACACACACCCCAAGCGGCATTATTACAAAGTCAGCTTAATTGCCCCCAACAATCTGGGTCCTCATTTGACCTACCTCGGAAGGATGGAAGGCTGAGTCGACCTTGAGCCGGGTGGGACTCGAACCTGCACTAATTGCAGGCAGCTGGTCTTACTTAAGGAGGCATTAGCCCACTGCTTCACCAAGGCTCTGGGTTGGACTAGAAGACCTCCAAGGTTCCTTTTTTTAAAAAAATCCCATTTATATCCCACCCTTCTCCAAAGACTCAGGGCAGCTTACAATCTAAAGCACAATGAGCTTAGCAATAGCCTTCATTCTATGTATATGCCTGCTTATTATTAGGGCTTTCGGGGGCCCCCAAGCGGCATTATTACAAAGTCAGCTTAATTGCCCCCAACAATCTGGGTCCTCATTTGACCTACCTCGGAAGGATGGAAGGCTGAGTCGACCTTGAGCCTGGTGGGACTCGAACCTGCACTAATTGCAGGCAGCTGGGGTTACTGAAGGAGGCATTAGCCCACTGCTCCACCAAGGCTCTTACGTGCCACCATAGCTATACACAAAAATCGGGTTAAGTTAAATCGGGACTAGAAAAGGTCAGTGGGATTCATGGGGTGGAGGGGGGATTCGGGTCTATGTGGACTTCAACTCCCACGCCTGGCTGGCTGGCTGGGGAATTCTGGGAGTTGAAGTCCACAGACATCTTAAAAGTTGCCGAGTTTGGAGAATCCCGGTCGCTACGTCGTGAGATGCTCAGAGCTGTTTTAACGTGGTGGCCGTGTAAATCTTTCAGATAAATAAGCCAAGAAATCCAGTTCACCCAGTGCGTTTTCCTCCAGTTTGGGTTTCTGAAATGTGTACAATTCATGGAAGTAAACCTCGGCCCAGCTTGAGGTCTGCCGTGACAAAGTCTTCGTATCTCTACTCTCGACTCCGTTTTCGCTTGATGAAAGTGCAGCTGTGCCTTCACAAGCGGAGCATCTAGTTTTCCTTGTGCTCTGGCAAAGCTGTTCATTTCATTTATTTTGGTTGCTGCCCGCCTTAATTATTTTTATAAACAGGTCAAGGGGGCAAACATGCCTATTACTCCTTCCTTTCTCCCTCTTATTTTCACCACGGCAACCCTGGGAGGTGAGCTGGGCTGACACAGGGTTTCAGCACGAAGGCAGGACTAGAACTCACCGTCTCCTGGTGATTGGCTCAAAGACACCTAGGGGGCTTTCACGCCTAAGGCGGGGCTAGAATTCACCGTCTCCTGGTGATTGGCCCAAAGACACCCAGCCAGCGTTCATGACCGAAGGCGGAACTAGAATTTACCGTCTCCTGGTGATTAGCCCAAAGTCACCTATCCAACGTTCATGACCTAAGGTGGAACTAGAATTCAGTCTCCTGGTGATTGGCCCAAAGTCACCCAGCCAGCGTTCATGACTGAAGGCGGGAGAACTCACCGTCTTCTGGTGATTGGCCCAAAGACACCCAGCCAGCGTTTATGACCGAAGGCGGGACTAAAACTCACCGTCTTCTGGTCATTGGCCCAAAGTCACCCAGCCAGCGTTCATGACCGAAGGCGGGACTAGAATTCACCGTCTCCTGGTCATTGGCCCAAAGATCCCCAGCCAGCGTTCATGACCGAAGGCGGGACTAGAACTCACCGTCTCCTGGTGATTGGCCCAAGGTCACCCAGGGGGCTTTGACGCCTAAGGCAGGACTACAACTCACCATCTCCCAGTTTCTGGCTTGTGCCTTCACCACTAGACCAAACTGGCTCTCAGTTTCGTCCATTTGAAGCACGCCTCGAAATCAAGGGTGTCCAACCTTGGCAACGTTAAGACCTGTGGACTTCAACTCTTGCGCATGGCTGACTGGGGAATTCTGGGAGTTGAAGTCCACAAAGTTGCCACGGTTGGACAGCCCTGATTTCAGTCTCTTCCAAGGGGTTTGTCCCCATTGCATAATTTAGCATGCCCTAAGGCCCCCCTCCCCCACTTGCAATTGGCAGCTTGATGAATACAAATCATAGCCTTCCAGATAATATGAGCAAGGAAGCATAATTACTCAACTAGTGTTTCACTGTCGACAGAAGTGGGGGTTTGCACTATTTTAAAAGAAACAACAACACAACATCTTTCATCACCTGACACTGGCCTGAAAACAAGGGTGATTTCCCATCATAATCAGACCAAGATTAATTTATTTGTTTTAGTCTACGACGGCATCCACAAAAGGTCACGCAATCCCTGATTTATAAATTCTGTCTAAATAAAGCAGTATCAAATATATATTTTGTAGGTATATATATATATAAAAAAGATAGGTGGACAATCAGATATGTGGACCCTCAAGAGCAAGGTATTTTACTGCTAAAAATCACACCAAAAAACTCACGCAAGCACAGTGAGGCATTTAGCGGCCGCTTCCTGACTTAACCACGGATAGATTTTGTAATCTTTGGCCTCCTGGCTCCAATATTTCAGCAATGATCATAAAACACCTCCCAAATATAAGAATTTCCCTTAGGTGCCCAATATAACATCTGCCACGCCGGCAGCCCAAAATTCATTGTTCCTCCCCGGTCCCCAGCGCAGTCTACCTGGAGCTGGTTCAGAAGATCCCTTGCAGTTTTCAGACATTTTGCATCCAAGACGCAACGCCCGTTTCCAAAAAAGCAGTTTATTCTTTCAGAGCGGAGGAGCGAATGCCGGTTTTGCAAAGAGGAATGATTTGGAATTGTCCTTTCTCCTTTCCGCACCTCGGAGAGGCGAGCGAGGAAGTCGGTTTTGAGTTTCCAGCTTTTCTCAGCGCTCCACTCGAGTTACAGGAGGAGGACAGTGGCGACCCTGTGTGGGCTTTTCCCGATTGCCTCTCGGGGTCTCAGGTATCCATGAGAAAGCTAAGTTACCTCAAGCCACACACACAAGCCGCTATTCACTCCCAGAGCACGCTTTTGCCACCTAAGCAGAGCTGAAGCACAATGCGAGGCTCACACAAAAGGACATCCTAGGACTGTGGAGTAGAGGGGTTCAAAGCAAAACAAAAAATGGACCGAAACACAGCACGGATTGTGACGGTGTCACAACAAACCACGGGGCTCGTATTTCAGTACTCAATAAGCCCCCGGTTAAAAAAGGATGTTATGAAAGCAATCGTTTCAGCCAGACAAAACGGTCTGGATGAACAGCGGAGGAAGAGCGGAGGAAGAAAAATAAAACTCCGGGTACAACTTTAAACCAGTTGTACCCGGAGCTCTGCCAACATGACACAATACTCCTAAAAACCAAGGCAGGCACTTCAGAGCCTCTTGAGATGTTTCCCAGATTCCATCCGGAGCAGCCAAGGCTGCCGGCAGCAAAAGACCGTAGGAAGGGTGTTTGAAACGCAGAGACGGCACCGGGCGCCCATCCCTGGCTCATTAAGCCGGTTCCCATGTGCAAAAACAGACACACCCAAGTTCACAATGCAGGAAATATTAGCATTGTGGACGAGGGGGGAGGGGTGTTAGGGGGGATTATTTTTTTTAAAGTCCCAATTAATGCAGGTGGGGCCAGATTACGATCCTGAAAGTCAGGTGTTAAGATTATTCTAGGAAGAGGGCGGAACCTGGATTGAGACGGCTCTTCGTGGCACTTGTGGAAGCAAAATTAAGCAAAATGAAGCAAAGTAGGAAAGAGACGGTTTGGGGTATGGGGCGAAAGTGCTAGCCTAGAAAGCAGGCGACGGTGAGCTCTAGTCCCGCTTTTGGCGTGACTCAGGCCAATCAGCAGGAGACAGTAAATTCTAGTCCTGCCGTATGCATGTAAGCAGCTGGATAACTGTGGGCCAATCACCAGGAGACGGGGAGTTCTAGTCCCGCTTTAGGCACAAAAGGCTGGCTGGGTGACTTTGGACCAATCCCCAGGAGACGGGGAGTTCTAGTCCCGCTTTAGGCACAAAAGGCTGGCTGGGTGACTTTGGACCAATACCCAGGAGACGTGTTCTAGTCCTGCTTTAGGCACAAAAGGCTGGCTGGGTGACTTTGGACCAATCCCCAGGAGACGGGGAGTTCTAGTCCTGCTTTAGGCACAAAAGGCTGGCTGGGTGACTATGGACCAATCCCCAGGAGACAGGGGAGTTCTAGTCCCGCTTTAGGCACAAAAGGCTGGCTGGGTGACTTTGGACCAATACCCAGGAGAGGTGTTCTAGTCCTGCTTTAGGCACAAAAGGCTGGCTGGGTGACTTTGGACCAATCCCAGGAGACGGGGAGTTCTAGTCCCGCTTTAGGCACAAAAGGCAGCTGGGTGACTTTGGACCAATCCCCAGGAGACGGGGAGTTCTAGTCCCGCTTTAGGCACAAAAGGCAGCTGGGTGACTATGGACCAATCCCCAGGAGACGGGGAGTTCTAGTCCCACTTTAGGCACAAAAGGCTGGCTGGGTGACTTTGGCCCAATCCCCAGGAGACGGGGAGTTCTAGTCCCGCTTTAGGCACAAAAGGCTGGCTGGGTGACTTTGGACCAATACCCAGGAGACGTGTTCTAGTCCTGCTTTAGGCACAAAAGGCTGGCTGGGTGACTTTGGACCAATCCCCAGGAGACGGGGAGTTCTAGTCCCGCTTTAGGCACAAAAGGCTGGCTGGGTGACTTTGGACCAATACCCAGGAGACGTGTTCTAGTCCTGCTTTAGGCACAAAAGGCTGGCTGGGTGACTTTGGACCAATCCCAGGAGACGGGGAGTTCTAGTCCCGCTTTAGGCACAAAAGGCAGCTGGGTGACTTTGGCCCAATCCCCAGGAGACGGGGAGTTCTAGTCCCGCTTTAGGCACAAAAGGCTGGCTGGGTGACTTTGGCCCAATCCCCAGGAGACGGGGAGTTCTAGTCCCGCTTTAGGCACAAAAGGCTGGCTGGGTGACTTTGGACCAATCCCCAGGAGACGGGGAGTTCTAGTCCCGCTTTAGGCACAAAAGGCTGGCTGGGTGACTTTGGACCAATCCCCAGGAGACGGGGAGTTCTAGTCCTGCTTTAGGCACAAAAGGCTGGCTGGGTGACTTTGGACCAATCCCCAGGAGACGGGGAGTTCTAGTCCCGCTTTAGGCACAAAAGCCTGGCTGGGTGCCTGGAGTCCATCATTCTCTCAGTCCAACTCACCTCCCAAAGATCTTGTAATGGGGAAAACAGGAGGATGAAAGAGTGTTAGGTATGTTTGCCCCCTTCAGTTACTTATAAAGTAATAAAGGTTGGATAACATTCTAATACATGAATAAATAAAACAGCCCCTTTTTGCGAACGCTCCGCCAGCGCTTCCCAAACTCCCCAAGTTCTCATCAGTGTCCAGAGCTGGCTGGGGGATTCTGGGAGCTGAAGTCCACCCATCTTAAAAGTTGCCCCGTTTGAGAAACACTGGACTGGTCTACGACCCTGAGTAAGCGTGCCAGACCTATGGAACTGCTTGCCGGTTGAGCTCCGGATGGCCCCCGACCTTCGCTCCTTCCGGCGCGATCTAAAAACGTATTTATTTGAGCAATCTGACCTGGTTTGATGAGGTAGGGTTGGGGTTTTTAATACATTTTAATTATTGTTTTAAACTTGGGCATTTATTTAATCGTTTTCAACTTTTGTATTCTGTTTTTATATTTATTGCCCTGTACACCGCCCTGAGTCCTTCGGGAGAAGGGCGGTATAAAAATATAATAAATAAATAAATAAACAAATAAGCTGACCGTAGACACGTGAGTTCTGCTTGCAATATTTCAGTACTTACTTCTCTGGATCTCTTCTAGTTTTTCAGTGTACTTGGTCATACTGCTACCTGTGGAAGAAAAGGCATTTATGAAAGAGATGAAAACCTTAAGCAAAAAAACTCCGCCATCTATTTATTCCGAGTGAACCACTGATGTGGCAACGAACGAGATTAGCAGGGCTGGAGAAATCAGAAGCATCTGGCTTTGGGCATTTGGAAATATTTCTTTCTTTCTTGCGTATTCCTCTCCAAAGACCTCTGAAGGGAAGAGATTTTTCTCCTGCCTATTTATTCTTGTCCTCTCGAGAATATAGATTAATAAGGCTGAGAAAATAAAGTCGGCCCAGGCTTGGTCTTGTAAGCAGGTTATTTATTTTCCCAGTTGCCTGCAGGAATCAATACTATTGATTTGGTCAATGACCAGGAAAAAATTAAAACAAACAAACCCCCGGAACAAAAAAAAACAGGGAAGTCAATAAACACAATAAAACACTGACAGATAGCAAAACAAATCACCGATGATCGTCATCACCTTCAATCCTCTGTTACTGTATTAATACAGCTGTTTTTTAATTGAAAAGTTTTACAATACATTTTTTATAACAAAACAAAACCCCTCCCAACCCACCCCCCCTTCCCCAACCCTCCCCAACCCCTCCCTCCCTTCCCCCTCCCCCCTCCCCGACTTCCCAGAGCTCAATACAAGGTATAAAAGTACAATCATAATCTACCTTATGCAAACAACAATAAACTATTAAATCTATCGCACTTTAACTCTTATAAAATGACTACAAGCAATATAAATGTCACATCGATACTTATTCAAATGCTAGGTGAAACTTTTTAGTCCCATATTTCTTCTGGATGTAATCAATCCATTTTTTTCCACTCCACAATATATCTCTGTTGCGAATGGTCTTTCAAGTACGCTGAAATCTTTGCCATTTCCGCCAGGTTGGAGACTTTTAAAGTCCATTCTTCTATAGTCGGCAGTTCTTCCTTCTTCCAATATTGCCCTGCTAAAAGTCTCGCTGCCGTAATTAAATTCAACATCAACTTAGTCTCCACAACGGTAGTATCAGTAATAATGCCCAGTAAAAACAATTGCGGACAAAACTTTATCCTATTAATACAGCTGTTTAGCCGGGTGACAAATCTAAACCATTAAAAATAAAAAGCTATAGGTCCCCTACAGCTAATAATTCAGATGTATCAAACCAAGCAGGATTTTAAAACAATGGTAAATATGCCTTTGACTAATTAGACATTGCTTTTATCACAGGAACAAACGCAGCCTACGTAATCAATCCTTTAATCAGTCAAACACACAGCAGCACAGGTGATCGATAATTTTAAATCCGGAAGGAGAAGGTTCATGTAAAATTTAAATAGCCTCCTCGGGAATTTATCCATTAGGAGTAAAGTGTACACATAGTCCTTGACTTACAACCGTTGGTTTGAAGCGAAGACACTAAAAAAAAAAAAAAAGGGACTTATGACCGTTTTTCACGCTTACATCCTTTCCAGCACCTCACGTGATCAAAATTCAGACGCTTGGCGACGGGCTCACACTTAATGACCGTCGCTGTGTCCCGAGGTCACGTGATCCCCTTTTGCGACCTTCTCGCAGGCAATGTCACTGGGGGAAGCCGGATTCACTTAACAACCGTGTCACTAACTTAACAACCGCAGCGATCCCCTTAACCACCGGGGCGAGAAAAGTCGCAAAATGGGGGCAAAAACTCACTCAAGCGACAGAAATTTGGCGGCCAGCTGTGGTCTTTAGACCAACTTCAATGTCTCCGTAAAATTTACGGAGGTGTCCACCTCCACCGCCACCCTGGGCGCTGCTCAGTTACGGGTATTTTACTATATATCCGTGTCAGAGCACGCGCACAATCCTATCGCGTGCGGCAACCCAGGAGCAGACGCAGCAAACGGTGGTTGCTAACAAGTGGTGGTTTATCTACAATATCTGCAATGCTGTTGTGGGAAGTCAGCCCCCCACCCCGGAGAAAGAAATATTTTTGGAAATATTTAAAAGGCAGAATATATTCCCCTAAAAATGATTTTAAAAGCAGAAAACAACCCCGCCCCCCAGGTCTCTCTATCCCAAACAGAAACCGAGCCTGTGATAAATCTTGTCAGAATGACTGGGGTCAGGAAACGGGGATTAGGAAGAAAGATCGCTAGAAGCAACAATCCCTCACACCAAAAATCCAACACTCATCAGCCCCAGCCCCAGGGGAAGCAGGATATGACCCTTGGGACATCATAGGATTAACCCACCACCATCAGAATACCAGAAAGGCTCAGACTCAGGTCAAAGTTCACGCCACAGGAAGAAGGCTCCAGAAGGTATAAAAACCCACTCCCTACATGTGCTCGCTCTCTTTTTTTTCTTCCAGAGCCATCTTCCTGCCTGGCTCTCCTCTTCAATAAACTGCAACCTTCTTTCTAAAGCGGTCGCCGTGTTGCTTCTTCCCGGCTTGGACCGAACCCTGATGCAAGACTTTTCCTTCGGCACTATACAAGTATTCCCTAGGAACAATATACTGTATATACTTGAGTATAAGCCGAATTTTTCAGCCCACTTTTTGGGCTGAAAAAATCCACTTCAGCTTATACTCCAGTGAACAAAAAAAAGAACTTCCACCCCCCAGTTTGGAGAGCTGCTGCTTTCGTCAAACATGGATGAAGGCAGCAGCTCTCCAAACGGGCGGTGGCGGTTTGGAGAGCTGCGCGCGCAGCTCCGCCGCCACCTCTGCAAGCCTCCGCTGAGAGAATGGGGCGGTGGAAGCTTGCCACCCATTTTCTCGGCGAAGACTTCTTTCGGGGGATCCAGCCTCTGCCGCCCCCTTCTCTCAGCTGAATGAGGCAGTGGAGCACTCCGCCGAGAGAATGGGGTGGCTTGCTGTTGGCGCGGTGCGGCGTGGCAGAGGCTGGATCCCCCGAAAGAAGTCTTCGCCGAGAAAATGGGCGCTGAGACGAGAGAATGAGGCGTTGGAGCGCTCCGCGAAGTATGGGGCGGTGGAAGCTTGCCCACCGCCCCATACTTCGCGGAGCGCTCCAACCGAGAGAATGGGGAGCACTCCGCCGAGAGAATGGGGTGGCAGCTGAGAGAAGGCAGCTGAGAGAAGGGGGCGGCAGAGGCTGCATCCTCCGAAAGAAGTCTTCGCCGAGAAAATGGGCGCTGAGACGGGAGAATGAGGCGTTGGAGCGCTCCGCGAAGTATGGGGCGGTGGGTAAAATTAGGGGTCTCGGCTTATACTCGAGTTGGCTTATACTCAAGTATATACGGTACCCACACGGGCTACGAGCCGAATCCAGCAAACAGCAAATACAGCAGGAAAAGGGAAAAGAAAAAAAAAAGAAGGCACACTGGCAGGTAAAAGGTAAAGGTTCCCCCGCACATGCGTGCTGGTCGTTTCCGACTCTAGGGGCCGGTGTTCATCTCCGTTTCAAAGCCGAAGAGCCAGCGCTTGTCCGAGGACGTATCTGTGGTCACGTGGCTGGCATGAGTAGACGCCAGAGGCGCACGGAACGCTGTTACCTTTCCCACCGGAGCGGTCCCTATTTTTCTACTTGCATTTTTATGTGCTTTCGAACTGCTAGGTTGGCAGAAGCTGGGACGAGTAACAGGCGCTCACTCTGTTACACGGCACTCGGGATTCGACCCGCCAAACTGCCGACCTTCTGATCGACAATCTCAGCGTCCTAACCCACTGAGCCACCGCGTCCCTTCAACACTGGCAGAGCCTCCCCCTTTTTTTTTTACACAGGCTCTTAAAGAGACAACAGACACATTCCCGTCATTGCGTCAGCTGGTCAGCTCTTTAAACCATCCCCTTGACAATCTGCCTGGAAGAAATGCAGATGGCAGAACTGTTCAATCTCCGGTTGAAGAATGGCGATTCAGCAGCTTAGGGAAGGCTGGATTTAGCCTTTAGGAGCTTGCTTGTGCTCTGGGTGAAGTCACAACTTTTCACACAAAGCCCACGCTCGGCCGTAGAAAGTGAAAGACCCTCGCGCACTTTGCTTTGCCTTCAAACTTTTTCTGCCACACCCCCCCCCCCGAAATCCCCGAATAGGAGCAGGGTTTAACTTACCGGTGTCAAGGCGAGTTTTTACGTGCTGGTATTTAGGATTCTGTGGGATCCTTTTGGTCAAAAACTGCTTGCAGGGAGGGAGGGAAAGAGGAAAAAGAATATGATCAGAAAATTATCCAGGAGGAAGGAAAAAGCAGTGTGGGTTGTGATTCTGCGCACAACGATTGAAGACAACGAGTGCAAGATGCTGAAGCCCCCAAAGTCCATACAGGCAGTCCTCAACTTACAAGCATTCGTTTAGTGACCGTTCAAAGCTACAAAGGCAATGGGAAAAGGAACGTTTAAGGACCGCTTTTCACTTATGACCGTGGCAGCCTCCCCGTGGTCACGTGATCAAAATTCAAAGGCTTGGCAACAGGCGTGTGTTTTATGTCGGTGTCCCGGGGTTACGCAATCCCCTTTTGCGACCTTCCGATAAGCAAAGTCCACCTCACAACTGCAGTGATTCACTTGACAACCAGGGCAAGGAAGGTGGTAAAATAGGGAAAAACTCAGTTAACAGCTGTTTCGTTTAGCAACGGAAATTATGGGCTCAATTGTGGTTGTAAGTTGATTATATATATATGTGTGTGTGTGTGTGTGTGTGTGTGTGTGTGTGTCAAGGGATTCGTATTTGTCAAGGCTTTTTTTTTAAAGCACCTTGCTAATTAACTCTTTCATTCCTGTATTGGCCTGTCTCAAGGCTTATCCACAGGATATAGTCAACTATGACAGCTCATTATTTGTGCAAATTATTCAAATTGCTAATAAAGAATTTTGGGAGGCTGATATGGCCATTTCGAACTCTTTATGTTTGAATCTCAGATAAAGGGTATGACTGACTGATGAGAACATAAAGAGTTCGAAATGGCCATATCAGCCTCCCAAAATTCTTTATTAGCAATTTGAATAATTTGCATATATATATATATATATATATATATATATATATATATATATATATATATATATATATATAATCAAAAAAATAAAGGGAACAGAAAATAAGATATCCTACTATTAAATACAGTACATTGTGTTGTTTAAGTGTTCCCTTTATTTTCATATATATATATATCTTTGCTCATTCGGGTTTTTTCCCATGTAGAATTGGAGGTATCAGGGCAACGTTTCGACAAAATCTCATCCATCACACATCTAAAGCTGAAATTTTTCCAAACATTTTCAAGTTGTGGAGCCTGCTGGTTAAAAAAAAATTAAAAACCTGGACACTGATTAAGAAGAAAAGCTCCAGGGACAGAAAATTAGCTGCACTTGATTAGCCATTCCCCCCCCCCCTTTGAGTATTTTATAGAACCTCCATCAGGTTCTCATGAAACCCTAAAACTGGATGTGTGGAGTGTTCCAACAGCGAAAAAGCCCGCGGCTCTGTTGTGGGTGGAGAGGGAGAAACCCCATTACATGAGCATAAGCACAAATCACCCGTCAACACAGTTTAATACATTAAGAAACAAGTGTTTTAATAACTTTAGATAGCAAGGATAACGTTCCCACAAGTTTCCTTCCCTGCAACAGTCACTCTGAACCAGGAATGAAGGGAAGAAAAAACAAGATCTGATACATGAAGGACAGCTGTCGTTTATTTATTGGTTTATTTTTATACCCCACCTTTGTTACTTTTACAAACCTGTGTAAACTTGCCTGTTTGCTTAATTTTGGGCTCAGTACGTTGCATCAACCCAAAAAAATGTGATGTATTAATTTAATCCAGTGTTTCCTGATCCCAATCAGCATACATAATGGCACCTGACATCATTCCACCTATATTATCCCGGCACTAGCCTGCCAAATCTTATTATCAACAGCTGTGGGAGCTAAATTTCAACACATCTTAAGCAAACCAGCTTAGAGGACGGTCAGCCTATTTTCCGCTTAAAGAATTTCAAATTCGGGAAGGTCTCTATCGCCATTTAATTTCTGCAGAATTCACAGATAAATGAGATAAGCAAATAAGAGAGTTGGATGGGACCCTGGAGGTCTTCTAGTCCAACCCCCTCGCTCAGGCAGGAGATCCTACGCCATTCCAGACAAATGGCTGTCCAGTCTCTTCTTAAAACTCTCTATTGATGGAGCACCCGCCACTTCTGGAGGCGAGGCCGTTCCACTGGTTGATTGTTTATCACTGTCAGAAAATTTCTCCTTAGTTCTAGGTTGCTTTTCTCTTTATTCAGTTTCCAACCCTTGTTTCTTGTCTTGCATTCCGGTGCTTTGGAGAATGGGTTGACCCCGGCTTCTTTTTGGCAGCCCCCCCCCCAAATATTGAAACACTGCTATCATGTCATCCCTAGTTCTTCTATAATATATATCCGTGGTGGCGAATCTGTGGCACGCGTACCACAGGTGGCACGCAGAGCCCTCTCTGTGGACCCGCGTGCTGTCGCACCAGTCCTAGGCCTTCAGCTGGGTTTTATAAAATCTTTTTGCTTTAGGCCTCTGCTGCAGTGTGCAAAAAAAAAAAGTTTCAATCAATCAATCAATCAATTGCAACTTCTCGCGTGGAAAGGAAAGATCTCGCAAAGTTGGAATTGATTGATTGAACTTTTTAGTCCCACCCAGTCTGCCGTTACCACCGCAGCCACGCCCACCCAAAGGGCCACGCCCACCTGGCACCCGATGATACATAAATGGGTTTTGGTTTGCAGTTTGGGCACTCGGTCTCTAAAAGGTTTGCCATCACTGATATATATTATAGAATTTGTTTGTGTATGTGTGTGTGTGTGTGTGTGTGTGTGTATGTATATGTGTGTATATATGTGCGTATGTATGTATGTGTATATATGTGTATATGTCTATGTCTATGTACGTGTGTGTGTGAGGACCCAGATTGTTGGGGGCAATAAGCTGACTTTGTAATAATGCCACTTGGGGGGGGGGGCAAAAGCCCTAATAAGCAGGCATATACATAGAATGAAGGCTATTGCTAAGCACATTGGTTTGTGCTTAAATTGTAAGCCGCCCTGAGTCTTCGGAGAAGGGCAAGGATTTAAATGGGACTAAAAATTATATATATATATATATATATATATATATATATATATATATATATATATATATATATATATATATATATATATATATAATTTTATAAATCCCAGAAGAAGGAAGCTGAAGCCACCAGCCTGATGATGACGGATGGGATTCCGTTGAAACGTTGCTCCTACACCTTTAGTTCTACGCGGAGAAAAACCCGAATGACCAAAGATCCACATACGAACACCCGCGAAAACCTCAGAAAACAAATATATATATATATATATATATATATATATATATATATATATAGAGAGAGAGAGAGAGAGAGAGAGAGAGAGAGAGAGAGTGTTTTTGAGCACCTTGTCAACCCAAAGAAGCTTGAAATAGCTATATCAGTCTCCCTTTAATTCTTTGTCAGCAATCCAAATTTATTTTATATATATGTGTGTGTGTGTGTGTATGTTTATGTGTGTGTATATGTGTGTATGTATACACACACACACACACGTGTCTTGAGTGTTTTTGAGCACCTTGTCAACCCAAAGAAGCTTGAAATAGCTATATCAGTCTCCCTTTAATTCTTTGTCAGCAATCCAAATTTTCTGTGTGTGTGTGTGTGTGTGTGTGTCCTTTTGCCAGCTGGGCCTGCATTATTTGCTTAACACAAAAGTTACGATACAAAAACTACGAGTAGCGCAAAGAGCCACGGAAAGAGACATGCTTGGCTCTCACGAGACAAGGGAGAAAGACCTACACATGGATTAGGGAACAAACAAAAATATAGGATGCCGTCAAAAGAGTAAAAGAATGGAAATGGAAATGGGCGGGTCACACGGCAGGGAGAAGGGATGGCAGGTGGACCAAGGCGGTCATAGAATGGATCCCATCTCAGAAAAAGCGTCCACGAAAGTGGCCTAAAACGAGATGGAGCAACGACACCAGCAAGCACGGTGGGGTTTACATCCCACTATACACGAGTGCGTTGGAGGGCCAGAAGTTGAGAGAAAATGAGCAGGGCAAAGAACAAACACTAGATCAGACCTTCAGAAGAAACACAAACGTTCGGACATTTCAGTCCACGTCGGCTGAGGAATTCTGGCAGTTGAAGTCCACAAGTCATAAAAGGAAGGGCCAAGTTTGAAGACACCCCCCCCTTGCTCTTGCTCAACCGCAAGCTTCACGACTCTGCTGGAGAAAGGTCTCCCCCAGTTCAGCAAAGGCAAATAGCCCAAATAGCTCCAGTGGAAGCCCACCCTTGCTATGACTCCGTGAAAACGGTTAAGGAACTAAGCTCTTATTTTGCCTAGAATGCCGAATAAGAAAGTTGGAAGGGACCCTGGAGGTCTTCTAGTCCAACCCATCACTGGAGCGCTCCATCGCTAGAGATTTTTAAGAAGAGACTAGACCATTCACCTGTCTGAGACGGTATGTAGGTTCTCCTGCTTGAGCGGGAGGGCTGGACTAGAAGATCTCCAAGGTCCCTTCCATTTCTATTCTATTCTATTCATTCTAATTCTATTATTCTGTTCTAGTCTACATTCTATTCTGTTGCTCTATTTTTGCATTCCATTCCTTCTCTTTCTCCATTCTCTTTCTTCTCTTCTCTTCTCTTTCTGCATTCCATTCCTTCTCCTGTTCTATTCTTATTCTTATTCCTGCATTCCATTCCTTCTCCTATTCCATTCCATTCTAATTCTATTCTAATCCATTCCATATTTTCTCTTTTCTTCCCTTCCCTCCCCTCCCCTCCCATTAATTCTATTCTATTCTACATTCTATTCTGTTGCTCTATTTTTGCATTCTATTCCTTCTCTTCTCTTCTATTTCTCCATTCCATTCCTTCTCTATTCTATTCTTATTCCTGCATTCCATTCCTTGTCTTCTATTTCTGCATTCCTTCTCCTATTCTATTCTATTCTATTATTCTATTATTCTATTATTCTATTCTATTCTTATTCTATTCTATTCTTATTCTATTCTATTCTTCAATTCCATTCCATTCTATTCTATTCTATTCTTATTCTATTCTATTCTATTCTATTCTTATTCTATTCTATTCTTCAATTACATTCCATTCCATTCCATTCCATTCCATTCCATTCCATTCTATTCTATTCTTATTCTATTCTTCTATTCTATTCTATTCTATTCTATTCTATTCTATTCTATTCTATTCTATTCTATTCTATTATTCTTATTCTATTCTATTCTTATTCTATTCTATTCTTATTCTATTCTTATTCTAATTCTATTCTATTCTATTCTTATTCTATTCTTCTATTCTATTCTATTCTATTCTATTCTATTCTATTCTATTCTATTCTATTCTATTCTACTCTACTCTACTCTACTCTACTCTACTCTACTCTACTCTACTCTACTCTACTCTACCCTCTGTTCAAACAGGAGATCTTATACCATTTTGGACAAATGCCTGTCTGGTCTCCTCTTAAAAGGAGGGCACACGAAGGACTGAGCAGTGGTAACTGAAACCACGCCAGAGACTTCACACAACGTACACGGGACTTCCCTACCCAACTGAACAGCCGGATTCACGTGAGATGCCGAGGCCAAGCCTTCAAGATTTTCATTTTCAGTCACAGTCTTTTTTTTAATTTTTGTGACGAAACATATGTTTGCTACTTTAGGAATCCTCAAAATGAATCAGCTCAGACACTAGTAGGCTAGGCTGCCTGAGGGAACCTCCCCACTGCCTTTGGGAAGGTCCTACGCCAGGCCAGGTCAGCCGCGAAAGATGCAGCCCCTTTGCTAGTCCCAGCTTCAACAGCACTTCAGAATTACACGCAGTCCTCTACTTACGACCACAACTGACGCCGGCATATCTGTTGGGGAGCCAGAAGGTCGCTAAGTGAGATTTGCCCCATTTTACGAACCCTTCTGGCCACAGTTGTTCAGTGAATCTCTGCAGACGTTAAATTAGTAACACGATTGCTAAGTAAATCCGGCATAAAGTAAAAAAGTAAAAGGTTGTTGTTAAATGTTGTTGCAACTCTGGGTCACTAAACAAACCGTTATAAGTCAAGGACTATCTGTACTGAATTATCAGAGAATTACAGGTAGTCCTTGATAGGCAGCCATTCATTTGGCAACTGTTCAAAGTTACAAAAGCAACGAAAAAAAGTGATTTAGGACCGTTTTTTGCACTCGCGACCGTGGCAGCACCCACTGGTCACCTGATCAAAATTCAGAGGCTTGGCAACTGGCATGCACTTATGACGGCGCCCCTGTTCCGGGGGCCATGCGACCCCCTTTTGTGACCTTCTGAGAAGCAAAATCAGTGGGGTCACTATGTCAATCTCTCCCCCACCCCAGTGACTTTGCTTACCTGAAGGCGCCCCCCTCCCAGCTCACAAATAGCGATCACGTGATCCCCCGGGGACCCTACAACTTTCATAAATACATGCAGTTGTGCCAAGCGTCCAAAATTTGATGACATGAACCGGGGGGTGGGGGGGTGGGGCGGGATGTTGCAACGGTCATAAGTACAAGGACTGCTCATAAGTCACTTTTTAATAATAATAAGTCCTTATTGATTAGCCCTTGGGCCATATCTATTTAAGCAATCCGGTCTGGTCTGAGGGGTTTAATTTTAATTGTGGTTTTAATTTATCTTCTACATTTGGGCAGTAGGGCTTAATTTATTTTCAATTTTCTGTATTTGTGCATTTTGACATTTATGTCACTGTTCACCGCCCTGAGTCCTTAGGGAGAAGGGCGGTATACAAATCAAATAAATAAATAAATAAATATCAGAAGTCACTTTTTACAGTGCCAATGTAGCTTTGAACACACGGACAGCCCCGTATTTTCCCCCACCCCCACCCCAGCCAGGAAGGCTTTGAATGATTTGGAGCCAGTCTTTCTCCACTCGGCCTACCTCGCAGGGTTGTCGTTAACGGAAAAGAGAGCCAGGGTCGCTACTTATGGGTCCGGAGCCCCTAGAGTGGGCTAAATCGAACCAAATAGAGCCCTGGGCATCCAAACCGACCAGGTGACACCTGCCCCCCCCCTTCCCAAGCACCCAATTACCTCTTTTTTTCTTTTGGTTTAAATTCCAATTTTCTGGCTGAGCTCCTGTCACTGCCCGCCCTTCTCCATTTTAGAAGCACCAGAAATGCATCCATCGAAGAAAACCGCCCCCAGGTTTGATTGACAGCTCCCCCCACCAACTCCCTCAGGATATTGAGGAAACCCCCCCCCAGTGATGAGTCCTGTATATTTCCCTCCCCCCCCCGCCCTCGGCCCCCTCAGTCAGGGAGGCTCTTTCGAGTGATTTGGAGAGCCAGTCCCTCTCCACCCGGCCTACCTCGCAGGGTTGTCGTCAGGGGAAAGAGAGCCCTACCTGTGGGTCCGGAGCCCCCCCCCCCAGTGGGCTAAATCGAACCAAATAGAGCCCAAATAGATCCCAAACGACCAGGGGACCCCCACACACACAAAAGCACCCCATTACGATTTTTTTTTTGGGTTTCAATTCCAATTTTCTGGCTGCCTCATTCATTGCCCCCCCCTCCCCGTTTAGAAGCCCCAGAAACGCCTCAGTAGAAGAAAACCGCCCCCGGGCTTGATTGACAGCCGCCCCAGCCACTCCCGAGAGCGGCCAGGCCTGAGGGGGGGGCTTCCCTACGGTCAGTCAGGGCCCTGAGGAGGCCTCGGGTTTGGGGTGGGGGTCCCCCTCAGACCTCCGCCCCGCCTTAAGTTTGGGGTCACGGCCCTCTGGGAAGCCGCGACCCCCCCTCAAGAGCCCCTCCCCCCGGCGTCCCCCTCCTCACCTCAGGGTCGCCGATGCGCCTCCTCGCCGACATCCTGCCCAACTGTCAGCCTCGCCTACGGCCCGCCTCTCCGCCCGCTTCGCCTCCCTCTCCCCCCCCGACTAGCCAATCCGCGCCGGGTTTAGGACTTATCCCTCCGCTCCGATTGGCTGCGCCCCGCGCCAATCCGCTCTCTCTCTCTCTCTCTCTCTCTCTCTCTCTCTCTCTCTCTTCCCCCCCCCCCGTCCTCTGAGCGCTGTTGCCAAGCCGGAGGCCGCTCCACGACGCGGCGGATTTTAAAAGTCCCGGTTCGGCTTTTCCCTTCTGCGCGTGCGCCTTGGAGGCCCGCGGGCGTCGGTGGTTTCCCCGGGCGACGAGAGACGCCTCCGCGCGTCTTTTTTTTCTTTTTCTTTCTTTCCGAGCGCGGCTAAGGCGGGATTGTGACGTAAGCAGGGGGGCTTTGGGGACGCTTCACCGCGGTGTCCTTCCGCTCAGGGGGGGGGGGGTTGCCCGGGAGGGGCGGGGCTTGCGGGAGAGAAGTAGTGCCTTTGTTTCAACGCGCGTTCTGACGCGCGTTTTCCTCCTTTCTGCGCGCACCCGTGTTTCGTGGGGTGCAGCTCCCCTACGTGGGTGCATTCAACTAAACTAGCTTGAAGTTTTCCCCCTTGATGCCCTCCATCTGTATTGGCTGCTCCTTCTGGGATCTGGAATCCCAAACCATCTGAGGATATACATGGTTGTGTGAATGCAGCCAAGGTTTCCCCCCCACCACCACCACCACCACCAACTCACCATCCCCATCCAGGGCGTGGGACTCATCTTCAACCCGAAATATGAACATTAAATTCCAAATCACTTCTGGTTTTTCATTCATAAATCACAAACCTTGCCTTTCAGACGACCCTCCCAATTGAAGAGTAATTGTGTACAGAAGTTCCTCAGCTCGCACAGGCTGCTTTTCTGTCTGAATGGATCCCACCATTTCACATGCAATTATAGGTTTTGAAGAAATTAAGCTCTAGTCACATTCACACAACAAATTTTGATTCGGTACCAAAAAAGGAAAAAAAACAAACAGATTTTAACCTTAAGAAATGGTCCCTTCCAGCTGTGTTATTCTATTCTAAATCCGTGCCGGTTGCCAAGTGCCCAAATTTGGGTCACACGGCTGTGAGGATGCTGTGATGGTTGCAAGTACGAGGGGTGTGTGTCATAAGTCACTATTTTCAACGCCATTATAACTGAACGGTTGCTAAATGATTGGTTGTAACTGGAGGACGACCTGACCTGTACGCTGGATTTGCAAAGACCTGTAAACTGACCTACAAAGTTGATTTATGCAGTCTAGTAGCCTTCAAGCTGATGGGGGCAATAAACGCCATAAGCGCAAACGTCACCATCCATCACATCCTGAGGCATCTTGTCAGGATAAGTTGAAACAATGACCCAACAGGACACAAACTGAATTGTGTGTCTCTCTCTCTCTCTCTCTCTGTGTGTATAATTTATGTTGTTGTTGTTAGCTGCGAAGTCGTGTCCGACCCATCGCGACCCTATGGACAACGTTCCTCCAGGCCTTCCTGTCTTCCACCATCTTCTGGAGTCCATTTAAGCTCACGCCTCCTGCTTCAGTGACTCCGTCCAGCCACCTCCTTCTCTGTCGTCCCCTTCTTCTCTTGCCCTCCGCCTTTCCCAGCATGAGGCTCTTCTCCAGTGAGTCCTTCCTTCTCATTAGGTGGACAAAGGATTTGAGTTTCAGCTTCAGGATCTGGCCTTCTAAAGAGCAGTCAGGGTTGATCTCCTCTAGGACTGACCGGTTTGATCCCCTTGCAGTCCAAGGGACTCGCAGGAGTCTTCTCCAGCACCAGAGTTCAAAGGCCTCAATTCTTTGGCGCTCAGCCTTTCTTATGGTCCAACTTTCACAGCCACACATTGCAACTGGGAAGACCATAGCCTTGACTATACGCACTTTTGTTGACAGGGTGATGTCTCTGCTTTTTAGTGTGCTGTCTAGATTTGACATGGCTTTCCTCCCCAGGAGCAAGCGTCTTTTAATTTCTTGGCTACAGTCCCCATCTGCAGTGATCTTGGAGCCCAGGAAAATAAAATCTGTCACTACCTCCATTTCTTCCCCATCTATTTGCCAGGAATTGAGAGGGCCGGATGCCATGATCTTGGTTTTCTTAACGTTGAGTTTCAACCCAAGTTTTGCACTCTCCTTCTTCACTCGCAACAAGAGGCTCTTTAGTTCCTCTTCACTTTCTGCCATTAGAGTGGTATCATCATAATTTATGTTAAGATCAATTTAATGAGGGGCAACTCTTAATATTAGAATTTATTGAGATGGGGGAAGGAAAGAAGGAGGGAGGGAAGAATGAAGGAAGGAGAGAGAAAGGAAGAAAGAAGAGAAAGAAATAAGAACAAGGAAGGAGAGAAAGGAGAGGGAGGGAGGGAAAGAGGGAGGGAAGGAGAAGAAAGAAGGAGGGAAGAATGAAATAAAGAGAGGGAGGGAAGAAAGGAAGGAAGGGGGAGAAAGAAAGAAACGAAGAAGAGGAAAGAAAGGAAGAAAGAAGGAAAGGAGAAAGAAAGATGGAGGGGAGGAAAGAAAGAGAAAAAGAAAGGAGGGAGAAAGATAGAAAAAGAAGGAAGGGGGAAGGAGAGAAAGAAAGGGAAGAAAGGAAAGGAGAAAGACGGAAAGCGGGAGGAAAAAAGAAAGAAAGAAAGGAGGGGGGAGAAAGAGAGAAAAAGGAGGGAATGAAAGAGAGAAGAACAAAGAGAAAAAAGAAAGGAAATGGAAGGAAGGAAGGAAGGAGGAAGAAAGAAAGAAAGAAAGAAAGAAAGAAAGAAAGAGAAAGGAAGAAATGAAAAAAGAAATGAAGGAAGGAAGGAAGAAAGAAAAGAAGGAAGGAAGGAAGGAAGGAAGGAAAGAAGGAAGGAAGAAATGAAGGAAGGAAGGAAGGAAGAAAAAGAAAGGAAGGAAGGAAGGAAGGAAGGAAGGAAGGAAGGAAGGAAGGAGACAGAAAGAGTGAGTGAAGAGAGAAAAGCAGCCCCTCCCTCCCGCGGTGATTTCAACCCGCCCTGCAGCCGCGCGTTCACACGTTTCTTCTGCCCGGCTTGCGAAACTCTCCGCCCCTCCCCGTTGCAAACCTCGCATCGCGGAGGCCTCCCCCGAAGGGCGGGGCCCAAGAGAGCCCGGGACGCGCATGCGCCTTTGCCCACGCGCCTGCCTGCCTGCCTGCCTGCCTTCTTCCGGACTGTAGCCCAGGTGAGCGAGAGCGCATGTGCGCTCTCCCCAGGACAGGGCTGGGGTGGGGGGAGGAGGAAGAGAGACGCCCCCTCGTGCTTTTCTCTGCAAGGAGGGGAAATCTCGGCTGCGGTGGGGCGGGGGGGGGGGGAAAGGGGGCTTGGGTTTCTTTTTTTTAGGTCGAAGGAAGGAGAAGACTGTTTTTTTTTGGGGGGGGGTTGTGTGGATACTTGCAAACAACCCTAACCCCCCCAAAATGCAATTGCTGGACAAGAGAAGGGGGGGAGAAAGTGCCCTCTTTGGGGTCGCCCCCAGGGGCTTGAATTAATGGGGGAAAGGGCTCTGTAAGATTGGGGGGGTTCGCTAATAAAGGGGAATATTTGCAGTTCTGCAGTGAAGTGAAATCTAGACAGCACACTAAAAAGCAGAGACATCACCCTGTCAACAAAAGTGCGTACAGTCAAGGCGATGGTCTTCCCAGTTGCAATGTATGGCAGTGAAAGCTGGACCATAAGAAAGGCCGAGCGCCAAAGAATTGAGGCCTTTGAACTCTGGTGCTGGAGAAGACTCCTGCGAGTCCCTTGGACTGCAAGGCGATCAAACCGGTCGGTCCTAGAGGAGATCAATCCCGACTGCTCTTTAGAAGGCCAGATCCTGAAGCTAAAACTCAAGTACTTTGGCCACCTAATGAGAAGGAAGGACTCACTGGAGAAGAGCCTCATGCTGGGAAAGATTGAGGGCAATAGAAGAAGGGGACGACAGAGAATGAGGTGGCTGGATGGAGTCACTGAAGCAGGAGGTGTGAGCTTAAATGGACTCCAGAAGATGGTAGAGGACAGGAAGGCCTGGAGGAACATGGTCCATGGGGTCGCGATGGGTCGGACACGACTTCGCAGCTAACAACAACAACAGTGAAGTGTGGGCTCCTTGCAGACGTTTGGTGACCCAACTAGGCAACCTCATCAGTGCTGGAAGGGAGGGGGGGTTGTGGAGAGGAGGAGGAGGAGGAAGAGAAAGGAGATGGAATAAAGGGAGGGAGGGAGGGAGGAGGAAGGAGGGGGAGGGCTGTGGGATCCATGGTGCTGTCTGGGCTTGGCGGTTTCCTTGCAGACGTTTCGTGACCCAACTAGGCAACCTCATCAGTGCTGGAAGGGAGGGGAAGGAAGGAAGGAAGGAAGGAAGGAAGGAAGGAAGGAGAAGAAGAACTGTGGGGGTCCTTGGTGCTCTCTGAGCTGGGTGGTTTCCTTGCAGACGTTTCATGACCCAACTAGGGAACATCATCAGGGCTAGAAGGGAGGGTGGTTTGTGGAGAGGAGGAGGAGGAGGAGGAGGAGGAGAGGACTGTGGGGTCCCTGGTGCTCTCTGAGCTGGGTGGTTTCCTTGACTCAAATAGGGAACGTCATCAAAGCTAGAAGTGGGGGAGTGTGTGAAGAGGAGGAGGAGGGCTGTGGGGTCCCTGGTGCTCTCTGAGCTGGGTGGTTTCCTTGCAGACGTTTCATGACCCAACTAGGGAACATCATCAGGGCTAGAAGGAAATGGAGTTACATCAATGCAGAGCAAACCCTGCCCTCTTTTAGCATTGATGACGTTCCCTAGTTGGGTCACGAAACGTCTGCAAGGAAACCACCCAGCTCAGAAGGCACCAAGGACCCCACAGTCCTCCTCTTCCTCTTCCTCCTCACTTCCATCACTGAGGACGTTCCCTAGTTGGGTCACGAAATGTCTGCAGGGAAACCACCCAGCTCAGAGAGCATCAAGGACCCCCTCATTGGGGTTCACTCCTAGTCACTGGGAAAACGGGTTTGCTGGAATGTCGGTTTGCACACGTGAAATCTCCAGGAAAAGATTTATTATTTCTTAGGGGAGTGCTTAATTTTTTAAAAAAAAAAAAAGAAAGGAAGAAGGGAGGAGGGGTGGATGATGTTCCAGAACTCAAAAACAGCCTATTACTGCCTTTCGTGGAGTTTGGTGGATTCCAATCCTGTCTGGGGATGATGGGAGCTGTAGTCCCTGCAGGCCTGAAAGGATTAACGCTGGGCAAAATGGAGATGGGGGAGTCCCAATCTCCAAAGCTTGTTTCCTTGCAAAAGTTTCAGTATGGAAGAAGTCAGAATTTGTGCCCACCCCCCAAAAAAGAGCATTTTTGGCTGTTGGTTTTGAGGATGGAAACCCCCATGCTTGTATCCTGGCGTGCGTCAGGTGCAAAAGACCAAGTTCGCAGGTAAAGATCCAATTAAGATGGTTTATTGCCGAAAGTCTGCACAGGAAGCTTTGCAACTAACGGTTGGCACCTGCTAAGAGTTTAGGTAAGAGTTAGTGGAATTCAAGGGACCAGGATGCCTGCAGGTGAGGTAAGACCGGCTGGGGGATGTTAGCAGTCGGCGGGTAAGCCCTCTTCCTCCCTGGAGGGAGGGGGGGCTTTGGGGGAACACCCCGGGATGGGGAAACGGGAGTCCAATTTTCCTTCTAATCCACAGCTCCCTCCATGCCTCCTCCCTTCCAGCCAGTGGCAGGTAGTTCCACAAGTCAGCCAAGGAGGAGGAGGTGATTTTCCACGCTCCCGGCCAGCTTCCTGCAAGCAGAGTCAATGGGGAAGCTGGCGGGAAGTCAGAAGTCCCTTCTCCCTCCCGTTGCTGGCATTTCCAATTGGCCGGCAGTGGCAGGTGCAAGAGACCAGGTCCACAAGCGAAGGTCCAGTTAAATTGATTTATTGCTACAGGGCCCATGCACAGGAATATCCTCAAGTAACAGTCAGCACCTGCTTGGAAGTCGATACGGATCAGCGGAATTCAAGGGGAGTTGGGACTGGGTTGGCTTGTAACCACGTAGGAGAGGGGGTCTTCGAACTTGTGCCTTTCATGACCCTTTCAGCCGGGCACACTGGCTGAGGAATTCTGGGAGCTGAAGTCCATTTTTAACTTTTGTATTTTTTGTTTTAATCACCCTGTAAACTGCCCTGAGTCCTTCGGGAAAGGGCGGTATATAAATATAATAAAATAAATAAATGAATAAATAAGTTGTAAAAGGGCCAGGTTTGAAGTTGTGGACTTCAGCTGCCAGAATTCCACAGCCAGCGTGCCTGGCTGAGGAATTCTGGGAGTTGAAGTCCACAAGTCATAAAAGGGCCAAGTTCGAAGACCCCTGGAATAGATAGATGGATAGAGTAAGTAGATGGATGGAATAGATGGACGATAGAAATAAAATGAAGAGAGAGATGTATAGATAGATAGATGGAGAGTATAGCTAGATTATTAGGAATGCGGTGGCTCAGTGGGTTAGGATGCTGAGCTTGTCGATCGGAAGGTCGGCAGTTTGGCGGCTCGAATCCCGAGTGCCGCGTAACAGAGTGAGCGCCTGTTACTCGTCCCAGCTTCTGCCAACCTAGCAGTTCGAAAGCATGTAAAAATGCAAGTAGAAAAATAGGGACCGCTCCGGTGGGAAGGTAACAGCGTTCCGTGCGCCTTTGGCGTCTAGTCATGCCGGCCACGTGACCACGGAGACGTCCTCGGACAAGCGCTGGCTCTTCGGCTTTGAAGCAGAGATGAGCACCGGCCCCTAGAGTCGGAAACGACTAGCACGCACGTGCGGGGGAACCTTTACCTTTACCTTTTATAGCTAGATAGATGATAGATATATGTAGATAAAATTGATGATAAAAGAGATGATTGTATATGCATATAAAATTGATATATGTAGATAAAATTGATGATAAAATATGTCAATTATATATATAAAAAATTGATGACATGCTGGCTGAGGAATTCTGGGAGTTGAAGTCCACAAGTGATAAATGGGCCACGTTTGAAGACCCCGGAGGTAGGGATTCTAGGCGGATTCCTCTTTTGACTCCGCCCCCACTTTTTGCCCTCCTTGATCCTACACAGGGCGGTTGCTTTCTTTCATTTTCATTTCTTCTGGATTCTCCCCTGCCAGAATGAAGGAGTGGTGGATCCAAGTCAGCCTGCTGATGCTGCCCCTGCTTGCTGTTTACCTGCACATCCCGCCTCCGAAGCTGTCTCCCGCTCTGCGTTCCTGGCGCTCCTCCGGGAGCTTCTTCACCTACAAGACCCAGGACATCTTTTTCAGAGGTTGCGTAGTAGACACCTTTCCTTCGATAGCCGAGAGCCTTTTGCCATTTGCTCTACAGGTGGTCCTCGGCTTAACGACCACAGTTGCTAAGCCAGACGGGGGTTAAGTGAGTTTTGCCCCATTTGACGACCTTACTTCTCACGGTCCTTAAGCGAATTGCTGCGGTTGTTCAGTTGGTCACAAGGTTGTTAAGTGAATCTGGCTTCCCCGTTGACTTTGCTCGTTAGAAGGACGCAAAAGGGGGGGTCACATGATTTCCCCCCCCCCCTCGGGACATTGCCGTTTGCCAAGTGCCTGAATTTTGATCACGGTGACTGTTGGGGTTGCTGCAACGGTCGTCAGGGTGGAAAAACGGTCACAAATCACTTTTTTTCAGTGCCGTTGTAACTTCGAGCAGTCACTAAGCGAAGGATTGTAAGTCGAGGGCCACTTGTAATGGAGTGGAGATGCCAGTTTCATCCAGAAGAGAGTTTCAAAAGACGTCCGAATCTAACTCGCTGGCATCTGCTTAAAGCGGCTGTCTACATTTCCAGCAAGGTTTCTGCAGTTGCACAGCCCTAAAACTGAGGCGGTTGCTTTAATCGGTTTTCTGAGCCGAGTTAAATTGAAAGTAGCATTACTTTATTCATAAAACACGAACCTCAGTCAACTGAACACTCAAACTGACTGGCACTAATGGTTGACACGGGCTGCTGCCAGCATCCTAGGTATCAACCAGGTCTCTCCTTAAAATGGAAGATGTTCCGAGTAGCGCAGTTTTTTTGTAGCTTTGCTGGAGTTATTGCAGGAAGCTGCAATTTCTTGATGTATTTTGTAAAGTTTTTGGACCTAGTTCCCAGTGCCCCAATGACAATGGGTGTCACTGTTACACGTTTCATCCATAATCGCGCAGTTTCGATGGCCAGGTTGCGGTATTTCGTAATTTTTTCCACTTCTTTTTCTTCGACTCTGGCATCTCCGGCTACAGCGATATCAATGAGCCGTACGCTTCGGTTCTCTAGGACTGCGATATCTGGCATGTTGCATTCCAAATGGCGATCTGTCTGTATTCGGAAGTCCCACAAGATCTTCACCCTCTCATTCTTGACAACTTTTTCCACGTCGTCGTCATCATTATTATTATTATTATTATTATTATTATTATTATTATTATTATTATTATTTTGGTCGTTTAGAAAGAGGTGGTTCTTGAAATGTTATGATATGGAGTGACTTAAGGGCTTGAGGCAGAAGCAAAGTGGCATCTTATAAAGGTGGTAAATGTTAGCTAGTCGAGGCTAGTTTGTGGCTTAATGTCTGGCTAGTTATCCAGCGATAGCCTTGGGAGGGAACTCGGCCAGAATTCAAATGGTTCTTTTAAACACAAGGGGCCTGGCTTCCTTTTTTGCAAATTTAAGAGCATCATGCCGGGTGCGGGACGTCGACCGACGGTGTCCCCCAATGTTGGAAAGCTCGACCCGTTCTGACATGCACACGAGGCCTCATGCAGGCATATTCAACCTTCCGGAGGCTGCTCTCCTTTTTGCTCATCTGCTAAGAATAATAATAAAATTTTGGCAAAGCCAAACCTCTGAGCGGTTGTTCCTCTCTGCCCTTAAGATTCCCCCGGCGCCGTCGGGAGTTCGGACATTGTGGTCCTCTTGCACGGCTTTCCGACCTCGAGTTACGACTGGTACAAGGTGAGGAGGTAACGGACATGGTGACGGTGGGGAGGCTGGCTTGCAATCGTAGGAACTCACGGCAACCATCCTCTTTTCTTGCCTCACCTGCAGATTTGGGAAGCGCTCACACAGCGATTCCATCGCGTGATTGCGCTGGATTTTGTGGGGTTTGGCTTCAGCGATAAACCTGTGAGTACGTTTTGAAGGAGGCTGGGTGGTTTATTCCGTAACTTCCTTTTTCCAAACAATGTCATTAGCATTAACGGAGGGGTAGAATCAAGGACACGGGAAGTGTTAATAGCCCTTTACAACGCTTTACGCACAAAGTGTGGTGTCTCGGTGTGGTCACTGCTTCCAACTTGACCCGGCCCGTGTCTGCTTCACCTGCAGTAGATCTGCAGTTGGCTCGGTCGTAACCTGAAAAGTCGGGCTCAGGTAGACATTTGGCGCTGAAGGGCTTGATTTGAATTCGGTGCTCACCTCTCTCTTTCTCACACTGCAAACAGCGGCCTCATGCGTACTCCATCTTCGAACAAGCCAGCATCGTGGAAGGCCTGTTGCGCCACCTGGGACTTCTGAACCAACGGATCAACCTCCTTTCTCACGACTACGGAGACACCGTGGCACAAGAACTGCTGTACAGGTGGGCGGAAACTCCCCGTTTGGATTTAGGCGCTTCTCGGCAAACGACGGGAAGTCCTCGCTGTACACGGCCACAACTGGGAGCAGAGTCGTGCCCGACTTGACGGCTGTTTTTCCCCCCCGGTTGTTAAGCAAATTGCTCTACGGGTAGTCCTCGAGTTACGAACGTTCCCTTAGCAAACGTTCGAAGTTACGACATCCTCGCCAAAAGTACTTACGAGCGGGTCCCAAAGTTACAGAGGTTGCAGCATCGCAGCGCCAACGCCCACAGAGAGGCTGCAACACGCTACTTTGGCGCTACGCCCTGAGAGCCCCAAAGGGCCCAGGCTTTGTGGCACAGCCTTGAGTGCCGGAGCTTTTGTCCAGTCGGGCGGACAAGCGCCCGGACCACCTCTCCCCTACCCTGCCAAGTCCCCGCTTCTCTCACAAGCGGATGCGGCCCTGCCTCGCCGCTTGCTGGAGTCCCGAACCCACGCGGATGTCACAAATTGCGCCGCCGCGGAGCTGGAGAGCTTGGTTATACCGCCACACAGCTTCTCTGCCTTGCCAAAAGCCCTCCTCCAAATTGCAAAAGCGGTTTCTAAAAAAAAAAAACACCTCTTGAACTGAGTTACGTTTCGCTGTACTTTACTCCGCTTTCCCGTTTTCAGGTACGAACACAATAAAACGGGATGCATCCTGATCAACAGCTTGTGTCTGTCGAATGGAGGTAAGTCATTGGCGGGAGAAGTCCTGTTGAAAAGTTAACTCGGGATGTAAGAAGGGAATCCGTGGGGAAAATCAACGGTTTGCCTCGTTGAGTTGTGGGTGCTGCATTCCTGGAGGTTTTGAAGATAAGGAAGGAGAGAAGCAACCTGGAACTAAGGAGAAATTTCCTGACATTGAGAACAATTAACCAGTGGAACGGCTTGCCTCCAGAAGTTGTGGGTGCTCCATCACTGGAGGCTTTCAAGAAGAGATTGGACAGCCCTTTGTCTGAAATGGGGAGAGGGTCTCCTGCTTGAACCATGGGGTTAGACTAGAAGACCTCCAAGGTCCCTTTCCATCTCCATTCCGAATCCTCTCTTCTGAATCAAAAGCCATCTGTCCAGGATGGTATAAGTTCTCCTGCTTTGGGGGTTGGACTAGAAGACCTCTGAGGTCCCTTCCAGCTTTAGGATTCGGTGCAATTTAAAACCTAGGAGATGCCCTTTGATCACTCACCTGTTTTGGCCAAGTCTCCTGGCACACTTGATCTCAGCGTTAACCCCCTGGGTAAAAAATTGCGTTCGTGACACGTGGAAAACCGTAGGAGCAAATATCTGACTTCCACCCCTGTCTTAAATTTTTTTTTTCAGGCATCTTTCCAGAAGTCCATTATCCCAGGTTCATCCAGAAGGTAATTTGTTCTTGCAGGGGAAAAAAATGGCACGTTTAGTTGAAGAATCTTCTGAAAAACTGGGCTGGGAGATCATTTTTTGCTCTTTTTTTGGGGGGGGGGAATCATCCCGTAAGCCAAGAAATAAATATTCCGTCTGTGTTATGTCTGCTTAAGCTTTGGTAGCAAAGTCCCTTCCTTGCAACAGCAGGGTTTTATTTTAATTTTTTAAAAAAAAAAACAGATTAAGTAGAAACACCTAGAAAGAGAGAGACTGCGTAGGAAGAAAGAAATTAAAGTTGCAATAGGAGTTGCAATAAGCTAATTTTTCACTTCCTGAATATGCTCCCCAATCTTTTCTTTCACACCAAGGCTGCTTCTTAAAAGATTAATCGGTTAAATTTATTTAATCCAGGTGGTCCTGGATTTCGCTACCACAAAAGGAGCCCAGACAAGCCGAAGGGAAGCCAAATTTGTAACTTTGTATTTTTATTCTCGCCCTGTTCACCGCCCTGAGTCCTTCGGGAGAAGGCCGGTATATAAATATTATTAAATAAATAAATAAATAAATAAATACTCAAGGATTGCATTGGTTCGCTTAACGGCCGTCGTCAAATAGGGCAAAGCTCACTTTGCAAAGTGTCTTGCTTAGCAGCAGAAATTTGGCCCTCAGTTGTGGTCGTTAAGCCAAGAACTACCTGCATACTCTTTCCTTCTGAACTGAACTGGTCTCACCAGGAAAGCCTCTGCTTCGTGATCGTTCTCTTTGATATTTGGAGATCCTGGACCTCTTGCGGAAATCACGCCGCATCCTGGAGCCAGATGAAAGGATCTTCATTTGCACTGCAATAGGGGTTTTAAATTTGGAAAGCAATTTTTTTTTCAGCTAGCCCAGGGGTAGGCAAACATGGCTCTTTTATGACTCGTGGACTTCAACTCCCAGAATTCCTGAGTCTGCCAGGCTGAGGAGAAATGGAGAGGTTTCCAAGCTGAGCCATGCTGGCTCAGGAATTCTGGGGGTTGAAGTCCACAAGTCATGGCCATAGTTCCCACATGCTGGCTGAGGAATTCTGGGAGTTGAAGTCCACGAGTCATGAGGGGGCCATAGTTCCCTCATGCTGGCTCAGGAATTCTGGGAGTTGAAGTCCTCAAGTCATGAAGGGGCCCTAGTCCCCCCATGCTGGCTCAGGAATTCTGGGAGTTGAAGTCCACAAGGTTGCCTAACCCTGCTGTGCTTTGCTTCAATTTTGCTAGTGCAAAACTTTCTTTCCTCCTCCTCCTCCTCCTCCTCCTCCTCTCCCCCCCCCCTGCAAACTATTTCAAGTATCCTACCGGAACAGGGTTTTCCTTTTTTCTTCCTCCTCTTCAGATTCTCAAAGATGGCACTCTGCTATCGCCCATTCTCACTCGACTAATGAACTATTTTTTCTTCGCCAAAAGGTGAGTTTTGCATTTTAAACCCTTTAGGTTTGGGCCCTTTCACAACAGCGTTTCTCAAATTGGAAAAACTTGGAAGACAGGTGGACTTCAAATCCCTGAATTCCCAAGCCAGCTGGGGAATTCTGGGAATTGAGGTCCACCCATCTTAAAGCCAACTGGCTGGAGAATTCTGGGAGTTGAAGTCCATTTGTCTTAAAGCAAGCCAGCTGGGGAATTCTGGGAGGTGAAGTCCATTTATCTTAAAGCATACTGGCTAGAGAATTCTGGGAGGTGAGGTCCAACCATCTTAAAGCAATTCGGGGAGCTGAACTCCAGCCATCTTAAAACAAGCCAGCTGGGGAATTCTGGGAATTGAAGTCCACAAATGTTAAAGCAGGCTGGCTGGGGAATTCTGGGAGTTGAGTCCATGTCTTCCAAGTGTTTTAGGTTTGAGAAACATCATAGAATTGGGGTCCTCAAATAATCTTCCCTAGAGTCCTAAAAACTGGATTATATTTAAGGCCAAAGAAAGCAATTTGAGTGGGAGAACCGCTCATCAAGAGGATTGACTGGCGTGTGTGTGTTTGACTGTGTGAATCCTTCGGTGCTGATCCATCTTGCCTTGAATCCCTCCAGCCTTGCTGAAGTCTTTGGCCCGTACACCCAGCCTTCAGAGGCCGAATTGTGGGACATGTGGACAGCCCTGCGAACAAATGATGGCAATCTTGTGGTGGACAGGTAGGACCTTAAATCCCCAAATGCAGTACAGGCAGTCCTCCACTTACGACCATAATTGAGCCTGCCAATTATGTCTCCTTTGTATTATTTCTAGTCTCATCACGAGCTAAAGCAATAGTCCAGGGGGTCTTCAAACTTGGCCCTTTGATGACTTGTGGACTTCAACTCCCAGAATTCCTCAGCCAGGAACGCATAGGGGAGGGTGCTTTGGACAGTTTTTTCCAGGAAGAAGTCTTAGAGTCATAAAGAGAGGATAGAGTCTCACCCAGTTTCATTCACATTGCTGAAAGATTGTTAGTGCTTATTGTCTTCCGTTGTCAGCAGCATCTGACTGGCTACACAAATGTAGCCAGTCTTTCCCCCGCCGGTTTGGAAGGCTTCCTCGGATCAAACGGAAGGGCCGCCGCCCTCCTGCGGTCCCCTCCTTGCTTGTTGCCTCTACGGGGCGACTTTCAACCCTTTCCAGGGAACCCAGTGGGGTGAAATCGAACGCGAAAGAGGGAGCCCCATCTTCCTGCGCCCGTGTCACCGCAACGTCAAAACTGGAAAACGAGCCTGCCAATTAGGGTCACGAGAAGTGACCGCTGCAATGGGTCATCCTGTGACTGGATCCATTTTTCTGTTGTGTTTTTTTTGTGGGGGTCATTAAGCAAACATCAGTATCATTAAGCGAATTTTTTTGGCAAGGGGGGAACTAGAAGTTACTGGTTTGTGGGAAAAAAACGTTGTAAATTGCAGGGCTGGCTGGTGAATTCTGGGAGTTGAAGTCCAGAAGTCTTAAAAGTTGCCAAGGTTGAAACCCTCGAGCTTCGTTATCCTGTAATTGATCACCCCTTAAATTTTTGCTTTGCAGCCTTTTACAGTATATCCACCAGCGGAAGCAACACAGGGACCGCTGGGTTGGGGCACTGCGATCCACCTCGGTTCCCTGTGAGTAGCACCGAACTTCGATGGGCGTCATAAGAGTGGGACATTTTTTTAGGACACTTGTTCTCATTTGGGTCCTCGTGTCAAACGTTGTGGCGCTCTTCCTCTCTTCCAGTGCATCTGATTTATGGACCACTGGATCCGGTCAATCCTCACCCGGAATTTCTTCGGCTTTATAAGTAAGCTGGTTGGGGGTGGGGCAGAAGGTCTCCCCGTCACATTTCAAGGACCCACCCACCCACAAAAAAATGTGGCTTCGTCCTGTTTCTTGGTCCAAAGCGAAACGACGTCTTTGCACGCTGGTGTAAAGCAGGGGTGTCAAAACTGCCAGCCCGCGGGCCGAATGCATCGTAGCGAAAACGCGCCCGCCCCATCGGCGGCAACGGGGGGGGAAAAAAAAAGTTACGATGCGTTGTGACACGTTACGTGACGTTGCGAGTTTGACACCCCTGGTTTGGAGTTTCCTGCTTTCAAAGGTGCTTTTTTTCAGGAGGCCACTGGACTTTCCCCCCCCCCCCTTGGAAGAGGTTTCGCTTCTCATCCGAGAAGCTTCCTCAGCTCTGACTGGATGGTGGGGAAGGGAAGGATTTATACTCCTTGCAGAGAGCTGGTCATTTGCATTCATTTAGAGGGTCGTTGAGGCCACTTGGAGGCTTGTCTGTGTCCTCAGGGTCACCTGAGCGGTGCAAATGGGTGTGGAGCCTTATCGGCTGCAAGATGTTTTCTGCCCTGGGTCCCTTCCCTGTTGAAGTGACCCCTCCAAGGTCACTTCCAGCTCCTGTTCTGTTCTGTTCTGTTCTATTCCATATTTCCTATTCCTATTCCTATTCTATTGTATTTCTAATTCTATTGTATTTCTAATTCTATTCTAATTCTTATTCCATTCCATTCCATAATAATAATAAAGTTGGAAGGGACCTCGGAGATCATCTAGTGAACCCCCTGCTCAGGCAGGAAATATACCATTTCAGACAACTCTCTTGTCTATTCAGTTCTATTCTGTGCTGTTGTTCTGTTCCTTTCTATTCCATATTTTCTATTCCTATTCCTATTCCTAATTCTATTCTAATTCTTATTCCATTCCATTCCATAATAATAATAAAGTTGGAAGGGACCTCGGAGATCATCTAGTCAACCCCCTGCTCAGGCAGGAAATATACCATTTCAGACAACTCTCTTGTCTATTCAGTTCTATTCTGTGCTGTTGTTCTGTTCCGTTCCATATTTTCTATTCCTATTCTATTTCTATTTCTATTCTAATTCTTATTCCATTCCATAGTAATAATAAAGTTGGAAGGGACCTCGGAGATCATCTAGTCAACCCCCCTGCTCAGGCAGGAAATTTACCATTTCAGACAACTCTGTTGTCTGTTCAGTTCTATTCTGTTCTGTTGTTTTGTTCCGTATTTTCTATTCTATTCTGTTCTATTCTTTATTCTAGTCCAGGGGTAGGCAACCTCGGCTCTTTTATGACTCATGGACTTCAACTCCCAGAATTCCTGAGTCAGCATAGCTGACTCAGGAATTCTGGAAGTTGAAGTCCATGAGTCATAAAAGAGCCGAGGTTGCCTACCCCTGTTCTAGTCTATATTCTTTATTCTCTTCTATTCTTTATTCTCTTCTCTTCCACTCCACTCCACTCCACTCCTATCCTTATTCTCTGCTGTGTTTTGACAGGCAGGTGCTCCCCATGTCGACCGTGACAGTGCTGGATGATCACATCAGCCACTACCCTCAGCTGGAGGACCCTCAGGGTTTCCTGAATGCCTACTTAAACTTCATCAACTCCTTCTGAGCCACATAGAAGACGGACAGAAACCATCTCTCTTTTCTTCTTAGGACAATTTTGTACTCTGGAGCAATAGGAGAGCCGTGGGAAGAGCTGATGAAAACTCCGGACAGCAGTCAAACCAACCTTTGGAAACAATCTCTAGCCTTGGGGAGTAAACCTAACAGAATCCAGCCCATGGATTGGTGGAGATAGGGAGGGAGGGGGCCCGAAGCCATTTGCAGGGAGCCTGCCTCCCCCCCCCCCAAAATAATAATAATAATAATCCTGACTCTGGAAGATGCAGGGAGAGATAGACCAGAGATAGGCCAAGCAAGCAGAAATGAAGAACAGTCCAGCAGGATCAGGACTGATACAGTACTTAAAATAGTTTGTTTAGGGACCGTTCCAAGTTACAATGCCACTGGAAAAAAGTGACTTACAACCGTTTCTCACATTAAGGCGCAAGTGCAGGTAGTCCTCGACTTAACGACCACAACTGAGCCCAAAATTTCTGTCGCTAAGCGAGACGTTTGTGAGTTCTGCCCGGTTTTACGGCCTTTCCCACCGCGGTTGTTAAGTGAATCACTGTAGGCCTTTAATTAGTAACACGGTGGAGCCTTGGTGGAGCAGTGGGCTGATGCCTCCTTAAGTAACACCAGCTGCCTGCAATTAGTGCAGGTTTGCATCCCACCAGGCTCAAGGTTGACTCAGCCTTCCATCCTTCCGAGGTAGGTAAAATGAGGACCCAGATTGTTGGGGGCAATAAGCTGACTTTGTAATAATGCCGCTTGTGGGGGGGGCGAAAGCCCTAATAAGCAGGCATATACATAGAATGAAGGCTATTGCTAAGCACATTTAATTTGTGCTTAGATTGTAAGCCGCCCTGAGTCTTCGGAGAAGGGCGGGATATAAATGGGATTATTTTTTTTAAAAAAAATGGCTTCCCCCTCGACTTTGCTTGTCGGAAGGTCGCAAAAGGGGATCGACGTGACCCCGGGACACTGCGACCGTCATAGGTACAGGTCAGTTGCCGAGCATCTGAAGCTTCATCATGCGGACGTGGGGATGCTGGGATGGACGTAAGGGTGGAAAAAACGGTCCTAACGTCATTTTCCTGTGCCGTTGTTAACTGAAGGGTCACTACATGAGCTGTACGGCACCTTTGATGAGCTTTGTCGTCTCATCTCCTTTTCAGTCCATTTAAATGGTAAATTTTGGAGCCCAGCTGTGCGCTACATAAAGACTTTTTATTACTCCCACGGATCCTGGCATTGGCTTCCCATTGATAACCTTGGATTGTTAAGAGCAAGAATGAATTATTTTCCATGCTGCCTTTTTAAATACCCCAGTATGAGGTAGTCCTCGGTTTTACGACTGCAATCGAGCCGAATATTCCCGTTGCTCAATGAGACATTTCTTAAGTGAGTTTTTGCCCCATTTTATGACCTTCCCTGCCAGGGTCCTTAAGTGAATCACTGCGGTCACTAAATGAATTGTCGTAAGTCCAAGGATTACTTGCTTTTGTTCTAAGCTAAAACACCCTAAGGCAGGGGTAGGCAACCTGGATTGTGGGAATTGAAGTCAAGACCCCTCAAACTTACTAAATGATGGAACAAAAGCCGTGTTCCCCACCATGAGGAGAGACCTTAGGGCAGGGGTCGGCAACCGAGGCTCTTTTAAGACTCGTGGACTTCAACTCCCAGAATTCCTGGCTGGCTGGGGCAGGGTTAGGCAACCTTGGCTCTTTTATGACTCGTGGACTTCAAGTCCCAGAATTCCTGAGCCAGCCATGCTGAGGGGAAAGGGAGGTTTCCAAGCTGACCCATGCTGGCTGAGGAATTCTGGGAGTTGAAGTCCACAAGTCATGAAGGGGACCATAGTTCCCCCATGCTGCCTCAGGAATTCTGGGAGTTGAAGTCCATGAGTCATGAGGGGGCCATAGTTCCCCCATGCTGGCTGAGGAATTCTGGGAGTTGAAGTCCACAAGTCACGAGGGGGGCCATAGTTCCCCCATGCTGCCTCAGGAATTCTGGGAGTTGAAGTCCATGAGTCATGAGGGGGCCATAGTTCCCTCCATGCTGGCTCAGGAATTCTGGGAGTTGAAGTCCACAAGTCACGAGGGGGGCCATAGTTCCCCCATGCTGCCTCAGGAATTCTGGGAGTTGAAGTCCACGAGTCATAAAAGAGCCGAGGTTGCCTACCCCTGCCCTAAGGTGTCTCCTCATGGTGGGGAACGCGGCTTTTGATCCATCATTTAGTAAGCTTGAGGGGTCTGGACCTCAGTTCCCAGAATCCCCCAGCCAGCTATGGGAATTGGAAGTCCAGACCTTTTAAAGTTGAAACACACCGATATACCAAATGCATTTTATTATTCAGACCAGTGGAAACATCTGGAAGTGCTGAAATAGCCCATTTATTGGTGGCCAATAAAAACCCATTTTGGGAACTGCTCTTAAAAAAAAAAAAAAAAGGAACCCCCCGCCTCTTTTTAATCTCACTGGCGGCACGGAGGCAATAATTTATAACCAGAATGAAGGTGAGGCAAGAGTTTCCCTGGCCTTGGGGGAAACGCAAGAGGAGTGCCCAAAATTCCTTGAGACAGCAACAATCAACGAAGGGAATCGGCGAACGAACGAAAGAAATACACCGCCGCGGATCCAGGTTGCGCCTTGCCGAACGTAAGAGGATTCGGGATGGGACCACCTCGGGATTGGACGGGTTATGATGGTTAGCCGACAGAAGCCAAGATGACATCCACAGGGGTTTCTACGATGCTCCGGACGGTCACCTGCATGGTGACGCCATCGCCGAGAGCGAGTCGGGCTCTGACCAGGACATCTAAGCCACCTCTGAACATACCTGGAGATGAAGGGAAGGTGGGGGGGAGAGCAAATGAGAGAAGGTACGCCGGATTTCAAGAATCCAGAAGCAATGAGATGGTGCTGTGTTAGGGCCTTCCATGGCCTTCCCAAAGCCGTCAATCAATCATCAACCCATCAATTGGCCTTATAGTGTAGTGGTCAAGGTGCAGGTCTAGAAACCAAGAGACGCTGAGTTCTAATTCTGCCTTAGGCATGAAAGCCGGTGGAGTGACGTTTCTGCCAATTGCCACGAGATGGGGAGTTCTAGTTCTGCTAGCTGGGTGACTGAGCCAATCACTGGGAGACGGGGAGTTCTAGTCCCACCTTAGGCATGAAAGCTGGCTGGGTGACTTTGGGCCAATCACCGGGAGACGGTGAGTTCTAGTCCTGCCTCAGCCACGAAAGCCAGCCGGGTGACTGGGCCAGTCCCTGTCTCTCAGCCCAGCCCACCTCGCAGGGTGGTTGTTACGGGGAAAAGGAGTAGGAGGAAGAAGTATTAAGATATTTTTACCTTGAATTACTTACGAAGCAATAAAGCTAAAGAAATTACAAAATAGACTTATTTGCCTATAATTACTTAGCGGGGGGAGGGGGAGGCGCTTTTTAACAGATGACAACGTTCTAACAACTCCTTAAGGAGAAAAACGTGGTAGGCTTTCCTCCCCACCGAAAAAAAGAACAGGAGAAAACTAGAATATTGTTTATATTAGAGGAGCGCCCGTCACTTGATTTTATAGAGCCCGGGTGTGAAATTAAAACCCATTCGAATGCCGAGTTCCTTCCATCCTGCTCATTCAAGTGTCGGCAGAACAACGCACTCTAGCCTAAACCGGAGTCAGGGAAAATCTCTTCAACAGATCATCACTCCTCGTTTCCCAATCCGACAAAATCTTCATGGTGGGCGTGATCCCCAACGGGGTGAGCAACGGGTATCTTCAGTTTTAAGCCCCCAAATTCATCAAAGGTGGATCTGGGCACCTTCTTCCTGAACCAAAGGTAGGTAGGGGTGTGTGTGTGTGTGTGTGTGTGTGTGTGAGAGAGAGAGAGAGAGAGAGAGTGAGAGATGAGATGAGAGAGATGAGAAAGAGGAGAAAGAGAGATGAGAATGAGAGGAGAAAGGAGAAAAGAGAGATGAGAAAAAAGAGAAAAATGAGAGAGATGAGAAAGAAAAAGATGAGAGAGAGATGAGAGAAAGATGAGAGATGAGAAAAAGAGATGAGAGATGAGAATGAGAGAGAGGAGAAAGATGAGAAAGAAAGAAAAATGAGAGAGAAAGATGAGATGAGAGAGGAGAAAGAGGAGAAAGGAGAGAGATGAGAATGAGAGATGAGAGGAGAAAGGAGAAATGAGAAAAAGGAGAGAAAGAAAGATGAGAAAAATGAGAGATGAGAAAGAAAAAGATGAGAGAGAGAGATGAGAAAGAGGAGAGATGAGAGAAAGATGAAAGATGAGAATGAGAGATGAGAGAAAGATGAGAAAGAAAGATGAGAGAAAAAGGAGAGATGAGAAAAAGAGATGAGAGATGAGAGAGAAAGGAGAAAGATGAGGAAGAGATGAGAAAGAAAGAATGAGAGAGAGATGAGAGACAGAAGAAGGAGGAGGAGGAGGAAGAGGAGAGACTTTCACGGGGAACCCGACCGTAACTGCAGGGAGCTTTAGTATCCAGAACCCCCCCAATTACCTGCCAGGTACAGGGTGTGGGAATTCTTGTTCTCTGGCACTTTATCCGATCTCTCGCAAGGCTGCATGCCGAGGAACTTCACAATGTTGTTCACAGCTTCTACATTGGGGGCGGGTTTCGAAAAGAGAGGTGGTCAGTCTTGCCACTGGTCCAGAGTTCGAGACACGGGGATTCAGAGGTTTTGGAGAGTTTAGCGAGCAGCCCCTGAGAAGCAAAGTGGGGTGTGTGTGTGTGTGTGTGTGTGTGTGTGTGTCCATTGGCTGGTGAAGACACCCCTTTTTCCTTGCCATGAGCTGCAAAGAACACCTTGGACTTCCTTGAGAATAGGATAACAGAGTCGGAAGGGACCTTGGAGGTCTTCTAGTCCAGCCCCCTTCTCAGGCAGGAGACCTTATAGCATTTCAGACAAATGGCTGCCCAGTCTCTACTTAAAATCCTCCAGGGATGGAGCACCCAGAACTTCTGGTGGCCAGCTGTTCCGCTGGTTAATTGTCCTCACTGTCAGGGAATTCCTTCTTCGTTCTAGGTTGCTTCTGTTCTTTCATCAATTAATAAACTTTGAACAATCACTAAGCAAGCAGTCGTAAGCCGAGGACCACAGATTGACTGTTCAAAGTTTACTTATTTATTAAATTTATTTGCCGCCCATCTCGTTTTAAATTGACTCTGGGTGGCTTATAGCATAAAAAATAATCAAATATAAATATAAACCCAATAAGGTCACGAAAGAGTCCCCTCCCCTGCAAAGGTACATAAACGACCCAGATTTGAAGTTCCATCGTCTGGTCCCCATGAGTGCATGGACTCCCAGAATTCCCCAGCCAGCCTGCTTTAAGATGGGTGGACTTCAACCCCCAGAATTCCCCAACCGGCCTGCTTTAAGATGGGTGGACTTCAACCCCCAGAATTCCCCAACCGGCCTGCTTTAAGATGGGTGGACTTCAACCCCCAGAATTCCCCAACCGGCCTGCTTTAAGATGGGTGGACTTCAACCCCCAGAATTCCCCAACCGGCCTGCTTTAAGATGGATGGACTTCAACCCCCAGAATTCCCCAACCGGTCTGCTTTAAGATGGGTGGACTTCAACCCCCAGAATTCCCCAACCGGCCTGCTTTAAGATGGATGGACTTCAACCCCCAGAATTCCCTAGCTTTAGGCTGCACTCCAAGACAACCAAGCATCCTGGCATGTTTTTAAAGATGGTGGAAAGTGCCCATTTGGCTGGGAGGGTCTTTCCCCAAACCCACTGCTACTTTAAAACAGAAACTCTCACCCTCCAGGCTTTTAATGGTGCTGAGTGCGAAAGTCTCCTCTTTCTCGTAGTCATCGCCCACCTCCTCCCAGGCTGCTGCGAAGTTGGGCTTCAGGATCCTCTGGATGTGGTCGGAGAGAGCCAGCTCCAGGTCTTCCAGCTGCGGAAGGGAAGCGCAAAAAGCTGTGTGTGTGTGTGTGTGTTTGTGTCCTCGACTTATGTCCACAACTGAGGCCAAAATTCCCGTTGCTGAAAAAGACTGTGCATTGGGGAGGGTCTCCTCAACTTACTGAGGCCAAAATTTCCATTGGTGAAAGAGACTGTTATTATGAACTTTATTTATTTATGAACTTTCTTGCCACGGTTGTTAAGTGAATCGCTGCCAGGGTTAACTTAGTAACGTGGTTGTTTAGTGAATCCAGCTTTGCCCCCCACTGACTTTGCAGATCAGAAGGTCGCAAAGGGGGATCCCGTGATCCTGGGACGCTGAACCTGTCATAAGTACATATCACTTGCCAAGAGTCCGAATTTTGATCATGTGACCCTATGGCAGGGGTAGGCAACCTTGGCTCTTTTGTGACTTGTGGACTTCAAGTCCCAGAATTCCTGCACCAGCCACGCTGAGTGGAAAGGGAGAGGTTTCCATACTAAGCCATGCTGGCTCAGGAATTCTGGGAGTTGAAGTCCATGAGTCATGAAGTGGCCATAGTTCCCCCATGCTGGCTCAAGAATTCTGGGAGTTGAAGTCCACGAGTCATGAAGGGGCCATAGTTCCCTCATGCTGGCTCAGGAATTCTGGGAGTTGAAGTCCACGAGTCATGAGGGGGCCATAGTTCCCCCATGCTGGCTCAAGAATTCTGGGAGTTGAAGTCCACCAGTCATGAGGGGGCCATAGTTCCCCCATGCTGGCTCAAGAATTCTGGGAGTTGAAGTCCACGAGTCATGAGGGGGCCATAGTTTCCCCCATGCTGGCTCAGGAATTCTGGGAGTTGAAGTCCACGAGTCATGAAGGGGCCATAGTTTCCCCATGCTGGCTCAGGAATTCTGGGAGTTGAAGTCCACGAGTCATGAAGGGGCCATACTTCCCCCATGCTGGCTCAGGAATTCTGGGAGTTGAAGTCCACGAGTCATGAGGGGGCCATAGTTCCCCCATGCTGGCTGAGGAATTCTGGGAGTTGAAGTCCACGAGTCATGAGGGGGCCATAGTTCCCCCATGCTGGCTAGGGAATTCTGGGAGTTGAAGTCCTCGAGTCATGAAGAGGCCATAGTTCCCCCATGCTGGCTCAGGAATTCTGGGAGTTGAAGTCCTCGAGTCATGGCCATAGTTTCCCCATGCTGGCTCAGGAATTCTGGGAGTTGAAGTCCACGAGTCATGAAGGGGCCATACTTCCCCCATGCTGGCTCAGGAATTCTGGGAGTTGAAGTCCACGAGTCATGAGGGGGCCATAGTTCCCCCATGCTGGCTCAAGAATTCTGGGAGTTGAAGTCCACGAGTCATGAGGGGGCCATAGTTTCCCCCATGCTGGCTCAGGAATTCTGGGAGTTGAAGTCCACGAGTCATGAAGGGGCCATAGTTTCCCCATGCTGGCTCAGGAATTCTGGGAGTTGAAGTCCACGAGTCATGAAGGGGCCATACTTCCCCCATGCTGGCTCAGGAATTCTGGGAGTTGAAGTCCACGAGTCATGAGGGGGCCATAGTTCCCCCATGCTGGCTGAGGAATTCTGGGAGTTGAAGTCCACGAGTCATGAGGGGGCCATAGTTCCCCCATGCTGGCTAGGGAATTCTGGGAGTTGAAGTCCTCGAGTCATGAAGAGGCCATAGTTCCCCCATGCTGGCTCAGGAATTCTGGGAGTTGAAGTCCTCGAGTCATGAAGGGGCCATAGTTTCCCCATGCTGGCTCAGGAATTCTGGGAGTTGAAGTCCACGAGTCATGAAGGGGCCATACTTCCCCCATGCTGGCTCAGGAATTCTGGGAGTTGAAGTCCACGAGTCATGAGGGGGCCATAGTTCCCCCATGCTGGCTAGGGAATTCTGGGAGTTGAAGTCCTCGAGTCATGAAGAGGCCATAGTTCCCCCATGCTGGCTCAGGAATTCTGGGAGTTGAAGTCCACGAGTCATGAGGGGGCCATAGTTCCCCCATGCTGGCTGAGGAATTCTGGGAGTTGAAGTCCACCAGTCATGAGGGGGCCATAGTTGCCCCATGCTGGCTCAGGAATTCTGGGAGTTGAAGTCCACGAGTCATGAGGGGGCCATAGTTTCCCCCATGCTGGCTCAGGAATTCTGGGAGTTGAAGTCCTCGAGTCATGAAGGGGCCATACTTCCCCCATGCTGGCTCAGGAATTCTGGGAGTTGAAGTCCACGAGTCATGAGGGGGCCATAGTTCCCCCATGCTGGGTAGGGAATTCTGGGAGTTGAAGTCCTCGAGTCATGAAGAGGCCATAGTTCCCCCATGCTGGCTCAGGAATTCTGGGAGTTGAAGTCCACGAGTCATGAGGGGGCCATAGTTTCCCCCATGCTGGCTCAGGAATTCTGGGAGTTGAAGTCCACGAGTCATGAAGGGGCCATAGTTTCCCCATGCTGGCTCAGGAATTCTGGGAGTTGAAGTCCACGAGTCATGAAGGGGCCATACTTCCCCCATGCTGGCTCAGGAATTCTGGGAGTTGAAGTCCACGAGTCATGAGGGGGCCATAGTTCCCCCATGCTGGCTGAGGAATTCTGGGAGTTGAAGTCCACGAGTCATGAGGGGGCCATAGTTCCCCCATGCTGGCTAGGGAATTCTGGGAGTTGAAGTCCTCGAGTCATGAAGAGGCCATAGTTCCCCCATGCTGGCTCAGGAATTCTGGGAGTTGAAGTCCTCGAGTCATGAAGGGGCCATAGTTTCCCCATGCTGGCTCAGGAATTCTGGGAGTTGAAGTCCACGAGTCATGAAGGGGCCATACTTCCCCCATGCTGGCTCAGGAATTCTGGGAGTTGAAGTCCACGAGTCATGAGGGGGCCATAGTTCCCCCATGCTGGCTCAAGAATTCTGGGAGTTGAAGTCCACGAGTCATGAGGGGGCCATAGTTTCCCCCATGCTGGCTCAGGAATTCTGGGAGTTGAAGTCCACGAGTCATGAAGGGGCCATAGTTTCCCCATGCTGGCTCAGGAATTCTGGGAGTTGAAGTCCACGAGTCATGAAGGGGCCATACTTCCCCCATGCTGGCTCAGGAATTCTGGGAGTTGAAGTCCACGAGTCATGAGGGGGCCATAGTTCCCCCATGCTGGCTGAGGAATTCTGGGAGTTGAAGTCCACGAGTCATGAGGGGGCCATAGTTCCCCCATGCTGGCTAGGGAATTCTGGGAGTTGAAGTCCTCGAGTCATGAAGAGGCCATAGTTCCCCCATGCTGGCTCAGGAATTCTGGGAGTTGAAGTCCTCGAGTCATGAAGGGGCCATAGTTTCCCCATGCTGGCTCAGGAATTCTGGGAGTTGAAGTCCACGAGTCATGAAGGGGCCATACTTCCCCCATGCTGGCTCAGGAATTCTGGGAGTTGAAGTCCACGAGTCATGAGGGGGCCATAGTTCCCCCATGCTGGCTAGGGAATTCTGGGAGTTGAAGTCCTCGAGTCATGAAGAGGCCATAGTTCCCCCATGCTGGCTCAGGAATTCTGGGAGTTGAAGTCCACGAGTCATGAGGGGGCCATAGTTCCCCCATGCTGGCTGAGGAATTCTGGGAGTTGAAGTCCACCAGTCATGAGGGGGCCATAGTTGCCCCATGCTGGCTCAGGAATTCTGGGAGTTGAAGTCCACGAGTCATGAGGGGGCCATAGTTTCCCCCATGCTGGCTCAGGAATTCTGGGAGTTGAAGTCCTCGAGTCATGAAGGGGCCATACTTCCCCCATGCTGGCTCAGGAATTCTGGGAGTTGAAGTCCACGAGTCATGAGGGGGCCATAGTTCCCCCATGCTGGGTAGGGAATTCTGGGAGTTGAAGTCCTCGAGTCATGAAGAGGCCATAGTTCCCCCATGCTGGCTCAGGAATTCTGGGAGTTGAAGTCCACGAGTCATGAGGGGGCCATAGTTCCCCCATGCTGGCTGAGGAATTCTGGGAGTTGAAGTCCACCAGTCATGAGGGGGCCATAGTTGCCCCATGCTGGCTCAGGAATTCTGGGAGTTGAAGTCCACGAGTCATGAGGGGGCCATAGTTCCCCCATGCTGGCTAGGGAATTCTGGGAGTTGAAGTCCTCGAGTCATGAAGAGGCCATAGTTCCCCCATGCTGGCTCAGGAATTCTGGGAGTTGAAGTCCACGAGTCATGAGGGGGCCATAGTTCCCCCATGCTGGCTGAGGAATTCTGGGAGTTGAAGTCCACCAGTCATGAGGGGGCCATAGTTGCCCCATGCTGGCTCAGGAATTCTGGGAGTTGAAGTCCACGAGTCATGAGGGGGCCATAGTTCCCCCATGCTGGCTAGGGAATTCTGGGAGTTGAAGTCCTCGAGTCATGAAGGGGCCATAGTTTCCCCATGCTGGCTCAGGAATTCTGGGAGTTGAAGTCCACGAGTCATGAGGGGGCCATAGTTCCCCCATGCTGGCTGAGGAATTCTGGGAGTTGAAGTCCACCAGTCATGAGGGGGCCATAGTTTCCCCATGCTGGCTCAGGAATTCTGGGAGTTGAAGTCCACGAGTCATGAAGGGGCCATAGTTTCCCCATGCTGGCTAGGGAATTCTGGGAGTTGAAGTCCACGAGTCATGAAGGGGCCATAGTTTCCCCATGCTGGCTAGGGAATTCTGGGAGTTGAAGTCCACGAGTCATGAAGGGGCCATAGTTTCCCCCATGCTGGCTCAGGAATTCTGGGAGTTGAAGTCCACGAGTCATGAAGGGGCCATAGTTTCCCCATGCTGGCTCAGGAATTCTGGGAGTTGAAGTCCACGAGTCATGAAGGGGCCATACTTCCCCCATGCTGGCTCAGGAATTCTGGGAGTTGAAGTCCACGAGTCATGAGGGGGCCATAGTTCCCCCATGCTGGCTGAGGAATTCTGGGAGTTGAAGTCCACCAGTCATGAGGGGGCCATAGTTGCCCCATGCTGGCTCAGGAATTCTGGGAGTTGAAGTCCACGAGTCATGAGGGGGCCATAGTTCCCCCATGCTGGCTAGGGAATTCTGGGAGTTGAAGTCCTCGAGTCATGAAGGGGCCATAGTTCCCCCATGCTGGCTCAGGAATTCTGGGAGTTGAAGTCCACCAGTCATGAGGGGGCCATAGTTCCCCCATGCTGGCTCAGGAATTCTGGGAGTTGAAGTCCGCAAGTCCTAAAAGAGCCCAGGTTGCCCACCCCTGCCCTCGGGATGCTGTGACGGTCATTAAGGGTGAAAAATGGTCATGAGTCCCTTTTTTCAAGAGTGTTGTAACTTCAAGCGGTCACTAAATGAACGGCTGTAACTTGAGGTCTACCTGTATATACCATCGTGTGTCATATGCTTTGGAATACAGGCAGTCCTCGGCTTACAACAGTTCATTTAGTGACTGTTCAAAGTTACAGCGGCACTGGAAAATATTTACTTAACGACCGTTTTTCACCGTTACGACCTTTGCAGCATCTTCACGTCCACGCGATTCGAACCCGAATGCTTGGCAAACGGTCCCCATTGATGACCGCTTGCTGTGTCTCAGGGTCTGTCGGGGGAAGGTTAAATAGTCAATTGTCCATTGTCTTGCAATTGTCCAATCAAAACCCTGCCCCCAGCTGACCACCAACCCGCTGGACCTTACCACGTATTCGTCATCGTAACCATCATCCTCTGGCACGCCGGTGTTGGGGTTGCAGTCTCGAACTGTGAACTTCATGGTGCAGCTAAACGTGCAGGCCACTAGGGGGGGACAGAGAGAGAAGATGCAAAGGAGAGAGTTGGTTAACCCGGGGTCCCCAACCCCTTGGCACATGGACCACTACTCTGGCCCAAAGTCACCCAGCCAGCTTCCATGTCTGAGGCTGGACTAGAACTCAGCCTCTCCTGGTGATTGACCCAAAGTCACCCAGCCGGTTTTCATGCCTAAGGCGGGACTAGAACTCACCGTCTCCTGGTGATTGGCCCAGAGTCACCCGAGCAAGCTTCCATGCCTAAGGCAGGACTAGAACTCACCATCTCCTGGTGATTGGCCCAGAGTCACCCGAGCAAGCTTCCATGCCTAAGGCGGGACTAGAACTCACTGTCTCCTGGTGATTGGCCCAAAGTCACCCAGCCAGTTTTCATGCCTAAGGTGGGACTAGAACTCACCATCTCCTGGTGATTGGCCCAGAGTCACCCCAGCAGGCTTCCATGACTAAGGCGGGACTAGAACTCACTGTCTCCTGGTGATTGACCCAAAGTCACCCAGCCGGTTTTCATGCCTAAGGCGGGACCAGAACTCTCAGTCACCTGGTGATTGGCCCAAAGTCAACCAGCCAGTTTTCATGCCTAAGGCGGGACTAGAACTCACCGTCTCCTGGTGATTGGCCCAGAGTCACCCGAGCAAGCTTCCATGCCTAAGGCGGGACTAGAACTCACCATCTCCTGGTGATTGGCCCAGAGTCACCCGAGCAAGCTTCCATGCCTAAGGCGGGACTAGAACTCACTGTCTCCTGGTGATTGGCCCAGAGTCACCCGAGCAAGCTTCCATGCCTAAGGCGGGACTAGAACTCACCAACTCCTGGTGATTGGCCCAGAGTCACCCGAGCAAGCTTCCATGCCTAAGGCGGGACTAGAACTCACTGTCTCCTGGTGATTGGGCCAAAGTCACCCAGCTGGCTTTCATTCCTAAGGTGGGACTAGAACTCACTGTCTCCTGGTGATTGGCCCAGAGTCACCCCAGCAGGCTTCCATGACTAAGGCGGGACTAGAACTCACTGTCTCCTGGTGATTGGCCCAAAGTCACCCAGCCAACTTTCATGCCTAAGGCAGGACTAGAACTCACCGTCTTCTGGTGATTGGCCTGAAGTCACCCAGCCAACTTTCATGCCTAAGGCAGGACTAGAACTCAATGTCTCCAGGTTTCTAGCCTGGTGCCTTAACCACTAGACCAAACTGACTCTTATTAACTGAAGCAATCCATTTTCTCGGTTCCACATTCCAGGAAAGCATGAGCTCACCAAAACGGGCTTAACAAATGCTCTCCACGTGCTGCAAACCAGGCGATAAAAGAGCTGCTACTCTTTTACGTGCGCTGCCCAAAACACTGTGTGGCTGTGTTGGGAGAGTCCGTTAAGCTATTCACTCTTTGGGCTACTGAGCTAGGTGGGCGACTGGGAATTCTAGTGCCTTTCTGAAAACTGGCCAAGAAAGCCGACATGGAGAGAGGAATGGAGGGGGAATCGGAGCCTCAAGGCAGAGGCGGACCCCCCCACGGGGGAAGGGATGCGCATCTAGAAGAACATCTGGAAGAGAAAGGCTTCCCTGGCGGTACCTGCGGTAGGGTCGTCCAGGGGCAGTTGCACCAGGGTGTAGCACATGCCCGGCTGGTTGTAGGAAAGGCTGGGAGCCGGGAGGCAACGGAGGACTTCGTAGGCTTCTGAAGGCTCCATCTGAACCGTCACTTTTTCCAGGAGCTGGTCGTTGAGGGTGTTGGTGCAATCAAACTGAAAGAAAGAAGGGCGCCTGGTGGGGATTCCGAGTTTGTGGGTGGCTCTCTCAAACAGCCAAGGGGGAACCAATAAGGAGAATATTTGCAGCTCAGGGTTGAAATGAGGGGTCCTTGGTGCTCTCTGAGCTGGGTGGTTACCTTACAGATGTTTCATTGCCTGGTTAAGTAATGTCATCAGGGCTAGATGGGAATGGGGGTTGCAAGAAGGAGGAGGAGGAGGAGAAGGAGGAGGAGAATGACTGTAGGGTCCTTGGTGCTCTCTGAGCTTGGCGGTTTTCTTGCAGACATTTCATGACCCAACTAAGGGATATCATCAGTGTTAGAAGGGGAGTGAGGTTTGTGGAGAGGAGGAGGAGGAGGAGGAGGAGGAGGAGGAGGAGGAGGAGGAGGAGGAGGAGGAGGAGGAGGAGGAGGAGGAGGAGATGACTGTGGGGTCCTTGGTGCTCTCTGAGCTTGGCAGTTTTCTTGCAGACATTTCATGACCCAACTAAGGGATATCATCAGTGTTAGAAGGGGAGTGAGGTTTGTGGAGAGGAGGAGGAGGAGGAGGAGGAGGAGGAGGAGGAGGAGGAGGAGGAGGAGGAGGAGGAGGAGGAGGAGGAGGAGGAGGAGATGACTGTGGGGTCCTTGGTGCTCTCTGAGCTTGGCAGTTTTCTTGCAGACATTTCATGACCCAACTAGGGAACATCATCAGTGCTAGAAAGGGAGTGAGGTTTGTGGAGAGGAGGAGGAGGATTGTAGGGTTGAAGTCCACCACTCCTAAAAGGGCCAAGTTTGAAGACCCCTGCTCTATGACATGGGTGCCCAACGTTGGCTGCTTTGTGATCTGTGGACTTCAATTCCCAGAATTCCCCTGGGCTGAATTCTGGGAGTTGAAGTCCACGGGTGTTAAAGTGGCCTATGCTGCTCTACAGAGAGGTGACGGTGAAAGATTCTAAACTGAACTGAACTAGCTTCAAGTCTCTTTCGTTACTTTACTCTGCCAATGTCCCCAATATTTGCTTTTTTGTCTCTTTTTGGTTTTTTTTACCTGGAAGACAACATGATTCGCAAAGACGTGCTTAATACAGCGGACAAAATACTCGGTCTCAGCCTCCGTCAGCTGCACGGCTTCAGAGGACTTGAAAAGCGGGCCCAGGTTCTTGAATTCCGGAATGGCTGCCAATTGTTCTAAACGGGGAAGAAAGAGCAATCAGAGATAAAAGAAAAGAAATAATATAGCAATAGCGCTTAGCAGTTAAGACTTATATACCGCTTCACAGTGCTCTAAGTCAGCCTTTTGCCCCCAACAGTCTGGGTCCTCATTTTACCGACTTTGGAAGGATGGAAGTTGAGGACTGAACTGCTAGCAGGGGGCAGAGTTAGCCTGCAATACTGCATTCTAGCCACTGCACCACCAGGGCCCTCCCTCCCTCCTTTTTTTCCTTCCTTCCTTCCTTCCTTCCTTCCTTCCTTCCTTCCTTCCTTCCTTCCTTCCTTCCTTCCTTCCCACTAACCAATAACACTTACACTTATATACTACTTCACGGTTTACAAAGTCACCCTCTTGCTCTCAACAATCTGGGTCCTCCTTTTACCGACCTCGGAAGGATGAACGGCTGAGTCAACCCTGAGCTGGTCACGATCGAACTGCCAACTGCCGGCAGCCGGCAGAATTCACCTGCAGTACTGCGTTCTAACCACTGTGCCACCACGGCTCAGTTTAGGGTTTAGGGTCAAAATTCCAAATAAAAAAGCAGGAGATAGTGAATTCTAGTCCCGCCTTAGGCATGAAAGACGGCTGGGTGACTTTGGGCCAATCACCAGGAGATGGTGAGTTCTAGTCTCGTCTTAGGCACGGAAGCCGGCTGTGTGAATTTGGGCCAATCCTTCTCTCTCAGCCCAATCTACGGGGAAAAGAAGGTGTGGATGTGTCCTCTGCCTTGAGCTATTGGTAAAAATTAAGGCAGGAAACGAACAAAAAAAAAAGCAACGTTTCTTTAATCTCTACAAGGGCGACCTTTTGTCCTGTCTCTAAGCGTGAGGGGCGAATTCAGATGGTGGTGGAGAACAAAAACATCTTTACCCTGGAAGATGTCTTGTCGTGAAGGAGCCATTTTTTCAGGCTTGTTGGCCACCAGGGAAATCTCTGAAATCGAAAATTAAACCACCGTTAATATTTCTGACCCAGGAAGGTAAGAGAATTGGATGCAAAGAGGAAAAGAAAAATTCACAATCATACAGGTCGTTCCCCCAAGTGGTCTCAACGACCCTCTAAAAAGAAGGCAAATGACCGGCTGTCTGCAAGGAGTATAAATCCTGCCATTCCTCATCATCCCAGTCAGAGCTGAAGAAGCTTCTGGAATGAGAAGCCTTTCAAAGGTCCCTGTGGCCCTCAAAACACACACACACACACACACACACACACACACACGCCTTAGCTGGACAACCCTCTAGTCCAGGGGTAGGCAACCGTGGCTCTTTTATGACTCATGGACTTCAACTCCCAGAATTCCTGAGCCAGCATGGGGAACAATGGCCCGTTCATGACTCGTGGACTTCAACTCCCAGAATTCCTGAGCCAGCATGGGGAACAATGGCCCGTTCATGACTCGTGGACTTCAACTCCCAGAATTCCTGAGCCAGCATGGGGGAACTGTGGCCCCCTCATGACTCGTGGACTTCAACTCCCAGAATTCCTGAGCCAGCATGGGGGAACTATGGCCCCTTCATGACTCGTGGACTTCAACTCCCAGAATTCCTGAGCCGGCATGGGGGAACTATGGCCCCTTCATGACTCGTGGACTTCAACTCCCAGAATTCCTAAGCCAGCCATGCTGAGGGAAAAGGGAGGGGTTTCCAAGCTGAGCCATGCTGCCTCAGGAATTCTGGGAGTTGAAGTCCACGAGTCATAAATGAGCCAAGGTTGCCTACCCCTGCTCTAGTCCAGTACCTGCTTTCTGCTCAAAGACCGGGGCGGTGGCCAGCGGCACGGACCTCATGTCGAAAGGCTTGTCTGAAGGCTCCAGCGTGTACTGGTGCAAGGCCTTTTCCATGCCGGGAATGGAGACGGTCAGACCTGCCCAAGACAAAATGGCGGGTGGGGGTGGGTGGGTTTGAATCCAGCTGCCAGGTTTCGAAAGAAGGTGTCACTGCTCTGTGTCCCTCCCAGCTCTGTGATTCGGCCCCCTACCATTAAAGATGTAGGCAGCGTTGAGAGCCAGCTGTCTCTGCTGCAGCACGTTCAGGTAGAAGGTGGCTCGGTCCCGGACTTCGTCATCGCTGTCCATCACACACCTGCGTGGAGGGGGAGGAGGGGAGGGGGAGGAGGAGGAAGACGGGAGGAGGAGGAAGAGGAGGAAGACGGGAGGAGGAGGAGGACAGGAGGGGGAGGAGGAGGAGGAAGATGGGAGGAGGAGAAGACGGGAGGAGGACGAGGAAGAGGAAAAGGAAGATGGGAGGAGGAGGAGGAGGAGGATGGGAGGAGGAAGAGGATGAAAAGGAAGAGGAAGATGGGAGGAGGATGGGAGGAGGAGAAAGATGGGAGGAGGAAGAGGAGGAAGAGGAGGAAGAGGAAAATGGGAGGAGGAGGATGGGAGGAGTAAGAGGATGAAGAGGAAGATGGGAGGAGGAAGAGGAAGATGGGAGGAGGAGGAAGACGGGAGGAGGAGGATGAAGAGGAAGATGGGAGGAGGATGGGAGGAGGAGAAAGATGGGAGGAGGAAGAGGATGAAGAGGAAGAGGAAGATGGGAGGAGGAGGAGGAGGAAGAGGAAGATGGGGGAGGACGAAGAGGAAGACGGGAGGAGGAGGAAGATGGGAGGAGGAGGACGACGAAGAGGAAGAGGAAGATGGGAGGAGGAGGAGGAGGAGGAAGCCAAAGAAGAAACGTGAGACCAACGTTGGTCAGAAGCTTCTTGGTGGACAAAAACCACCAGCCTTAAAATGCAACTTATGAACTGCCAGCTTAAGCACACAAAAGCCACAAACACACACACACACACACCTCTAGCCCAGGGCTGGGCACCTGAGAAACTTCGACTCTTGTGGAGGGCCAAACTACAAGTAGTCCTCCACTTACGGTCACAACGGAGTCCAACGTTTCCGTTGCTAAGCGAGAGGGTTGTTAGGTGAGTTTTGTCCCCGCTTACCACCTTTCTCGCCACAGCCGTTAAGCGAATCACTGCAGTTCTTACGTGAGGAGCACAGTTGTTAAACGAATCCGGCTCCCGCCCTTAACTTTGCTTGTCAGAAGGTCGCAAAACGGGATCACGTGACAAACCACCCCACCACCCCGGGACGCTTCGACCGTCTCAAATGCGAGTCAGTTGCCAAAAGCCTCTGAATTTGGCTCACGTGACCATGGGGATGCTGCAACGGTTGTAAGTGTGGAAAACAGTCATTAAGTGAGGGTTGCCCCATTTTACCATGGTTCTTGCCCCGGTTATTAAGTGAATCACTGCAGTAACAATCTGATTGTGAAGGGAATCTGATTTTCCCATTGACTGTGCTTGTCAGAAGGTCGCAAAAGGGGATCACTTGACCCCGGGACACCTCAACCGTCGTAAGTGTGAATAAGTGTGAATAAGTTGCCAAGTGTCAAAATTTTGAGAGAGAGGGGAAGGGAAATGGCCCAAGTTCAACCAGCCCTCCCTAAAACCCGAAATCACCCATGGCCTAAAGCAGCGGCCTTCAAACTCGGCCCTTTTATGACCAATGGACTTCAACTCCCAGAATTCCTCAGCCAGCCCTGGCTGACTGAGGAATTCTGGGAGTTGAAGTCCACAGATGATAAAAGGGCTGAGTTTGAAGGCCCCTGGTCTGGATCCAAGCCCCCAGTTTCATCAAAATGGCCGGCTGAGGAATTCTGGGAATTGAAATCTACAAGTCATAAAAGGGCCAAGTTTGAAGGCCCCTGGCCTAAAGAAAAGCCGAGAAAGACAGCTTGAGAGTCGTTCCAAGTCTAGATTTAGGGAGGCCCAGAAAAAAGAGAGAATCCATTTGGCTCTAAGCTGCCCAGACCAATAAATAGCAATCACTTTCAAGCGGCTAGTCCATCTGAAGGACTTCCATGACAGGAGCAGAAGCACCCTGGGAGTTTCTCCTACGACGGTACGGCTCAGCAACTTTTAAGACACGTATAAGTCCTCAACTTACAATGAGTTCAGAAGAAATTTGGATTTGTGTCTGTTTGTGTTGTGTGTGTGTGTGTGTTTGTGTAAGGGGCGGAGGGTTGAACTCACCTCTGCAGGAGCACCAAAACGCTGGGCAGGAGACTCTCATTCTGGGCCCCGAATTTGGCCAGAGCGCTGACGGCCGCTGCAGAGGAAGGCAAGGCAAGAGGCAAAATGATGTCACGTTATCGGTCATTTGATATAGCTGACAATATTTATCTTTTCATTTTAAATATTTTTCTGCTCGAAGCTGCCCAGCCAAATAAAAAGAAGTCACTTTCAAGTGGCTAGTCCATCTCAAGGACTTCCAAGGCCAAGCAGGAGTACCCAGGGAGTTTCTTGTAACGACGGTTATGGCTCAGCCCTGGCAACTCTAAGCCTCTCAAAAAAATACATAAAAGTCACTTTTAAGTGGCTAGTCCATCTCAAGGACTTCCAAGACCAAGCACAAGTACCCAAGGAGTTTCTCTTAACGACGGTTATGGCTTGGTCTCGGCAACTTTTAAGATACATGTAGTTCTCAATTTACAACCAGTTGCTTAGTGGACGTTCAAAGTTTACAAAGGAGCAACTCAAGTTATTTGCAACCCGGTTCTGAAATTTCAAGGGACGCCCTGGCCTTTAGCAAAAATGTCCCATAAGCGAACAATGGGTTCACTTAATGGCAGCTGCAAAAAAGGTTGCAAAATTGGGTCAGGAGATGATCCATTTTAGGAGTCACGACTTTCTTAGCCTGTCCATTACGGGGATAACTCGAGGATTACCTGTATATGGACTTCATCTCCCAGAATTCCCCAGCCAGCATGTGACAATCCACTTTACAAGTGTGATGAATTAATTTGCCCATTACGGTCGTAGGTTTGAGGACTACCTGTATGTGGACTTCATCTCCTAGAATTCCCTGGCCAGCAGAGCTCAGTTCTGGGAATTGAGGTCCACCCATCTTAAAATAGGCTGGCTAGAGAATTCTGGGAGTTGAAGTCCATTTATCTTAAAGCCAGCTGGTTGGGGGATTCTGGGAGTTGAAATCCGTTTATCTTAAAGTCAGCTGGCTAGGGGATTCTGGGAGTTGAAGTCCATTTCACTTAAAGCTAGCTGGCTGGGGGATTCTGGGAATTGAAGTCCATTTCTCTTAAAGCTGTCGGGGGCATTCTTAGAGTTGAAGTCCATTTATCTTAAAGCCAGCTGTCGGGGGCATTCTGGGAGTTGAAGTCCATTTATCTAAAGCGAGCTGTCTGGGGCATTCTGGGAGTTGAAGCCCATTTATCTTAAAGCCAGCTGGCTGGAGAATTCTGGGAGTTGAAGTCCACCCATCTTAAAACAGATTGGCTGGGGAATTCTGGGAGTTGAAGTCCACCCATCTTAAAGCATGCTGGCTGGGGAATTCTGGGAGTTGAAGTCCACCCATATTAAAGCCAGCTGGCTGGGGAATTCTGGGAGTTGAAGTCCATTTATCTAAAGCCAGCTGGCTGGGGCATTCTGGGAGTTGAAGCCCATTTATCTTAAAGCCAGCTGGCTGGGGAATTCTGGGAGTTGAAGTCCATTTATCTAAAGCCAGCTGGCTGGGGCATTCTGGGAGTTGAAGCCCATTTATCTTAAAGCCAGCTGGCTGGGGAATTCTGGGAGTTGAAGTCCATTTATCTAAAGCAAGCTATCTGGGGCATTCTGGGAGTCCATTTATCTTAAAGCCAGCTGGCTGGGGAATTCTGGGAGTTGAAGTCCACCCATCTTAAAACAGATTGGCTGGGGAATTCTGGGAGTTGAAGTCCAGCCATCTTAAAGCCCCTCAACACAAACCAGACCGGCTGTGGAAGGGAGGCCATTGCCCCTTCTCAAACTCACCAGCCCGAACGGCTTCGTTCTCCAGCACCACCCGGTTGAAGATGAAGCGGATATACTTGGAAGGGGAGGGGGTCCTGGGCCCCTCCTTGCCCAGCAGGTGGAGGATCTTGGTGGCCAGCACCGTGTGCTCGCAGTCTTCAATGAACTCGCACAGGTGGGCCAAGCCCGGCTCTTTGCTTTCGGGGTTCTCCTCGATGATATCAATGATGCAGTCCACAATGGCCCGCTTGTATTCGAAGCCGCCCTGCGGGGGGGGGGAGAGACACACAGCAGATGTGCAGAGCAGCAGTCAGGCCTGAGGTCGACTTACGACTACAACTGAGGCCCAAATCATTTCATGGCCCCCTAAAAAAACCACCCATAAAGGCTTACAGGAAGACCCTCAAGAGGAAAGCTGAAGCCCTGGAGGCTAAAATATATTTTTGGTCAAGCTACTGCTTTAGAAGCTAACCAGTGTGTGTATCCCTTTAAGAGCCTGAGTATAAAAGGGAAGGCTTTTTGCTAGAGTCTCTCTCTCTCTCTCTCTCTCTCCTGTTCCCTGCTGTAACTGCTGTGCATTGGTAAGGTAAAGGTAAAGGTTCCCCCGCACATGCGTGCTTGTCGTTTCTGACTCTAGGGGCCGGTGCTCATCTCCGTTTCAAAGCCGAAGGGCCGGCGCTTGTCCGAGGACGTCTCCATGGTCATGTGGCCGGCATGAGTAGACACCAAAGGCACATGGAGCGCTGTTACCTTCCCACCGTAGCGGTCCCTATTTTTCTACTTGCATTTTTACGTGCTTTCGAACTGCTAGGTTGGCAGAAGCTGGGACGAGTAACAGGCACTCACTTTGTTACGCGGCCCTCGGGATTCGACCCGCCAAACTGCCGACCTTCTGATCGACAAGCTCAGCGTCCTGACCCACTGAGCCACCGCATTGGAGTTTGCTGAATTATCACCACCTGCATGTATTTTGTGTCTAGCACATTTGTAGATAGTGTGTAATACAAACCACATTGAATACCAATCACGGTTTACTGTTTTTACTCCTGGGCTACCTCAGCGCGGGAAGACTGTGCATGCTCTGACATTTATTTATTTTTTAAAATACAATAAAAACGAAACGAAAGAAAATCAAACGTGAACTCTGGGAGAACGCCCTTCACGATCAGCCGACTCCAGCGGCAGGGAATTCTGCCTACGGAGAAAAGGCCAAGGGACAGGATCCTTGACCCCCCCCAACTGCTCCCTTGTTTATCTGGCGGTCCTCGACTTACGTCGACAATTGAGCCCAAATCTGCACTGCTAAGCGATGGCAGTTGCGACAGGAGTTTTTGCCTCATTTGACAACCTTTCTCGTCATGCGAATCGCCGCAGTGGTTAAGGCACTCGAGGTCGTTCAGCAAATCTGGCTACACCCCCCCACTCCACCCCCACCCCGGTAGGTTAAGTTCCCCCAACGGAAGGCTGCAGGAAAACCCCTCCCCACCCCACCCCAATGCAGACGAGGCGGCTTACGTCATCCCGAAGCATGTTGGACAGGAAGGTCATCATGACACTGTGTTTCCGGGGGTATTTCTGGCACAGAGCACTGATGGCTTGGACGACCACCACCTGTAAGGCAACGACGGCACGGCGTTGAGTGAGGACCGGTCGTTTCTCTGCAGCAAGTCAATTCAAGAGCTTCTGGGAAAAGCCCACCTTTGTGTAGGGCATCATGAGGGCACGAGCAGCAGAAGGTGGTCTTGTATGATGGAGAGATGTGGGAGCACACAAGGGTTTCTCAGTCTTGACCACTTGAAGACGCAGGGACTTCCACTCCCAGAATGCTGGCTGGGGAATTCTGGGAGTTGAAGTCCAGCGTCTTCAAGTGGTCAAGATTGAGAGCTTCTGCTCTCGGTTATGCTAGGGATGGCTTAAAATGGAAAAGGCATCAATGTGAGGGGAAGAGAACGGTTGCAAGGTCCCAAAAGAATCAAATGGGATTACTCAAGAGTCGTTTCTTAACTGTTCTTCACCTAGAGACAGACTCTTGTCGGATTAAAGAAGCTATTTGTGTCACTGTGAGAACTGTGAGGGTCCTGGGTGCTTTCTGAGCTGGGGTGTTTTCTCGCAGACGTTTCATGACCTAACTAGGTAATATCATCAGTACTCAAAGAGAGTGGGGTCTGTGGAGAGGAGTGGAGGAGGAGGAGGAGGAGAGTGCAGTGCTTGACGCTCTCTGAGCTGGGTGGCTTTCCTGCAGACATTTCATGACCCAACTAGGTAAGATCATCAGTGCTAGAAGGGGGGGTCTATACCCAAGCGGCTTGCACTGCCGCTTGTGCAAAGGGAGCTCCACGCACTCACGAGGCCATTTGCACAAGCGGCAGGTCCACGGCCTGCTATCGGGCCACGGGCCAGTTGGTTGGGAACGGTGGGGAAGTGGTTGTTTAGGAGGCTGACCTTAAACTCATCCGATATCTCGGAGACGAAGGAGGAGATCTGCTTCATCAGCCGGTCCACGCTGCTCTCGCTGCCCGTCTTCAGCAGGGTGGTGATGGCCAGCGTGGCGATGCTGCGGTTGGAATCGGTGATCAGGTTCTCCAGGTCCAAATTGCAGGCCGTCACCGCCGAGGGATGCTTCATGGCCACCTGAAAGAAGCACCCAGAAAGGCTGACAGGATTTAAAATAATAAAATAATAAAATAAAATAAAATAAAATAAAATAAAATAAAATAATAAAATAAAATAATAAAATAATAAAATAAAATAAAATAAAATAATAAAATAAAATAATAAAATAAAATAAATAATGAAATAAAATTAAATTAAAATAAAATAAAATAAAATAATAAAATAAAATAATAATAAAATAAAATAAATAAAACCAAACAAAATGAAACAAAATGAAATAAAATAGTAAAACAATAAGGTAAAATAAAATATAAAAAGTAAAATAATAAAATAAATAATAAAATGAAATGAAATGAAAAAATAAAAAAATAAAATAAATAAAACCAAACAAAATGAAACAATATGAAATAAAATAGTAAAACAATAAGGTAAAATAAAATATAAAATAAAGTATAAAAAGTAAAATAATAAAATAAAGTATAAAATAAACTACACAATAAAATAAGTAAATTAAACGTAACACCAAGAAATCCTTCTTCATTATCAGCTGATTCCATCATCAGGAATTTCTGCCCTTCTGGAGAGAAGTCCAAGCAATGTGGTCCTTCATAGCTAACCCCTCCCTTCTTTATAGGCAGTCCTTGACTTACGACCACAGCCGAGCCTAAGATTTCCATTGCTAAGTGAGACAGTTGCTAAATGAGTTTCGTCCCATTTTACAACCTTTCCTAATATAGTGAAGTAAATCATTGCAGTTGTTAAGATAGCCACACGGTCGTTAAGTGGATCTGGCTTCCCTCATTGACTTTGCTCCTCTTAAGGTCGCCAAAGGGGATTATGTGACCCCGGGACGCTGCAAATAGGAGTTGGAGGCCGAGCGGCCGACTTTGGATCACATGACCACGGGGGGATGCCGCAATGGCTGTTAAGCGTGAAAAACGGTCGTGAGTCCCTTTTTTCCCCCAACGCCGGTCACTAAACCAAGTTTAACGTCGCACGAAATGTAAATGCACGACGGCCTGAAGGCATTGAAGGTTGCCACGTTTCGCCCTCGCTTTGAGCAGTTCGCAAAAGTGGCCCGCCGCCGCCTGACGGCGACGTGACATCTCAATTTAATGGATAAATAAATTACACCCGGTAGAAGCAGCGCTCACCTTATTAAGGGTTCTGACGGCAGCGTATCTCAGGACGGGCTTGGGGGAACTGCAGAAAAGCTGAAGCACTGAGGGGAGACCAAAATGACAATTTGAGGTCCTGTCACACATTGTGAGTTGGGGGAAGAAGTGTCGAGCTTGATGGACAGCTCATCATCTGTACCGTATTTCCGACCCACCCAGATAAATACACCTCTTCTACATCCCCGCCGACCCCTCTGAGGGCTTCAAAGCTGCCGCAGAGGCCAGCAGAACGGGAAGACCCTTGACCTTAACTGGGCTACTGTTGTGCGTTTCGTGTGGGGCGGCCCTTGAAGAGTATTCAGAGGATTAGTGCAGAGGTCACCAATCTTTTCATGCTGGCAGCCCGTAGGGAAAGAGAGCAGCTGGGAAATTTGTGTGTGCGCTCGCGAACAGGGTTAGCAGTGCTGTTTGTGCAGGCGCGCAGGCGCTAGCCACTGCTGCGGCTAGCGCCCGCGTACATACACAAACAGGATGCGCAGCCTGTACGGTGCTAGCGGCCCTATTGGTGTAGGCGCTAGCCGCCATCAACCGTGCGCGTGCCAAATGGAAGGCACAAACCCCGTGCACGCTAGTGGCCCCATTTGCACAGGCGCTAGCCGCCAACACTAGCCCCGGGCGCATGTGCAAACGGGCCCACCGGCGCTAGCGCGAGTGGGGGTGAGGATGCACACACGTGTGTGTCCGCTGGCCAGCCTGTCTTGCGGCCAAGTGGCCGGTAGGCCACGGCCCGGTAGTGGGCCGCGGCACATAGGTTCGGCCCCCCTGGTTTAGCAAGTTCAGAATGCGGCGGTTTGAACGGTTTTGCGCAAGCCGCAGACTCGCCAGGTGTTGCCTCTCTTGCAAGAGATGCTGATTTCTTTCAGGTCCAATTCAAGGTTGATGGTGGTCAGCTTCAAAGCCCTCCACGTTTGGGGCCAGGATATCTGAAGGACCATCTTTTCCCAGTTATATCTCCCTGACCCACCAGAACTGTTGCGGGTCCCGTCTGTTAAAGAGGTCCACCTGGTGGGACCACAAAAAAGGGCCTTCTCGGTGGGGGCCCCTTCTCTAGGGAATATCATTCCGCCCACCCCGATATACGGTTGGTCCCCACCCTGTTTTTCTGAAAGATCCTCAAAACCTGATTGTGTCATGTGTGCCTGTGGGCCACAAATGGAGACGGAGCCCCCGAAGTGGCTGGTTTGATTGTGTTGTTGCTGCTAAGGGGGTGGGGTGGGGTTAACCTCTGTGACAAAAGTCGCCAAGTCATATAGCACTCAGTCCCGCACACATACACACAGATGTAACTGTGGTTTGGTGGGTTTATTCATATTTCCCCGCAACTCCCTTCACTGAAACCGCGCTCCCCCCAGAAGTGTCCCAATTCAGCCCAGCCACCAGCAGAGCGAGGCGAGTCCACAGAGCGAGGGGTGCCGAGTCCACCAGGCAGGTGAAAGTTTCCCAATCGAAATAAACCCATCGGACAAAAATTAAACCCACAAGACGAGGGGGTTCGCAAGGCAAGAAAAAGTCCAGATTTCACAAGGCACGGTGTCAATGCAAGAATCGCAACGACCAGCAAGCACACAGGTAGGAAATACAAGACGTTGTTCCCAGCAACTCCTCCCTCGGTGTGCTGTGCTAAATAGCCAGCTTTCTGGTGCAGCCCATCCAGAGGGACAAGGCTGCTTCCTCTCAAGTAATCAGGCTGACCTCCTCTGCTCCTGCCTTCTCTCTGCCTTCTGTGCTTCAGCCCAATCCCTCTCGGACAGCTGCTTGGAGCCATTGAGCAACTCCCCTCCTGACATGCCGGGAACTAATTCATCCTCCTCCAAGCTGACACCTGGAGAGGCATCTGGGGAAGCATCCAGAAGGGTGGGGGTGGGAGTCATCTCAATCATTTAAGTGATGGATGTTCTGGTCCCAATTGTGTTTGTGAAGCAGAGAACTCCCTGCATGGGTAGTCCTTGAGTTATGACCTTAATGGAGCCTGTGCACCACGGTTAGAACTTGTGGCTGATTTGATTTGCATTGTTGCTGCCATGGTGGGTAGGGTCCTTTTTTTAATGGGCTTTTATTACACGCCGGATTTTTATTTTTTTTTGTAACCGACTTGGCGGCCGTATAATTGCTTTAACAGATACGGCGAGTAAAGTTTCCCAGCTCTCCACCAGCCATGTCCGCCAGCTACTCCGTGGTCCGAAATAAAGGGACGGATTCCTGTGCTGCACTCACCTGAGACTGCCGGAGCCAGCTCCCGGGCTGTGCAATTTGGGAGGTGGATGATGGCCGAGGCGGCCTCGTAAATCACCATCTCGTGCTTGTTGCGCAGGCAACTCTCGATGAAATCAAAGAGGGGGTTGTCATGCCTGGGGAGGAAAGACACGGCTGCTTTGACAGGCTCTGCACCACCGTCGTCCTTAATATCCCAGCGCTGCCAATTGGACAGGGGTGTGGTGGAATGTAGTCTGGATTACCCAGAGGGAGGGGCTGCTTCCCAGAGAACAAAGAGGCAGCGGAGGTTAGAATGCCGGGTAGACAGGAAGAGGGTTAGGACAGCTCCTCTGTAGCAGCTCGCAAGGTGTATCTATTGTTATTCAGACAGTTGCAATAGTCTGGCAAAATTCATCGTGTTATTTCTAATTTCTCCTTGTACTGGTTGGCCCTTTTAATGTTGTTGTTCTTGTTATTATTATTGATCATCGCAGTCATCCAGATGTTCAGACTGGATTGGGCATTTTTTGTCTACCTATCGAGTCCTTACCAAGGACCTGGGATAGGCAGATGTGGATGTCTGATGGTATTACAGATCTCGTCGCAGGATGGAAGCAGTTCCTAGTAAGGCCGCCTTTTGCAATTGACTAATGGCGAATTTGTCAATGCCGATGATGGTGTTCAAGTGGTGCTCCCGCTGTTTTGGGATTGCACCCAAGGCGCCTCTTACTATTGGTACTCCCCTTGCTATTTCTAATTTCCTCCTTCTACTGGTTGACACTTTTAATGTTGTTGTTGTTATATTTTTATTATTTTTACTTTTATTATTTTTAATTATTATTATTATTATTATTATTATTATTATTATTATTATTATTATTATATCTCTTTTGTTGTTGTGAATGTACACTGAGTGCTTCTGTACTGGAGACAAATTCCTTGTATGTCTAACCACACTTAGCCAAATAAAGTATTCCATTTCTATTTTTTTTCTATTTGTATTCCATTAACAGAATAACAGAGTTGGAAGGGAACTTGGAGGTCTTCTAGTCCCACCCCCTGTTCAAGCAGGAGACCCTATACCATTTCGGACAAATGGCTGTCCAGTCTCTTCTTAAACACTTCCAGCGTTGGAGCATTCACAACTTTTGGAGGCAGGTTGTTGTTCTCACCGTCAGGAAGTTTCTCTTTAGTTCCAGGTTGCTTCTCTCCTTGACTAGTTTCCATCCATTGCTTCTTGTCCTGCTTTCAGGCGCTTTGGAGAATAGCTTGACTGCCTCTTCTTTGGGGCAGCCCCTGAGAGATTGGAAGACTGCTATCATGTCACCCCTCACCCTTCTCTTCATTAAACTACACATCCCCAATTCCAGCAACCGTTCCCTATATGTTTTAGCCTCCAGTCCCCCAATCATCTTTGTTGCTCTTCTCTGCACTCTTTCTAGAGTCCCATCGTCTTGTTTATATCGTGTTAACCAAAACTGGATGCAATATTTCAAGTGTGGCCTTACCAAGGTATTCTAAAGTGGTATTACTGTAATATTTCATGTGATTTTGATTCTATCCCTCTATTAATGCAGCATAGAACTGCATTGGCAGTCCTAGGCTACTGAATTCCATATACTCTATTGTTTCTATTATTTATTTATTTATTATTAATTATTAATATTCTTTATTCATTCCATTATTCTATTCCATTAATTCTTATTCTTATTCTATTCTATCCTCTATTCTATTCCCTATTTTCTATTTTCTATTTTCTATTCTATTCTATTCTATTCTATTCTATTCTATTCTATTCTATTCTATTCTATTCTATTCTATTCTATTCTATTCTATTCCACTCCATTCCATTCCATTCCATTCTCAATGTTTCTATTCTATTCTATTCTCAATAAAGATTCTAGTCTATTCTATTATATTCTAATTGGACCGAGATGCCCTATGCACGGTCACCCATGCCCTTGTCACTTTTTGCCTTAATTACTGCAAAGCTCTCTACATGGGGCTGCCCTTGAAGTGCACCCGGAGGCTTCAACTGGTGCAGAATGCGGCCACGTGGGTGCTTATGGGAGTATCCCAATACTCCCATGTTACACCTCTCCTGCACGAGCTGCATTGGCTTCCGGCTGCCCTCCAGGTGCGATTCAAGGTGCTGGTAATTACTTTTAAAGCCCTACATGGCTTAGGTCTGGGGTACTTAAGGGGGCAATTAAGCTGACTTTGTAATAATGCCGCTTGGGGGGGGGGCGAAAGCCCTAATAAGCAGGCATATACATAGAATGAAGGCTACGGCTAAGCTTGTAAGCCGCCCTGAGTCTTCGGAGAAGGGCGGGATATAAATGGGATTAAAATAAAAAAAATACTTGCGAGACCACCTGCTGCCATTGTCAACCTCCCTTTGCCCAGTTCGCTCCCACAGAGTCGGCCTCCTCAGGGTTCCGTCGGCCAGGCAATGCCGGCTGGCGACCCCCAGGGGGAGAGCCTTCTCTGTGGGCGCGACGATCCTCTGGAATGAACTGCCTCCGGAGCTGCGGCCGGCCCCTGACCTTCGGTCCTTCCGCCGTGACCTGAAGACGTGGATGTTCCAACAAGCGGGCCTGGACTGACCATGGTTTTTAATTTGTTTTTTTATTGTGTTAAATTGTCCCGTTTGTCTTATATTCATTGTTTAATTCTTTTTTTAATTTTTGTATTTTATGTCTCTTAATTTTTATTGTTGTGAGCCGCCCTGAGTCCTTAGGGAGAAGGGCGGCATATAAATTTAATAAATCCTAATCCTAATCCTAATCCTAATTCCCTATTCTATTCTATTCTATTCTATTCTATTCTATTCTATTCTATTCTATTCTATTCTATTTCATTCCATATTTTCTATTCTATTCTATTCTTCTATTCTATTCTATTCTATTCTATTCTATTCTATTCTATTCTATTCTATTCTATTCTATTCTTTTTATTTTCTATTCAGCTCTACTCTACCCTACATTCTATCCTCTCCTCTCTTCTTCTATCGAATGGTATCGGGTCTCCGGCTTGAGTAGGGGATTGGACTAGATGACCTCCAAAGTCCCTTCCACTTCTCTTATTCTGTTATTCCCCTCTCCTCTCTCGTCTGGCAGCGAACAATCAGAAACCTGCCACGGATCCAGTGGCATTTGTCCTGCTTCTTAGATCCATTCCCAGATGCTCTTCTGAGCACCCTGCCAATCCCCAGATCTCCTTACCCCTCCTCGGACTCCTTCAGGAGCCGGCTGGCAATCCGGATCAGCATGCAGTAGGCAAACTGGGACTTCAATCCGGATCTGGTGAACTTGTTCAGCATCTTGGAGACCGCGAGGCGGTCGTTTTTTCTCAGATGGTAGAGCAAACCAAGAGCGTGGTACTGCAGAGAAGAGAAAGGGAAGGGGACCCGGGTTTATTTGGGTCCTCCTGCCGAGGTGACCGGGGTCAACTCAAAGCCAGAGGAAGGTTGAAGGGGACCTCAGCGAGTAGCAGCTTCTCATGTCCGCATCCTGAGCGGGGACTGGCCTGGAATGTGTGAACCCAGCTTCTCCACCTCTGCCTTTCTTGACTGGGTGTGGACAGCCCCCCCCCCCAATTCCTAGCCACTGAGAATCAGGAGAGGTGCAGACCAACAATCAAGAGCTGCGATGGCGCAGTGGCAGTGCAGGATTTGCAGGCAAACTCTGCCCACAGCCAAGAGTTCGATCCTGACCGGCTCAAGGTGGACTCAGCCTTCCGTCCTTCCCAGTTTGGTCAAATGAGGACCCAGATGGTTGGGGGGCAACAGGCTGACTCTGTAAAGCGCTCAGAGAGGGCTATAAAGTACTGTGAAGCAGTATATAAGTCTAAGTGCTGGTGGTATTGCTATCTAAATCTATCTATCTATCTATCTATCTATCTATCTATCTATCTATCTATCTATCTATCATCTATCTATCTATCTATCATCTATCTATCTATCGTATCATCTATCTCTTTCTGTCTGTCTCTCTAATCTATCTCTATCATATCATCTATCTCTATATCTATCTATCTACCTGTCCGTCTATCTATCTCTATATTATCTACCTCTATAACTGTCTATATCATCTATCTGTCTATCTAATCTATCTCTATCATATCATCTATCATCTATCTCTATATCTATCTACCTATCATCCATTTACCATTTGTCTGTCTGTCTGTCTGTCTGTCTATCTATCTATCTATCTATCTATCTATCTATCTATCTATCTATCATCTATCTATCTATCTATCTATCTATCTATCTATCTATCTATCTATGTCATGGTGGAGCAGTGGTTAGAATACATTATTGCAGGCTAATTCTGCCAACTGCCAGCAGTTCGATCCTGACCGGCTCAAGGTCGACTCCGCCTTCCGTCCTTCCCAGGTCGGTCAGACGAGGACCCAGATTGTTGAGGGCGACAGGCTGACTCTGTAAATCTCACAGAGAGGGCTGTCAAGCACTGTGAAGCGGTACATAACCCTAAGGGCTACTGCTATTGTCATCTGCAGAGAAGGCATCAAGTGGGGGAAGGTGGACTGTCCAGGCTGGTCTCCACCTCCCAGGACGGGTCCGGAAAGCTTCCCAGCTCCCTCCCAAGCTCTGGGCAATCCCTACCTGCACCATGACGTTGTCACTGGAAGCAGCTTCCTGGGCCTCATTGATCCACCGCTTGACCACATCGTAGTTGACCTTCATCATATGCTGGAAAAGAGGGCCAAGAATCAAGAATCTCAGCGGTGACTCTAAGTCAAAAACAGATCTGGATTAATGCCCATCCTGAATCACGTTAAAACAAGTGAGGTCTTCTGGGGGGTTGTAAGAGCCTGGAAGTTGACGGACGGGAGGAATTCATCCATCTACGAACCAAGAGGACTTGGTATCTGAAATCCAAACCTAAGGACGTTGCAAAACCTACTACCGTGTTTCCCCCCCAAAATAAGACCGGGTCTTATGTGGCGGAGCACTCGAATTCAGAACACAGGACCAAAAGTCCTGGCCTCCTTTACTTACCAAGGAGGACACCAAGGCGGAACTGGAGACACTGGGGACTTTGTCCACTATGGCTTGCTTCATGTATCTCTCGATGGCCTGGAGCATCGTTCCCTGGGAAAGTGAGGAGAAGGTAAACTTCCCAATGGCCCACTGGCCAGAAATGAAAAAATTACATTGTGGGTTGGACTAGAGGACCTCCAAGGTCCCTTCCGACTTCTATTCTATTCATTCCTTATTCTATTCTATTCTATTCTATTCTATTCTATTCATTCCTTATTCTATTCTATTCATTCCTTATTCTATTCTATTCATTCCTTATTCTAATCTATTCATTCCTTATTCTATTCTATTCTATTCTATTCATTCCTTATTCTATTCTATTCATTCCTTATTCTGTTCTATTCTATTCTATTCTATTCTATTCTATTCTATTCTATTCTATTCTATTCTATTCTATTCTATTCTATTCTATTCTATTCTATTCTATTCATTCCTTATTCTATTCTATTCATTCCTTATTCTATTCTATTCATTCCTTATTCTATTCTATTCTATTCTATTCTATTCTATTCTATTCTATTCTATTCTATTCTATTCTATTCTTATTCCTATTCCTATTCCCTATTCTATTCTGTTCTGTTCTATTCTATTCTATTCCCTATTCTATTCTATTCTATTCCATATTTTCTATTCTAATTCTAATTCTAATTCTAATCTATTCCTGCATTCCATTCCATTCCATTCTCTATTTCTTTGCTACATTCACTTGAGGCTCTTTAGTACTTCACAAAACAAAACTTGAGTTATTCACCGTCTGATTTAAAAGATTACGTTTCTAGTTCTTCACATTTGGGGAAAGCAGCCTCTTGAGGCAGGGGAGTCCAAACTTGGCAACTTGGAAGGCTTGTGGACTCGAATTCCCAAAATTCCTCAGCCAGCAAATTCAGTCTTTCCCAACCTTGGCCATTTTTAAGATGGACGGACTTCAGCTCCCAGAATTCCCCAGCCAGCCAATTCCGGGAGTTGAAGTCCACGAGTCTTTAAAGTTGCCAAGTTTGGAGACCCCAGTTCCAAACCAGCGTTCCCCCCAACCTCAGCCACTTTAAAATGGCTGGACGTCAGCTCCCAGAATTCCCCAGCTGGCCATGCCGGCTGAGGAATTCTGGGAGCTGAAGTCCACCCATGTTCAAATAGCCAAGGCTGAGAAACATCGTATTAGACAAGAAATACGGTCCCTTCCAACCATTAAGGGCTTATGATTTATTTGTTTATGTTTATAATGAATAGAAATTATGTCTTTATTTATTTGTGATCCTATAGCTGTTTGTGTCCTTAAGAGGCTTTTGACTAGCTTTTAGCTAGCTTGCAGCTAAAAGATTCAACACATCCAGAAGATCCAGGTTTAAGGAAGACTTTTAAGATTGCCCAAAGAACCCATTAATCTATAGGTAGTCCTCGACTTACGACAGATTGCTTAGCAACCATTCAAAGTCCCAACAGGCCCCAGGAAAGATACTTAGGACCCGGTTACAAAGTTCTTCCCTTCTTCAGCAACTCTCCTGCGTTTACAGCTGTTTGCAGAGATCTGTGGTCACGCGACCTCAATTTACGACGTCTTCCTGAAAGCTGGTCTTCTGACTTGCGGCAAAATCGCCCCGGGGAAAATAATGGGGTTTTGCTCTTAATGAGCACATGTTCACTTAACGACCCTGGGGGATTCCATTAACGGCCTCATTCCAACAAAAGGGGATAACATCAGATCGGTCGCGTGACGACCTCGTTTACGATCGTCGTGACTCGCAAGCATAATCGGCTGTGGTCGTAAGTCGAGGACGACCTGTTAGAAGAATCTGAAGTTGGGGGTAAGATCTCCGGACCCTGGGGTTCAAAATCTCTTCCACGAAGCAGAACACCCCTTCCTTTCATCGCCCTCTTTCACGACGGGAAAAAAATTCCGTACTCACATCCGTGATCCGACATAGCGCGCGAATCGCAGGGCCTCGATAAAGGTCTTCTTTCCCCGTCATATCTTTCGTTAGGCTAGAACAGACAAGGCAAGCCGGCATTAACAGAGACATCAGGGGTCCTGAGGTTCAGCCATCCATACGTTGGTTGTCTCGGAGCTAGATTACTGCCGTGCGTCCTGTATGGGGCAGCCCTTGGAGACAGCTCAGAATCTTCAGCTGGGTACCAAATGCAGCCAGATTTATTTTTTTTATTTTTTTTTTTGGCCTTGCAATAAGATTTGGTGATTCCTGAGATCCACGGCCATTGTTTTCTCTAAAGCAGTGTTTCTCAGCCTCAGCCACTTCAAGATGTCCGGACTTCAACTCCCAGAATTCCTCAGCCAGACAAGTCCCTGCAGTTCCCTCGGCAAGGCTGTTTTCAGAAGTGGTTTGATCTTGTTTCCTTCCTAGGGCTGAGAGAAAGTGACTGGCCCAAGGCCACCCAGCTGGTTTTCCTTCTAAAGCGGGACTAGAACTCATTGTTTCCTGGGGATGGGCCCAAAGTCACCCAGCTGGTTTTTATGCATAAGATGGGACTAGAATTCCCAGTCTCCTGGTGATTGGCCCAAAGTCACCCAGCCGGCTTTCATTCCTAAGGGGGAACTAGAACTCACCATCTCCTACTGATTGGCCCAAAGTCACCCAGCCGGCTTTCATGCCTAAGGGGGAACTAGAACTCACCATCTCCTACTGATTGGCCCAAAGTCACCCCGCCGGCCTTCATTCCTAAGGTGAGACTAGAACTCACCGTCTCCTGGTGATTGGCCCAAAGTCACCCAGCCGGCTTTCATGCCTAAGGCAGAACTAGAACTCACAGCCTCCCACTTTCTAGCCTGATGCCTTAACCACTACCTCAAACTCTCTCTCGTCAGCCTGCTGGCGTCATTAAAGTATTAGAAGAGAGGGCTTTTCTAAGGTAAATGTGTCTGCTTCAGATTTTTCAAGGGTGCCCAGGAGACCAAGCGGAGATTGCGGTGTGCCTTATGCAGGGGAATTGGTTCTCCAGGAGACCCCGGATGCGAGAAACAGGCTTGTTTCAACCGGCAGAAGATACAATCCTTTGGGGGACCGAACCGATCCTGTAACGTGATCTATTCTAGAGGTTTCTAAGGTAGAAAACAGATTCTCCATCCCGGCTGAAAGACCGATGCTCCTAGCCCCAGAATCGAAACAGGTACCTGCTGGTGACGATGATGACGTCCTCTGAAATGTTGGCCATCTCCTTGATGGTCAGGTAACACATTCTCCTTAAGGTTTGCTGCGGAAAGACACCCAGAATTAAAAGCTGATTTTTTCCCCCAAGGGGTGGCTGGTTTGATCGTGGTGGACCACAAGACCTCTCTGAGGGCCTTGAGAGCAGGGTGGGGCGGGGAGGGAAGGCTCCAACCACGCCCGCTTGACGGCTGGTGGACTTCAGCTCCCAGAATTCCCCAGCCAGACTGGGAGCTGAAGTCCACCAGTCGTCAAGCGGGCATGGTTGGAGACCCTTGCTTTCAAGGGAGAGCATTGCCAGCAGCCCCCCAACCCAGGACGAGGATCTCAGCGAAGAAACCACTCACGTCGTTGGACTGGAATAATCTGGTCATGGCAAAGAAGGCTTCCGTGGCTTCCGTCGTCCCGAAATGTTCCCCCTAAAAGGAAGCGAGGTTAGGCCGAGGCCAAGGTCCTCCAAAGCGCTTGCACCGGCTTCAGCCCTCCCCTGCTCTCAAGTTATGCGATCGCCCCACAAAAAAAAAGAAAAAAAATGCCCCCCCCCAAAACAGCCCCGCTCGTTTCACACTAGCTTTTGGGCTGCAACAGGAACCGCTGGCTGGGCTAAGGAGAGACGCAACATCAAACTTCAAGAATACTAGAGAAAAGGTCATGGTGACCTTGGATCCGTTTCGCTTCCTGTGGGTTTCGTGGGGCCGTCCGTGCGGGTGCTTCAGGGGTAGAAAAAATAGAGGCAAGGTTGCCAACCTTTAGACCAATCACCAGGCGACGGGGAGTGACAGTCCCGCCTTAGGCGTGAAAGCTGGCTGGGTGACTTTGGGCCAATCACTAGGCGACAGGGGAGTTCTAGTCCCGCCTTAAGCCATGAAAGTCGGCTGGGTGACTTTGGGCCAATCACCAGGCGACGGGGGAGTTCTAGTCCTGCCTTAGGCAATGAAGCTCAGAGTGATTTGGGGCCAATCACCAGGAGGCAGGGGAATTCCAGTCCCACTTTCAGCATTAAAGCGAACTGGGTAACTTGGGCCAATCACCAGGAGACAGGGGAATTCTAGCCCCACCTTAGGCATGAAAGCTGGCCGGGTGACCTTGGTTCCCATTACGAGGAGGCGGCGAGTTCTAGTCCCGCCTTGGTCACGAAAGGAGGCTGGGTGATTTTGGGGCCAGCCCCTCCCTTTCAATCCAGCCCACCTCGCCAGGTTGTTCTAGGGAAAAGACAAGGATATTTGGCATGTTTGCTGCCTTGCATTATTTATGGGGGACTGGAAGGGTGGCTGGAATTGGGCATGTCTAGTTTAATGAAGAGAAGGACGAGGGGGGACATGAAAGCAGTCTTCCAGTATCTCAGGGGCTGCCCCAAAGAAGAGGCAGTCAAGCTGTTCTCCAAAGTGCCCAAAGGCAGGACAGGAAGCTACGGATGGAAACTCACCAAGGAGAGAAACAACCTTGAACTAAGGATGAAATTTCCTGACAGTTAGAACAATTAACCAGCGGAACAACCTGCCTCCAGAAGCTGTGAATGCTCCAACACTGGAAGAGACTGGACAGCCATTTGTCTGAAATGGTATAGACTAGAGTTTCCTGCCTGAGCAGGGGGTTGGACTAGAAGACCTCTAAGGTCCTATTCTATTCTATTCTATTCTGTTCTATTCTTAATTTTAATTCTAATTCTATTCCTAATTCTAATTCTAATAATTCTAATTCTACTCTATTCTCCAAAGCACTTGAATGCAGAACAAGAAGCAACGGATGGAAACTCGTCAAGGAGAGAAGCAACCTGGAACTAAGGAGAAACTTCCTGACAGTGAGGACAATTAACCGGTGGAACCACCTGCCTCCAGAAGCGGTGAATGCTCCAACACTGGAAGTTTTTAAGAGGAGACTGGACAGCCATTTGCCTGAAATGGTATAGGGTTTCTTGCCTGAGCAAGGGGGTTGGACTAGATGACCTCCAGGGACCCTTCCGACTTACTTATTATTATGAAAACGAGAAAGGTGGGAAGTGAACGAATATATAAAACTAGACTCTTCCTTTTGCAAAGAGCGACAGGACAGAAGCGATGAGCCGGAGAGGGGGGACGAGAGGAAGGCTGAATCAGGGGAACCTCCAAAACAGACAAAGGTCTGGCTGGAAAGCCGGTGTGTGTGTGTGTGTGTGTGTGTGTGTGTGTGTGTGTGAATGGAGGGGCTCAGCAAACTTCTGTTTGCATCAGGACTTCTCTGCAGCCCTCATTCCCTGCCCTGGTCTTCCACTGACCTTACAGGAAGGCCTGGGGAGAGGGTGACCCAGATTACCCCATTCCTTGCACGCCCCCCCTCTTAAAATGGGAACCCTGCCCCAGTGCCTAACTTCAGGGAGGTTGCAATAATTCCCCACCCACCCCCCACTCCCAGGACCTTCATCTCCTCTCACACAAGCCGGCTCAGATGGACAAGCGCATGTTCCGCCGCTAGTCCTGCCCGGAAGCCGCATTTTACCTGGTTCAGCAAGTAAAGGATCTTGGTGAGGATGTGCAGGCATCTCCGCGGATTGATGGGCGTCTCGTTGAAAATGCGAGCCTGGCGGGAAAGAGACCATCAAGGCCTTTTGAATCGGAGGAAAAGGCTTTTTTCGGCTGTGCGAGCAGGAGCGTACAGTCGAATTCGGGGCAAGTCAAGAGTCCCGTCTTGCTGACGTGTCTCGTGGGATCCTGGGGTCCAATTCTGGACCCCACCCTTCGAAAAGGCCGTTGATAAACTGGAGCACAACAGGGAAGGAGCCACCACGGAGAAGGCCCTTCTCCTGGGTCCCACCAGGTGGACCTCCTTAAGGCAGGGGACCCCTGTCTGATTTCCAATCTTATCTCTGCGAGGATGATGTTCCTCAGGGAGAGCGCCCCCATGCCCTTCTTCTGGGTCCCACCAGATGGACCTCTTTAAGAGTGGGGACCCATACCATCTTATTTCCAATCTTATCTCTGCAGGAATGATGTTCCTCAGGGAGAGAGCCACCATGGAGAAGGGCCTTCTTCTGGGTCCCACCAGGTGGACCTCCTTAAGGGAGGTGATTCATAGCATCTTATTTCCAATCTTATCTCCGGAAGGATGATGTTCAGGTAGGACACCACAGAGAAGGTTCTTCTTCTGGGTCCCACCAGGTGGACCTCCTTAAGGGAGGTGATTCATAGCATCTTATTTCCAATCTTATCTCCGGAAGGATGATGTTCAGGTAGGACAACACAGAGAAGGTTCTTCTTCTGGGTCCCACCAAGTGGACCTCCTTATGAGAGGGGAGCCATAACATCCCCTGCCTCCCTGCTCTGGTGGGTCAGGTGGATATAACTGGGAAAGGACGGTCCTTCAAATAACAGGGAGGGAGCCACCACGGAGAAGGCCCTTCTCCTTGGTCCAACCAGGTGGACCTCCTCAAGAGAAGGGACCCATAACGTCTGATTTCCAATCTTATCTCCGCAGGAATGATGTCCCTCAGGGAGGGAGCCACCACGGAGAAGTTCCTTCTCATTGGTCCCACCAGGTGGACCTCCTCAAGAAAGAGGACCCCTAACATCTTATTTCCCAATCTTCTCTCCGCAGGGATGATGGTCAAGTAGGCCACCACGGAGAAGGCCCTTCTTCTGGGTCCCACCAGGTGGACCTCCTTAGGAGAGGAGACAAGCAATTACAAAAAAAAAAAAAAAACAAACCAAAAAAATGTGGTCTGCTTTGCACCCCAACCACAGTCACGGCCCGTTGAGATGGACAGCCATAAAGACAGGATCAACAAAACAGAATAAAGTCAAGGAAGACCCCCGCCATACCTCCTGAAGGATTGCGCTTTTCTCCAAATGTTGGAAAGGGTTCGAGCCGCTACCTGAAGTAGACAAGAATACACGACGTGAGCTTAATATTTCAAACAAGAGGGATTTGCAAAGCTCCCTTAGAGACTTTCAGGAATGCCAGGTCAGACCCTCCCAACAATGGGTCCCATCACCACGGGACGGACTCTGGTTTGCAATGTGAAAATGCGCAAGAAATAGGAGTCGTACATGACCGCGATGAGGCACAACTGGTGTTCTTGGCCTTTTCTTTCCAAGTCTGGAGCTGTCTACGTTATCAAAAGCGAAATGACATTGTAATACGACTCTATACAAGCATCAGAGGGAAGGAGGGATTGTGAGATTGGCTGGGAAACTGTCACAGAACGCTGAAAAAAATGAAGATTGTGTGACTACAAGGAGCAGCCAGCAGCCCTGAAGCAGCCGCCGTTTCCCCCCCAAATTTCATTCCCTCAGGAATGAAAGATTTCGGACATATTCTGTACCTCAGCACGTGGTTCAAAAATGGTTGCCCTGTGAGGCATTGTGAAAGGTGAAAGGTCATGACAACGAGAGCTTCAGTAGCACATTACAGATGGTCCTCAACTCACAGTTCCTCTCCTAGTCACCTGGCGGTGTTTGCCACACAAGGACCTTGTGAACCCAAATGCTTGGCAGTAAGACAGATGTGGATGGTCTCTGAACCTGGGGACCCTCATTTGTAGTACGGTGTCGATTAAGATGGGAGTTCGAGTCTAGTCTGAGTCATGGAGGCTATCTGGGAGACTTTTGAGTCAGTCCCCTTCTCTTAATCCAAGAGTCAGGGTCACTCTTTGGGGAAGGGTCTGTCTTTGCTCAGACATGGAAGGTCTCGTAGGAAAAGAAGCAGCAAAGGCTGGGGTGGAGTCAAGAGAGGAATGAGCCTGGAATCGTTACGTTGTCACAAAGGCTCTGAGTCCAATCCTCCTTAAATTACACTGACTTGCATTTACAGCCAATTTAGTGGTAACCGTCGGTTGTGCATAGGCATGAGTAAGAAGTCTTCTGAACTGGAAATGATGTGTAATCCAGATTCTTCGTGTTTGTCAGGTGACAGTTGCACCTGGAAGACCTGAAGCAGGAGGTTGAGGACAGATCATCCTGCAGAAAAGCTACGCGCTGGCTAATCACTCGAAGTCTTTACCTGAGATTGTGTGTAATGTATAAAAACCAGAGTTTTACACGGCAGGAGAAACATAAAAGGAAGTCGGATGTAGTTGCAACGAGGCATTTAAGCAAGGTGTAGGGCAGTGTTCCTCAATTTCCTCTGCTTGAAGAGGGGTGGACTTCAACTCCCAGAATTCCCCAGCCAGCATTTATTGGGATTTAACCGTTGTGCTATGATTGGTATGGATCAAAGTGCCCAGAAGTAGTAGGCACACAACCAGCAAACTATTATGGTCCATGAAGGCACGCCTCTGATCCATGGGGAATTCTGGGAGTTGAAGTCCACAGGTATTAAAGTGACCAAGTTTTCATACCTCCTAGCACAGCTAGTCCTCGACTGACAAGTTTGTTTAGTGACCAAAGTTACAATGGCGCCCCCAAAAGTGGCATAGGACCGTTTTTCACACTTACGACCGTCGCAGCACCCCCCCCTTTCTGTGGTCACGTAATAAAAATTCGGACACTTGTCAACGGGTTCATATTGACGACGACTGCAGGGTCCCAGGGTCATGCGGTCTCCCTTTTGCGATCTTCTGACCAGCCAAGTCCGGGGGGGGGGGGGCGGGGGAAGCCAGATTCACTGAACAACCGGGTTGCTAATTTGTCAACTGCAGTGATTCGCTTAACGACCGAGGCGAGTAAGGTCTTTAAAAAATGGGGCATAAAAACTCACTCGAACTAATGTCTTGCTCGACCGCAACAATTTTGGGCTCCATTGCGGCCGTAAGTCGAGGACTCAATAAAGACGCCTGCTGCCTTGGGAAGGGGGTTAGACTAGATGACCTCTAAGGTCCCCTTCTTTCTCAAGGATTCTAGGACTTAAAACCCTGGGCTTTTTTTTTTTGTTTGTTTGTTTGCAAGGCTGGCGGGAGTCCCAGCTTCACCCCCTTACCCCAAAGAGACCCTTTCTCCTCTAACTCAGGGGTCTTCAAACTTGGCCCCTTTGATGACTTGTGGACTTCGACTCCCAGGATTCCTCAGCCAGGCACGCTGTCTGAGGAATTCTGGGAATTGAAGTCCACAAGTCATCAAAAGGGCCAAGTTTGAAGACCCCTGGCTCTAACTCACCTTTCCCATCTATTTTTTTTGGGGGGGGGGGTGTTTCGTTGCTGGCTGCTAAGCAACACACCTGAGAAACGCACAGAGGCAACACAAGGACTCCTCAGCCCAGGGACCCCGACCTGGGGCCCCAGGAGCCCCTTGACCCAGAAAGCCCAATCTGCCCGCCCGCTTTGCATGGCCCCCTCAAAGAACCGCAGCGGGCCCGTTCAGACGTGCAAAGCAAAGACCGAGTTTGCGGCAACCCGGAGGGCGGAAGACAGCTAAGCGGGAAAAAGCTTCTTCTTTCCCTTCTCCTAAAGCCACGCCCCCTGACCACGCCCCCAAGCTCTGGCAACTGCCTCGAACCTCTCCGAAGACGCGCTAGCCACGCCCCCAGAAGGCGGAGCAAACGGGTCTCTCACGAGAACCGACGGGGCTGACAGGCCGGCAAAGGAGAGACTGCTGAAGCCTGCCTAGCAACCGTTTTAAGGTAAACCACGGCGCCTCCTACCGGACTCCTCGTCTTTCTTGTCGAACTTCTTGATCATGGCGACGGCAGCGGCCGGTTGGCTCCCCGCCGCTCGCTTCGGCCTCGCCGCTCGGTCCGCCGACAGGAAATCCCGCCCCCGTCACCGGTCGCCGCCCGGCCAACCTTCCGGGACGTCAGCGGCTCGCGGGGATGACGCTCAAGCGGTGGGGCCGGCCTTCCTCGGCAACGTCACGCGGGCGTCTCATTTTTTTCTTCTTCCTTATTTGCATGGGCCGCGCCCACTTTTTCCACGCCCCGCCCCCCCTCTCGCCCTAATGGAGCGCGGCGACTTTTCGGGGAGGAGCCGTAGACGCCCCCTACAGGCGGTCTTTCGTTTATCGCCAAATCAGGGGTCGGCAACCTCGGCTCTTTTATGACTCGTGGACTTCAACTCCCAGAATTCCTGAGCCAGCTATGCTGGCTCAGGAATTCTGGGAGTTGAAGTCCACGAGTCATAAAAGAGCCGAGGTTGCCTACCCCTGCGCCAAATGTTTCTCAGGCTTTAGCAAACGCTGACGTTAAGGACTTCAACTCCCAGAGTTCCCTAGTCCGCATGGCTGGCTGGGGGAATTCTGGGAGTTGAAGTCCAGACGCGTGAAAGAATGCCGGCTGGGGAATTCTGGGGGTTTGAAGTCCACCCATCTTAAAAGGGATTTATTTTATACCCTACTATCCAGTCCTTGTCAAGCCCGGACCGTGTGGCAGGGGATGATGGGAGCTGTAATCCAGCCCGCCTGCCTGGCTGGCTGGAATTTGAAGGAAAGCTTCAGCCAAGCCTCTTGCTCTGTCTGGCCACCAGCTGAAATCAGTTATTAAGGGATGTTGCATTTTATTTATTGGGGTTTATTTATTATTTTGCCAATAGTGTGGTTTTTCTAGGCTGCCGTGAGCCGCCTTAAAACTGAGCAGCATCTACATTTGATTAAATAAATAAAACGGAGTCTCCTGCAGTCTGAATTTATTTATTTATTTTATTTTATTATATTTTTATATAATTTTATATAATTATATATAAATTAAGGCTATCACAGGCAGGATGGGTTAAATGCGGGTTCAATCTTTTTTCCTTTTTTTTGGGCTTTCTGCCAGCTAGGGAATTCTGGGAGTTGAAGTCCGCACATCTTAAAGCTGGCAAGATTGAGAAGCACTGCTAAGTTATTAGCCAGCCTCTTCTGATCATCCCCTCCCAAAACAAGATTTGACTTTTTTTTTCTCCTCTCTTTAATATTTTAACTATGAAATTTTTCAACATCCTGCAAGATTGTCGTTTCGCCGGGACTTGAAAACCTGGTTCTTCGAGCTGTTTGGCTCAGACTGAGGGGTTTTAATTTAATTTAATTCAATTGGGTTTTAGTTTTAACTTCAGGAACTGCGATTTAATTAATAGTTTTAATTGATTTTAATTTTGTATGCTATGTATTTTAATTTTCCCTGTTAAACCGCCCTGAGTCCTACGGGAATAGGGGGGGGGGGTATATAAATTTAAATAATAATAAATAATAAACTAACGGAGCAAACGTTCTGTTACCTCGGTGCCTTGGCTTGGTTTGCAAAGCACATTTGATTACTTAATTCTTTAGGCAGCTGCGTAAACAATTCAAGGGATGGGTACTTGATAAGTTTATAATGGAATTAAAATTAAAAAAAATATATATATGCTGGGGCATCTCCCAGTCCCAATTTAGCATACCACAATCCAACAAATTGTGCAGAAAATGGGAACCGATGCAAGAATCCCCGCTTTGCATTCCAAAATCATGAGGAGAATGTTTATTGAGTTGTGCCTCGGCTGCAGCGACTTCATTTTTTTTAATTTTTTAGGTCCACGTAATTTTCTTGAAAGGCATATAAACATGGCCTGGTGTTGCCTTCTGCTAGAGACCGTTAACTTGAATTCTCCGCCTCTCTCTCTCTCTCTCTCTGGATTTCCAGGTGAAAATATTGAGGGAAAAAAAAATGCTTTACAGAACAGAGTGTCAAGCAAGAGGCACGATGAAAAACTCTCAAAAGGTTTTGATCCATCTCCGGCTGGGTCATCGGTCGATCCGGTTTTAAAGAATCTGGCTGGTGGATTTGGTGGAACATTCAAAAGATTTTTAAGAGAAAGATAAAGTTTTCTCCGCAATTGTTTATATTGGGCTTTGTTGTAGATTGTGATGTTAAAGAAACCAATTTGATGTTGAACATGATAACGGCAGCACGGTTAATGGTGGGACAATATTGGAAGAAGGATAGTTTGCCCACTGTTGAAGAATGGGTGCTTAAAGTTTCGAATCTTGCAGAAATGTCTAAGATTTCTGCTTATTTGAAAGATCATTCACAGGAAAGATATATTTCAGTTTGGAGGAGATGGATAGATTATATTCAGAACAAATATGGGACTAAAAAGTTCCATTTAGCTTATGAGTAGATTTTAGTGGGATATTGTTATCGGTACATTGTTTGTAGTTACGTTAAAGGGGAGTTAAAGCACATTATGAATTTGGTTAATTGTATGTTATGCGTAATTTTTATTTAGAATATGATTATTGTAACTATAATCCTGTATTTAGCTCTGGGAAGTTGGGGGGGGGGAAGTGGGTGGGTTTGGGGTGGGAGGGATTTGGGGATATATTGTAAAATTTTGTTTTTGTAAAACTCTTTAATAATAATAAAAAAAAGAATCTGGCTGGTGGAGATCAAATTTCTCCAGGAGGCTGAAAAATCTTTCCTTGCAGGCAAAAATAAAATAAAAATAAATATTCAGTTCCTTCATTCTGGGACCCTTTCCATTTACTAGGCCTTCTCCCCAAACACAGGCTGGGGGTCAGGGAACCTCCTTAACTGGAATGCCAAATTAACTGTCTTTTTGGCTCCCCAAAACCAACCGAGAGAGGCACTAGCCCAGGAATACGGATTTGTGCAGCTGTAAACCCAGGAAGTGCAGCTGGTAGTTCTGAAACAAACCTGGATAATTTGGGCTGTGTAAACTGCTATTCTCAGAGTTTAGCCCTTGGGGGCAAGAGGAGGTGAAGACAGCCATTGCATTGTAGGAAGTCAGCTAGCTTTCTTTCTTTCTCTTTCTTCTTTCTTTCCTTTCTTCCTCCCCCCCTTCCCTTCCCTTTTCCTTCCTTTCCTTTCCTTTCCCTTCCCTTCCTCCCGTCCTTCCTTCCCTCCCTTTTTCTCTTCCTTCCTCTTTCCCCTTCCTTCTTCCTTCTTTGCTTTTCCTTCCCCTTCTTTCCCTTCCTCCCGTCCTTCCTTCCTTCCTTTCCTTTTCCTTCCTTCCTCTTTCCCCTTCCTTCCCTTCCTTTCCCTTCCCTCCTTCTTTCCCTTCCTCCCATCCTTCCTTCCTTTCCTTTTCCTTCCTTCCTTCCTCTTTCCCCTTCCTTTCCTTTCCTTTCCTTTCCTTTCCTTTCCTTTCCTTTCCTTCCTTCCTTCCTTCCTTCCTTCCTTCCTTCCTTCCTTCCTTCCTTCCGAGTTGCAACCACAATTGAGCCCAAACTTTATGTTGCTAAGTGAAACATTGGTTAGAGTGAGCTTTGCCCCATTCTACGACCTTCCTTGCCACAGTTGTTAAGTGAATCACGACTGTAAGCCCATTTTACAACCTTCCTTGATATGGGTAAGTAAATCGCTTTGGTTGTTAAGTTAGCAACACGGTCCTTAAGCGAATCCAGCTTCCCCCCCCCCTGACTTTGCACTTCAGAAGTTCGCAAAAGGGGATCAGGTGACCCCGGGACACGGCGACCGTCGTAAATACGAACCAGTTGCCAAGTGGCTGAATTTTGATCACGTGACCACGGGGGAATGCCGCGACGGTTGTTAAGCCTGTAAAACGGCCCTAAGCCACTTTCTTGCCAGGGTGGTTGTAACTTTGAACGGTCGCTAGATGGATGTTGTAAGTCGAGGACTGGAACTATTAAACAAGGAAAACAGCAAAACTGCAAAGGGTCCGCCAAGGCGCTCTTTTCACTTTTCTCTGGGGCGAAGCAATAACTTTGCCAGAGTTATGGAAGATCCCGTTGCTCTCCATCAGGGGGGGGGGAAAGCCCCACTGTTCTGTACCAGCCTGTTACCGGCCCTGCAGAAAAGGCAGGGACAACCCCTTTTACAATAAGGCAAGAGGCTGGAATTACGCCTGCCAAATTTATTACTACAAAAACAAACAAGACACGAACCAAGAAACCGGAGCTTTAAGAAACAGGAACTATCCAAGCGGTTGCCTTCAGCAAACCAGCCCTCCCCACACATTCCCCTTATATACAGTTCAGGGCGTGGCTTCTCTCTGCCTCCTTCCGAGGTGCCCCATTGCCTTCCTCTGTTTACTCCTGATTGACTGCCTCCTGCGTCAGGCGTCCTTGAACAGGGCCACCTGTGGGTCATCTTCAACCACGCTGTCAGGCTCACACAGCTGGGTCTCCCTCGTGACCAGGTGGGAGGGGCCTGGCTGAGGACTCTCATCAGCAAGATCTTCAACCCCCTCAGCAAGGTCTTCAACACCCCCCTCCTCCTCCTCTGAGTCGTCCGACCCAACTGCCGAACCCACAGGCTGACCCTGAATCACAACACCCATCTACAAGATTTCAACTTTTTAATGAAGTACAAAGAAGCGGATTATTGCGTCTCATAATAATATCGAGGGATTATTTATTTATTTTTGTGGCCTCCCCCTCCCCAACACGATTCAAGAGCCCTACGTAATAATGCCTTTTTGTCAACCCCGGAGATTCCCAAATCCTCACTCAAGCGTTAATTATCTTTTTTTTTTTTGCTTTCGTTCTAACTAGGAAGATTAAAAAAAGGGGGGGCTACAGCGGGAGGGGCGGGGTTTCAAGCAAAGTACAATGTGTTCTAGTCCTTGAAGAAGAGGAGATTGCAATTTTTTAAAAAATAATAATAATAATAATAATAATAACGGCACGGGAATCCCGATGCTAACCAACGGGTGTTTTTCGGCAGGGTGATACGACGTCCTTTTCTCCTTTTTGTTTGACCTCGGCTTGGTTGCGCACACAGCTTTGGGCCGGCGCTTTGTTCTAAAAATCTTCCTCTGCCTCCTCTTCCTCCCCGTCGGCATAATCCCGCCCGACTTCTTCGTAATCCTTCTCCAGAGCCGCCAGGTCTTCCCGAGCTTCGGCAAACTCGCCTTCCTCCATGCCTTCCCCCACGTACCAGTGGACGAAGGCCCGCTTGGCGTACATGAGGTCAAACTTGTGGTCCAGCCGGGCCCAGGCCTCGGCGATGGCCGTGGTGTTGCTGAGCATGCAGACGGCCCGCTGGACCTTGGCCAGGTCCCCTCCGGGCACCACGGTGGGCGGCTGGTAGTTGATGCCCACCTTGAAGCCGGTCGGGCACCAGTCGACAAACTGGATGGACCTCCGGGTCTTGATGGCGGCAATGGCCGCGTTGACGTCCTTCGGCACCACGTCTCCCCGGTACAAGAGGCAGCACGCCATGTATTTGCCCCGGCGGGGGTCGCACTTGACCATCTGGTTGGAAAACTCAAAGCAGGCGTTGGTGATCTCCGGCACCGAGAGCTGCTCGTGGTAGGCCTTCTCGGCCGAGATGATGGGGGCGTAGGTGGTCAAGGGGAAGTGGATGCGGGGGTAGGGCACCAGGTTGGTCTGGAACTCGATCAGGTCGACGTTCAGGGCCCCGTTGAATCTCAGGGAAGCCGTCACCGAGGAGACGATCTGCCCGATCAGCCGGTTGAGGTTGGTGTAGGTGGGGCGTTCGATGTCCAGGTTCCGGTTGCAGATGTCGTAGATGGCTTCGTTGTCCACCATGAAGGAGCAGTCCGAGTGCTCCAGGGTGGTGTGGGTGGTCAGGATGGAGTTGTAGGGTTCCACCACGGCGGTGGAGACCTGGGGGGCGGGGTACACGGAGAACTCCAGCTTGGACTTCTTGCTGTACTCGACGGAGAGCCGCTCCATCAGGAGGGAGGTGAAGCCGGAGCCGGTGCCGCCACCGAAGCTGTGGAAGACCAGGAACCCCTGAAGGCCACTGCACTGGTCAGCCTGGGTGGGTGAGAGAAAGGGGGTTACGGGGGCCCTCCGCTGGCCGCCTCTCAGGTCAAGCCGGCTGGGCCCAGACAAGGAAGCCGGCCCGCCAAAGCTGTGAGCTTGACGGGTGACCGCCGGTCAGCCCCAGGCTTCGTTGCTAAGCGAGGCCTTCATTAAGCCAGCTTTGCCCCCTTTTATGACCTCTCTTGCGGCCGTGGTTAAGGGAATCTGGCTTCCCCCATTGATTTGGCGTGTCAGGAGGTCGCAAAAGGGGGTCACACAACACTGTCTCTCCCTCTCTCAGTGTGTGTGTGTGTGTGTGTGTGTGTGTAAGAGAGAGAGAGAGTGAGAGAGAGAGAGAAACAAAAAGAAAAACAGAGTGAGAAAGAGAAACAGAGAAACAGAGAAAGAGACAGTCAGAAACAGGAACAGAGAGAAAGAGAAACAGAAAGAAAAACAGAGAAAGAGAGAGAGAGACAAAGAGAGAAACAGAGAAACAGAAAGAGAAAGAGAGAGAGAAACAGTGAGAGAAAGAGAAACAAAGAAAGAGAGAGAAACAGGAAAAAAAGAGAAAGAGAAAAAAACACACAGAGAGAAAGCTAAAGAAAGAAAGAGAAACAAAGAGAGAAAGATAGAGAAACAGAAAGAAAGAGAGAGAAACAGTGAGAGAAAGAGAAACAAAGAGAGAGACAGAAACAGAAAAAAGAGACAAAAAACAGAAAGAGAAAGCTAAAGAAACAAAGAGAAACAAAAAGAGAAAGATAAACAGAAAACAGAAAGAGAAAGAGAGAGAAACAGTGAGAGAAAGAGAAACAAAGAGAAAGAGACAGAGAAACAGAAAAAAGAGACAAAAAACAGAAAGAGAAAGCTAAAGAAACAGAAAGAGAAAGAGAGAGAGAAACAGTGAGAGAAAGAGAAACAAAGAGAGACAGAGAAACAGAAAAAAAGAGAAAGAGAAAAAAACACACAGAGAGAAAGCTAAAGAAAGAAAGAGAAAGAGAAACAAAGAGAGAAAGATAGAGAAACAGAAAGAAAGAGAAACAGTGAGAGAAAGAGAAACAAAGAGAAAGAGAGACAGAAACAGAAAAAAGAGAGACAAAAAACAGAAAGAGAAAGCTAAAGAAACAAAGAGAAACAAAAAGAGAAAGATAAACAGAAAACAGAAAGAGAAAGAGAGAGAAACAGTGAGAGAAAAACAAAGAGAAAGAGACAGAGAAACAGAAAGAAAGAGAGACAAAAAACAGAAAGAGAAAGCTAAAGAAACAGAGAAACAAAAAGAGAAAGATAAACAGAAAACAGAAAGAGAAAGAGAGAAAGAAAAACAGAAAGATAGAGAAAGAGAAAGAGAGAAACAAAGAGAGAAAGATAAAGAGAGAAGAAACAGAGAGAGAAAGAGAGAAACAAAGAGAGAGAAAGAGAGAGAGAGGATATACAGGTAGTCTTTGACTTATGACCCCACTTGAGCCCGAAACTTCGGCTGCTGAGACAGTTGTTAAGTGACTTTTGCCCCATTTTACAGCCTTCTTTGCCACAGCTGTTAAGTGAATCACAGCAGCTATTAATTTAGCAACACGGTCGTTAAGTGGATCCAGCTTCCACCATTGACTTTGCTTGTCAGAGGTGCGTGAAAAGGGAGATCACGGGACACTTGCAACGGTCATAAATGTGAACCGGTTGCCGAGCCTCCGAGTTTCCATCACCTGCCCCTGAGGATGCGGCAACGGTCGTAAGTGTGAAAAACCGGCCACAAGGCACCTTTTTTCAGTGCCGTTGCTACTTCGAATGGCCACTAAATGAATTGCTGTAAATAGAGGACTATCTGTCCTAAGGAGCACGTGTCTCAAAGTCACCAAGGATGGGAAACCTTGCTCTTAAGTGGCCGGGGGATTCTGGGAGTTGAAGTCCAGAAGCCTCAAGGTCACCAAGAATGAGAAACCCTGCTCTAAGTGGCCGGGGGATTCTGGGAGTTGAAGTCCAGAAGCCTCAAGGTCACCAAGGATGGGAAACCCTGCTCTTAAGTGGCCAGGGGATTCTGGGAGTTGAAGTCCAGAAGCCTCAAGGTCACCAAGGATGAGAAACCCTGCTCTAAGTGGCCAGGGGATTCTGGGAGTTGAAGTCCAGAAGCCTCAAGGTCACCAAGGATGAGAAACCCTGCTCTTAAGTGGCTGGGGGATTCTGGGAGTTGAAGTCCAGAAGCCTCAAGGTCACCAAGGATGAGAAACCCTGCTCTAAGTGGCCGGGGGATTCTGGGAGGTGAAGTCCAGAAGTCCTAAAGTCGCAGTCATTAAGGGGGGGGGCGGGGAGATGCCCTGGTCACTTGCCATTTTGCGGATCCTGCCCAGCACGGAGTCGATGATCTCTTTGCCAATGGTGTAGTGGCCCCGGGCATAGTTGTTGGCAGCATCTTCTTTGCCGCTGATCAGCTGCTCCGGGTGGAAGAGAGAGTGGTAGGTCCCCGTGCGGATCTCGTCTGCCAAGAGAGGGAAGAATTAGCTGACGGGCCTAACCCCCCCCCTTGCGAAAGGGCCAGTTGAGTTGGAAAGGTCAAAAGAAGGAATACACTGCAGAGGGCCTCTCCTGTGTCCTCGGGGCTCTCTGAGCCGGGTGGTTTCCTTGCAGACGTTTCATGACCCAACTAGGTGACGTCATCAGTGCTGGAAGGGAGGGGGATTTGCAGGGAGGAGGAGGAGGAGGAGGAGGAGGAGGAGGAGGAGGAGGAGGAGGAGGAGGAGAGGAAGACTGTGGGGTCCTTGGTGCTCTCTGAGCTTGGAGCTGGGTGGTTTCCTTGCAGACGTTTCATGACCCAACTAGGTGACATCATCAGTGCTGGAAGGGGAGTGAGGCTTGTGGAGAGGAGGAGGAGGAGGAGAAGGTGGAGGAGGAGGAGGAGGAAGAAGAAACTGAGGCTCAATTGAGGGGTCCTTGGTGCTCTCCGAGCTTGGTGGTTTCCTTGCAGATGTTTCATGACCCAACTAGGGAACATCATCAGTGCTAGGAAGGAAGGGAGGGAGGGAGGGAGGGAGGGAGGGAGGGAGGAAGGAAGGAAGGAAGGAAGGAAGGAAGGAAGGAAGGAAGGAAGGAAGGAAGGAAGGAAGGAAGGGACTGTAGGGTCCCTGGTGCTCTCTGAGCTGGGTGGTTTCCTTGCAGATGTTTCATGACCCAACTAGGGAACATCATCAGTGCTAGGAGAAAGTGGGGTTTGCACAGAAGAGGAGGGGGGAAAGGGGGAGGAAGAGGGGGAGGAGGAGGAGGATTGTGGGGGTCCCTGGTGCTCTCTGAGCTGGGCGGTCTCCTTGCAGACGTTTCATGACCCAACTAGGTAATATCATCAGTCCTGGAAGGGGCTGCAGTTTGTGGAAGGAGGAGGAGGAGGAAGAGGAGGAGGAGGACTGTGAGGTCCTTGGTGTTCTCTGAGCTGGGTGGTTTCCGTGCAAACGTTTCATGAACCGACTACGTAATATCGTCAGTGCTAGAAGCGACTGCAGTTTGTGGAAGGAGGAGGAGGAGGAGGAGGAGGAGGAGGAGGAGGAGGAAGGAGAACAGGAAGAGGAAGAAAAAAGAAGGAATGAAGGAGAGGAAAAAGAAAGGAGGGGGGCAGGAGGAGGAAGAGAAGGAGAAGAACCGTGGGGTCCTTGGTGCTCTCTGAGCTGGGTTGTTTTTTGCAGACGTTTCATGACCCAACTAGGTAACATCATTGGTGCTTGAAGAGAATGGTGGTGGTGGAGGAGGAGGAGGAGGACTGTGGGGTCCCTGGTGCTCTCTGATCTTGGTTAATTCCTAGCAGACATTTCATGACCCATTTAAGTAACATCATTAGTACTAGAAGACGTGTGCTTGACGGCTTCTATTCATTGATGTTACTAGATAGTTCATGAAATATCTGCAAGGAAACAGCCAAGCTCAGAGAGCACCAAGGACCCCACAGTCCTTCCTCCTCCTCCTCCTCCTCCTCTTCCTCCTCCACCTCCTCCTCCTCCTCCTGCTCTCCACAAACTCCACTCCCTTCCAGAACTGATGATGTTCCCTAGCTGGGTCATGAAACGTCTGCAGGAACCAACGAAGCGCAAAGGGCACCGGGGATGCCACAACTCAACCCTAAAACTGCAAACATTCTGTCGGTATTGCAGGCTGGTAATTTTTTTTCTTTTTGTGGTGTTCCCATCAGATTTGTGGCCGTCGTTTCCACGACATGAAATGCCATTTTTCTAACCAGCGGATACAATGAGGGCTCCGACGGTGTCGCGGTTCAGATTTGTTTCGAGAACTTTCAGGAGATTGTGTCATGTTGTGGTACCACAACAGGGGCCTCCTGCAGATCAACCCCGGGGGAGATGGCTTAATTTCCCCCCCCCGCCCAGTGTTTGGGTTACCAATCTCCTCTCCCGTTTTCATTGAGAAGGCATGCTATTTAATAAATAAATAAATAAATAAATAAATAAATAAATAAATAAATAAATAAATAAATAAATAGCATTGAATTTAGAATAGAATAGAGTTGGAAGGGACCTTGGAGGTCATCTAGTCCAGCCCTCAGCTCGAGCAGGAGACCCCATACCATTTCAGACAGGTGATTGTTCAGCCTCTTCTTAAAAAACCCCAGCAATGGAGCGCCCAGGATTTCTGGTGGCAAGCTGTTCCACCGGTTAATTGTCCTCACTGTCAGGAAGTTTCTCCTTACAAGACCCTTGGTGGAGCAGTGGGCTAATGCCTCCTTAAGTAACACCAGCTGCCTGCCATTAGTGCAGGTTCGAGTCCCACCAGGCTCAAGGTTGACTCAGCCTTCCATCCTTCCCAGGTAGGTAAAATGAGGACCCAGATTGTTGGGGGCAATTAAGCTGACTTTGTAATAATGCCGCTTGGGGGGTGTGTGAAAGCCCTAATAAGCAGGCATATACATAGAATGAAGGCTACTGCTAAGCTTGTAAGCCGCCCTGAGTCTTCGGAGAAGGGTGGGATATAAATGGAATTAAAATAAATAAAATAAATAAATAATAAAAATAAATAAAATAGTTCCAGGCTGCTTCTCTCCTTGATGAGTTTCCCTCCGTTGCTTCTTGTCCTGCCTTCGGGCGCTGTTGGAGAATGGCTTGACTCCCTCTTCTTTGGGGCAGCCCCTGAGAGATTGGAAGACTGCTATGACGCCTCCCCCCTTTCTTCTTTTAATAAATTAAGATTAAATTTTATGAAGTTTTCATAGGTACGTTTTATTAAAGAAACATTTCACCCAAAGCAAGGGAGCTCTTCGTGAAAAGCTTCCGAAAGACAGCTGCGGATAAATTGCTTTCAGTAGGAAAAGCTGCATTTGAGGGATACAGCCGCCGTCGTAGTCTATTTATTTATTTATTTATTTATTTATTTATTTATTTATTTATTTATTTATTTATTTATTTATTTATTTAAAAAATCAGCTTGTGGTTTCAAAAAGAGGCTTCAGGCCATGTGCAAGGGCAAACAAAACAGCCCACTGCATTTCCTGCAACGGCGGTGGGCTGGGCTGGCCAACCTTCACTAATCTCTCAAGCTACACAGACCGGACCCTGTTCAGAGCGTGATAGGCACCCACAGGAAACCTCACAATTGTTGCTTTAAGCCAGGAAGAATAAGCAAGAAGGCAGCAAACGGCAAACCACTTCCCTCTTTTGTCGCGGAAAATGCACAATCCTTTTTCCCAGGAGCTGAAAAAAGAGACTTCGTGTTTTGGGGAATGAAGGGTGCAGAAGAAACGGTTGACGGGAGGCAAGCCTGGCTACCTAACATTAGGCTGCACAGAAGGTATCTCTAGCCCAAGGTTAGGCAACCTTGGCTCTTTTATGACCGGTGGACTTCAACTCCCAGAATTCCTGGCTGGCTGGGGCAGGGGTAGGCAACCTTGGCTCTTTTATGACTCGTGGACTTCAACTCCCAGAATTCCTGAGCCAGCCATGCTGAGGGGAAAGGGAGAGGTTTCCAAGCTGAGCCATGCTGGCTGAGGAATTCTGGGAGTTGAAGTCCACGAGTCATGAAGGGGCCATAATTTCCCCATGCTGGCTCAGGAATTCTGGGAGTTGAAGTCCACGAGTCATGAGGGGGCCATAGTTCCCCCATGCTGGCTCAGGAATTCTGGGAGGTGAAGTCCACAAATTATGAGGGGGCCATAGTTCCCCCATGCTGGCTCAGGAATTCTGGGAGTTGAAGTCCACGAGTCATGAGGGGGCCATAGTTTCCCCATGCTGGCTCAGGAATTCTGGGAGTTGAAGTCCACAAATTATGAGGGGGCCATAGTTCCCCCATGCTGGCTCAGGAATTCTGGGAGTTGAAGTCCACAAGTCATGAGGGGGCCATAGTTCCCCCATGCTGGCTCAGGAATTCTGGGAGTTGAAATCCATGAGTCATAAAAGAGCCAAGGTTGCCTACCCCTGGTCTAGCCTGTCGAACAGAAGGACGGGGGGGGGGGTATGGTACTGTCTTCAAGTACTTCAGGGGCGCCTGCAGAGAAAAGGGGGTCCACCTCTTCACCAAAGCCCCTGAAGGCAGGACAAGAAGCAATGGATGGAAACTCATCCAGGAGAGAAGCAACTTGGAATTAAGGAGAAGTTTCCTAACAGTGAGAAGAATTAACCAGTGGAAAGAAGTTGTGGGTGCTCCAACACTGGAGGTTGTTAAGAGACTGGACAACCATTTGTCTGAAATGGTAGACGGCTTCCTGCTCAAGCAGGGGGGTGGACTAGGAAGAAAACAAATGTAGTAAGTATTGGCTACCAGCTAAGGCAGCCTCCCCAAATGACTCCATTTTTTACTCACCTCCAGCACTGACAGCACCACTCATCCGGTCCACTTCTTCTGGGGCCGAAGTTCTGCAGCTGCATTCGGGCCTGCATTTCACAGTCAGGCCTCTCCGGAAGGCCTCCGCAGCCGAGGACCGAGCTGTGGATTCAATCCGTAGCTCGATGCTCAGCTGCAGTGGCCTTTCCAGAAATGCAAGCCTGGCTGCAGAAGATGCCACAGAAGAAGAAATAGGCCGGCGAGGAAAGGCAGGCTGCGGGACGCGTGGGGCAGATCCACACCTCCAGCCTACCTTGATTTTTAGGTTCGCGCCTTGCTCCAAAAGTAGGGCTTATTTTTGGGGTAGGGCTTATTTTGGGGGAAACGGGGACCTTACCGATGACGGTGGGCTCCAGGTCCACGAACACCGCCCGAGGCACGTGCTTCCCGGAGGCCGTCTCACAAAAGAAGGTCTCGAAAGAGGAATCCACTTGCTCGGTCTCGCTCTTCGGTGGGGCCGGGGTGCCCGGGATGGTGCCATCCGCCTGAATCCCGTGTTCCAGGCAGTAAAGTTCCCAGCAGGCGTTCCCCATTTGGACTCCCGCCTGGCCGATGTGGATTGACAGACATTCCCTCTGGGAAAAAGAACAAACCGGGGTTTCTACATGGATTGTCAGCAACATCTGTCCGAATGTCAGAACATCTGCATTTCAATATTTCTGCCTCGTGCAGGCTGGGGAGCCTTTTAAGTTGAGCGTACAGGTAGTCCTCGCCTTAACGACCATAACGGAGTCTGGCATCTCTGTGGCGAGGCGTGGCCGTCGTAAGTCCAAGCAGCCACGTGACCGAGTCGATTTTACGTTTCGGGAGGGGCAGTGGCGAAGCGAGTGGCACAGTGATAAAGCGAACGTGGCGGTCGTTAAACAAAACCGAGGAAGCTGAGTTAATGTAGACGGTCCTCCACTTACGACAGTTCATTTTGTGACCGTTCAAAGTTACGGCCCTGAAAAAAGCAACTCTGGACCGTTTTTCGCACTTTCGACCGTTGCAGCGTCCCCAGGGTCAGGCGATCAAAATCCAGACGCTTGGCAACTGACTCGCATTTATGACGGTTTGCAGTGTCCCAGGGTCACGTGACCCTTTTATGACCTTCTGATGAGTAAAATCAATGGGGGAAGCCAGATTCACTTAACCACCATATGACTAACTTAACAGCTGCAGTGATTCACTTAACAACTTTGGCAAGAAAGGTCGTAAAATGGGGGCAAAACTCATTTAACAATTGTCTTGCTTAGCAACAAATTTGGGGCTCAGTTGTGGCATGTGTGTGTGTGCGTGCGTGCACCACAGCCAGAACTTTGAAACCAAGTCGTAAATACCTTTTGGGCTACATCATAACTTCATACAGTCGCTAAGCAAGGACTAGCGGTGGGGGTAAAGATACTAGACTAGAAATCAAGAGTTCTTAAATTCTAGTCCTCTCCTTAGGCACAAAGCCATAGGTAACTTTGGGCCAGTCGCTTTCTCTCAGCCCCAGGAAGGAGGCAATGGCAAACCCGCCGCTGGAAAACCTTGCCAGGGACTAGTCACCTGGAGACAAAACCCTGTCTGGAAGGCAGTAGGGAAGACAGCCAGACGTGATTTGAAGGAGCATTTCGCAGCTATTGTATCTCCCGCTGACGGAGGCCAAATGTGCTTTTCTTCACTTTTCTTTTTTTAAATTATTATTATTATTATTATTAATTTTATTTATATACCGCCCTTCTCCCAAAGGACTCAGGGCGGTGAACAGGGCAGATGTATAAAATAAACATTTTAGTTGTTTCAAAAGTTAAAACACAAACTCAAAAAAAAAAAAGGCAAAGACAATAAGGAAACCAAGCAAAGAAAAAAATTTTTTTTCCACATTTTAAAAGAGCGTTAGACAAAGGAAAGACCCCCTCCCCTTATTTCCCGGTCTGAGTTTCTTCTGTTAAACTCCACTGGATGTCCTTGGAAAGATGGAAGCTTAAAGCTGTTAGTGAGAAAACCTCTTTCCTGCAAGAGTTTAAAGCAAAACGAGAAGGTAAACCAGCACAGAAAATTCTTTTAAATTTTTTTTCCCTCTAAATACAGGAAATCCTTGGCTTACAAAAGTTCTTTTAGCGACCGTAATTTTAATTTAATTTAATTTTTAAAATACAGGAAATCCTTGGCTTACAAAAGTTTCTTTAGCGACCGTAATTTTAATTTAATTTAATTTTTAAAATACAGGAAATCCTTGGCTTACAAAAGTTCTTTTAGCGACCGTAATTTTAATTTAATTTAATTTTTAAAATACAGGAAATCCTTGGCTTACAAAAGTTTCTTTAGCGACCGTAATTTTAATTTAATTTAATTTTTAAAATACAGGAAATCCTTGGCTTACAAAAGTTCCTTTAGCGACCGTAATTTTAATTTAATTTAATTTTTAAAATACAGGAAATCCTTGGCTTACAAAAGTTTCTTTAGCGACCGTAATTTTAATTTAATTTAATTTTTAAAATACAGGAAATCCTTGGCTTACAAAAGTTCTTTTAGCGACCGTAATTTTAATTTAATTTAATTTTTAAAATACAGGAAATCCTTGGCTTACAAAAGTTCTTTTAGCGACCGTAATTTTAATTTAATTTAATTTTTAAAATACAGGAAATCCTTGGCTTACAAAAGTTCTTTTAGCGACCGTAATTTTAATTTAATTTAATTTTTAAAATACAGGAAATCCTTGGCTTACAAAAGTTCTTTTAGCGACCATAATTTTAATTTAATTTAATTTTTAAAATACAGGAAATCCTTGGCTTACAAAAGTTCTTTTAGCGACCGTAATTTTAATTTAATTTAATTTTTAAAATACAGGAAATCCTTGGCTTACAAAAGTTCTTTTAGCGACCGTAATTTTAATTTAATTTAATTTTTAAAATACAGGAAATCCTTGGCTTACAAAAGTTCTTTTAGCGACCGTAATTTTAATTTAATTTAATTTTTAAAATACAGGAAATCCTTGGCTTACAAAAGTTTCTTTAGCGACCGTAATTTTAATTTAATTTAATTTTTAAAATACAGGAAATCCTTGGCTTACAAAAGTTCTTTTAGCGACCGTAATTTTAATTTAACTTAATTTTTAAAATACAGGTAATCCTTGACTTACAAAAGTTCTTTTAGCGACCGTAATTTTATTTTTTTTTAATACAGGTAATCAATCCTTGACTTACAAAAGTTCATTCAGTGACCGTTCAAAGTTACAACAGCGCAAAAAAAAAAAAGTAACTTATGACCATTTTTCCCACGCGTGACCGTTGCAGCACCCCTGTGGTCACATGATCAAAATCCATACACCGGGCAACTGACTCCTATTTATGACCATCGCAGAGCTCCAGAGTCACGTGATCCCCTTTGGCGAACTTCCGACAGGCAAAGTCAATGGGGGAAAGCCAGATTCACTTAACGACCGTGTGACTCGCTTAACAACTGCAGGGGCTCACTTAACGATGGCGGCAAGAAAGGTCGTAAAATGGGGCGTAACTGATTTAACAACCGTTCGGTTTAGCCACAGAAATGTTGGGATCAACTGACAACGGGCAACAGTTTGTTTAGGGACCGTTCAAAGTTACAACGGCGCCGGAAAAAAGCCGGGACTTAGGACCGTTTCTCACGCTACCCGTTGCAAAATCCCCACGGTCACGAGATCGAAATTCAGACACTTGGCCACCAACTCCTATTTGTGACGGGTTAAAGTGTCCCGTGGGGTCACATCATCCCCGCTTGCGACCTCCCGACAAGCAAAATCAATGGGGAAGCCAGATTCACATAACAGCCATGGGACTAACTTAATAATTGCAGTGATTCACTTAACAAGCGTGGCCAAAAAGGTCGTAAAATGGGGCAAAACTCACTTAAGGACTGCCTTGGTTAGCAACAGAAATTTTGGGATCAATCGAGGCCGTAAGTCAAGGACAATTGGTATCCAATGTAAGAAAACTTATCTCGTGGTTTGTTGTTGTTATTATTATTATTATTAACAACAACAATATAAAAAAGTTGGAAGGGACCTTGGAGGTCATCTAGTCCAACCCCCTTCTCAGGCAGGAAATCATTCTCTCCGATCAAAACGATGCCCAAATCCCTTTTTATTTATGATTTCTTTTAACCCAAGCAGTGTGACATCTTTTTTTTCCCCCAAGTCATTCTTGTAAGACTGTCATTATTATTTTTTTTAAAAAAAATCCACTTTCAAATCAGTCCGAATCTTAAAACCAAATAGTTCAATGAGCAACAAGCCGCCTGTAAACATGATCAGATACGAAAGACGGTTTGGCAAACCCATAGGAAAAAAAATAAATCTGCAGAGAATAGCCTGGAGATAAACTACATTTGGCTACAGTTCCTTTTTCTTTTAGTTTGTACCTGAACCAAAAAATTTTTTTAAAAAAAAATGCACACTATTTTTGTGTGTGTGTGCAATTTGCATAATACTGCTCGGCTCCGAAAAGGGGGAAAAAAACAGGGGTGTGTTTGCACAGAGAACATCTGTGAATTATTTAGCCGACTTGAGAGTTCGCCAGAATAGATTTTTTCAAAGAATTGTTTTTATCGTGCGGCGTTCCAAGCCGACTCCTCAACTCTTAAAACCCGGGTTTTCTAGCAATTGTTACTACTTTCAGGCGAGCTTGTTGTACCTAAGCTCTTTCTCTGAGATGTTTGAAGATGTTCTTTGCATTTCAAAGAACGCCTCTCAACAAGATAGTCCTTCCAGTGGACGAAGAAATTCAGAACTTCTGCCGCTAAAGAAAAACCGGAGGTTGCTAACTGGGTCGCAGCTGACCTCACAAGCTCTTGCGGCAATCCGTGAGCCAGTCCAGAGAGTCCTCAACTTACGACCACAAGGGAGCCCGACATTTCTGCTGCTAAACGAGACGCTTAAGTAAGCTTTCCTCCATTTCACGACCTTGTCGTTATAACGGGTGTGTGTGTGTGTGTGTGTGTCTTCAAACTCGGCAACTTTTTAAGACTTGTGGACTTCATCTCCCAGCATCCCTCAGCCAGCCCTTATGTTTCACTCGGGATAAAACTACCCAGAAATTTGTCCCATTGAATTCAATGGCAGAGAGAGAAGGGGGTGCATAGAGCTGAACCATCCATGGATTAGCATTGAATTCGTCAGGTTAATACTGTATATATATCAGTGGTCTTCAAACCTGGCAACTTTAAGACTTGTGGACTTCAACTCCCAGAATTCCTCAGCCTTCTGGGAGTTGAGGTCCACAAATCTTAAAAGTTGCCAAGTTTGAAGAGCCCTGCATTATAACTACAAACGCTCATACCTAGGCAGGAAAAAAACCAAAGGGACAATTAGAGATTAGGCGAAACCTGGCTCAAAATCTCCAACTGTGAGATGGGCCTTGGAGTCCTTGTGGACGATCACTTTTAAACAGGAGCCAGCCCTGTGCGGCAACAGCCCAAAATGGCCAATAAAATCCTGGGCTGCATAAACAGAGGCGTAGAATCAAGATCACGTTTTTTTTTTAAAGCCTTAGTAAGCCTCCCACCCCTGGAATGCTGCAGCCAGTTTTGGTCCCCACACGACGAAAAAGAGATTGAGATTTGGGGGGAAAAGCGCAGAGAAGAGCAACTCGGAAGAGGATTAGGGGCCTGGAGACTAAAACACACGAAGAATGGTGGCAGGAATTGGATATGGCCAGGCTAGAGAAAAGAAGGACTTGGGGTGGGGGGGACATGATAGCAGCGTTCCAGTATTTAAGGGGCTGCCACAAAAAGGAGGAGGGGGCCAACTTGTTCTCCAAAGTACCTGAAGGCAGGAGAAGAAGCAACGGATCTCGTCAAGGAGAGAAGCAACCTAGAACTAAGGAGAAGTTTCCTAACAGTGAGAATTAACCAGTGGAACAACCTGCCTCCAGAAGTGGTGAATGCTCCAACACTGGAGGTTGTTAAGAGGCTGGGCAACCATTGGTCTGAAATTCTATAGGGTCTCCTGCTTGAGCAGGGGGCTGGACTAGTAGACCTCCAAAGTCCCTTCCAACTCTATCCTGTTCTGTTCTATTCTATTCTCAATAAAGATTCTATTCTATTCTATTCTATTCTATTCTATTCTATTCTATTCTATTCTATTCTATTCTATTCTATTCTATTCTATTCTATTCTATTATTTTCTATTCTATTCTATTCTATTCTATTCTATTCTATTCTATTCTATTCTATTCTATCCCATATTTTCTATTCTATTCTATTCTATTCTATTCTATTCTATTCTATTCTATTCCTTATTCTATTCTATTCCTTATTCTATTCTATTCTATTCTATTCTATTCAATTCTATTCTATTCAATTCAATTCCATTCCATATTTTCTATTCTATTCCATTTCATATTTTCTATTCTATTCTATTCTATTCTATTCTATTCTATTCTATTCTATTCTATTCTATTCTATTCTATTCTATTCCTTATTCTATTCTATTCTATTCCTTATTCTATTCTATTCTATTCCATATTTTCTTTTCTATTCTATTCCATTCCATTCCATATTTTCTATTCTATTCTATTCTATTCTATTCTATTCTATTCTATTCTATTCTATTCTATTCTATTCTATTCTATTCTATTCTATTCTATTCTATTCTATTCTATTCTATTCTATTCTATTCTTTTCTATTCTATTCTATTCTATTCCTTATTCTATTCTACTCTACTCTATTCTATTCTATTCTATTCTATTCTATTCTATTCTATTTTATTCCTTATTCTATTCTATTCCATTCTATTCTATTCCTTATTCTATTCTATTCTATTCTATTCTATTCTATTCTATTCTATTCTATTCTATTCTATTCTATTCTATTCTATTCTATTCTATTCTATTCTATTCTATTCCATTCTATTCTATTCCTTATTCTATTCTATTCTATTCTATTCTATTCTATTCTATTCTATTCTATTCCATATTTTCTATTCTATTCCATTTCATATTTTCTCTTCTCTTCTCTTCTCTTCTCTTCTCTTCTCTTCTCTTCTCTTCTCTTCTCTTCTCTTCTCTTCTCTTCTCTTTCATTCTCTTCTATTCCATTCCATTCCATATTTTCTATTCTATTCCCTATTCCATATGTTGTGCAACGTATTGGGACTGTTTTTCCATTGCTGGCAATGGGGTGGGCGTGGCTTCCGCATGACGCGTCCAGCCCGTGGGCAGGCAGTTTGACACGTCTGCTATAGGGTCTCCTGCCTGAGCAGGGGGCTGGACTAGAAGACCTCCTCCAAAGTCCCTTCCAGCTCTATTCTGATTGAAGAATAACAACGTTGGAAGGGACCTTGGAGGTCATCTAGTCCTACCTCTACCTCCACATGCAAATGGTCCTCCACTTACAATCATGCATTCAACGACCATTATAACGGCCATCAAAAAGTGACTTATGACCGTTATTCGCACGACCGTTGCAGCATCCTCGTAAGTCACAGGATCAAAATTCAGGCCTATGTCTTTATAGCCGTTGCAGCATCCCAGAGTCACTTGATTGCCCTTTGCAAACTTCCCAGCTGGCTTCCGACGAGCCGAGTCAGAGTAGGGAAAGCTGGTTTCACTTAATGACCAAGTGATTCGTTTAAGGACCAGAGCGATTCCCTTCACTGCAGCGATTGGCTTAACCATTGTGGCAAAAGGGGTCAGAACATCAGATGGGACTGGCATTAACAAGCACCTGGCTCATCAAGGGAAACTCCTGCTCCTGGTCAGACTTGTAAATTGAAAGACTACAGGTAATCCTCAACTTACGACAGTTCACTGAGCGACTGTCCAAAGTTATAATGTCCTGGAAAAAAGTGACTTTATGGGCATTTTTCAGAGTTACGGCCATTGCAGCGTCCTCATGGCGACGCGATCCAAAGTCGAGACGACTGGCAACCGACTCATATTTATGACAGTCCCCCCCCCCCCGTCCCGGGATCACGCGATCCACTTTTGCCACCTTCGGCAAACCAGTAAAGTCAACGGAGAAGGTCAGAGAACAACCGTGTTACTAACTGAACAACTGCACGGATTCACTTAATAACCGTTGCCAGAAAGCTGGTAAAATGGGGCAAAACTCACTTGACTGAGGTCTGGCTTCCCGACAGAAATTTTGGGCTCAGTTGTGGTCGTAAAGCGAGGACTTCCTGTACACTGAGCCACACGAAAAAAACCCCACTTCCATAGATAATAATAATAAAGTCGGAGGACATCTAGTCCATGGGTGTCCAACTGCCGGCTCGCGGGCCGGATACGTCATGCCAAAACCGCGCCCTCATTGTTGGCAATGGAAAAAAAGTCATGATACGTCGTGACACATCACGTGACGTCGCGAGTTTGACAGCTGTGCTTCTTGTCCGGCCTTCAGGCGCTTTGGAGAACAGCTTGACTGCCTCTTCTTTGGGGCAGCCCTTGAGATATTGGAAGACTGCTATCATGTCCCCCCTCACTCTTCTCTTTATTAAAGTAGCCATACAGAGTTGATTAGATGACCGCTAGTGGCTGAAAACGACCATTTCCAAGGAGGTATCTGTCTGTCTGTCTGTCTGTCTGTCTATCCATCTATCTGTCTATCATCTATCTATCTATCTATCTATCTATCTATCTATCTATCTATCTATCTATCTATCTTCTCTATGTACCCCCTCTATTATCTCTATCTACTCCCTATCATCTATCATTATCTATGTATCTATCATTATCTATTCCATCTCTATCTATCTATCTATCTATCTATCTATCTATCTATCTATCTATCTATCTATCTATCTTCTCTATGTACCCCCTCTATTATCTCTATCTACTCCCTATCATCTATCATTATCTATGTATCTATCATTATCTATTCCATCTCTATCTATCTATCTATCTATCTATCTATCTATCTATCTATCTATCTATCATTATCTATCATTATCTATCATCTATATCACTATCTATTTATCTATCACTATCTATCTATGTATCTATCATAATCTATCTATTCCATCCATATCTATCTATCTATCTATCTATCTATCTATCTATCTATCTATCTATCTATCTATCTATCTATCTATCCATCCCCTCTCTCTATTATCTCTATCTACTCCCTATCATCTATTATTATCTATCTATCATTATCTATGTATCTATCATTATCTATCTATTCCATCCATATCTATTGTCTGTCTATCATCTATCTATCTATCTATCTATCTATCTATCTATCTATCTATCTATCTATCTATCTATCTATCTATCTATCTCTTTCTATATATCTATCATTATCTATCATTCTATCTATCTATCTATCTATCTATCTATCTATCTATCTATCTATCTATCTATCTATCTATCTCTTTCTATATATCATTATCTATCATTCTATCTATCTGTCTGTCTGTCTGTCTGTCTGTCTGTCTGTCTGTCTGTCTGTCTATCTATCTATCTATCTATCTATCTATCTATCTATCTATCTATCTATCTATCTCTTTCTATATATCTATCATTCTCTATCATTCTCTATCATTCTCTCTCTCTCTCTCTCTCTCTTATCTATCTATTTTTGCTGGTCTCCTGGCTCACCATCTACGGTGGACCCTCTGGCCCAAATTTGCCGAGTCCCCCGGGGACCATGTGTCGCTCCGGAGTCAAAGCGAGCTGCCTCTTCGCATGCTTTCTCAACAAGTGTGCCAGGAGACACACCACCACCTGCTCCGCGCAAAAAACAACTGCTGGCATATTTGTATTATTTCTTCAACTGGCAAAGCTGGACGCGCGCCACCCCCCCTACCCCGCACCCACCTTTCTGGAGGGGGCAGCTCCCAGCACCAGGCAGCTGCCTTCTTCGCAACATGCCTTCCCAAACTGCAAAAACTGCAAAGTAGCTTTTGAGCTTGTAGGACAAATATTTTAATTTGCTAAAACAGGACTGGGCTCCTTCCTCCGTTTAAATGTCTGTCACCCCCCCCCCATGAAACAAAACATCCCGGGGAACAGAATTAACAGAGCTGGAAGGGATCTTGGGGGGGGTCTTCTAGGCTAAACCCACCCCCAATTCCCCAAGCAGGAGACCCTCTCCCATTTCAGACAAATGGCTGTCCAGCCTCTTCTTGAAAACCTCCAGTGTTGGAGCACCCACGACTTCTGAAGGCAAGCCATTCCACCGAGTACAGAATAACAGAGTTGAAAGGGATCTTGGAGGTCTTCTAGTCCAACCCCTTGCTCAGGCAGGAAACCCTATACCATTTCAGACAAATGGCTGTCCAGTCTCTTCTTGAAAACCTCCAGTGATGGAGCACCCACAATTTCTGGAGGCAAGCAGTTCCACTGGTTAATTGATCTGGGAGTATAGAATAGCAGAATCACCAAGTCGGTAGGGACCTTAGAGGTCTTCTAGTCCAACCCCCCCGCTCAAGCAGGAGACCCTATAGCAGGGGTGTCAAACTCAATTTCATTGAGGGCCGCATCAGCATTGCGGTTGCCCTCAGGGGGCCGGGTGGGTGTGGCCTGGGTGGGCGTGGCCTACTGGGTGGGCGTGGCTAGAGTGCGTATGGCCTGCTGGGTGGGCGTGGCCAGCTCTACATCGTTGGCATCAAGGGTGCCTATGGGGGCCTGGGCAGGAGTGGGACAGATCTGGGGGTCTCTGGCAGAAGGAGGGTCTCTGGGCCAGGGCCAGGGCCAAGGCAGTGGGGGCCGTTCCTTCACTGTTTCCAGGATGGCTTTGCGGGCCGCATGAAACCACTTCGCGGGCCGGATCTGGCCCCCGGGCCTTGTGTTTGACATGTCTGCCCTATAGGATTTCAGACCAATGGCTGTTCAGTCTCCTTGAAAGCCTCCAGTGGTGGAGCACCCACAACTTCTGGAGGCAGGTGGTTCCACTGGTTAGTTCTTCTCACTGTTAGGAAACTTCTCCTTAATTCCGGGTTGCTTCTCTCCTTGATGAGTTTCCATCCGTTGCTTCTTGTCCTGCCCTTCGGGTGCTTTGGAGAAGAGGTTGGAAACCACCACCCACCCACCCCGCTCTTCTCTGGAGCAGCCTCTCAAATATTGGAAGACTGCTGTCATGTCACCCCGTGGTCCTCCTCTTCATTAAACCAGACATACCCAAGTTAACCCAGTTTGGCTTGGGAAGCTAGGAAGAGACCACACTCCAATCTGTCTTAAACTACACCAACTTTCTTGGACCAGCTTTTATATATATGTTTTCTGAGGTTTTTGCGGGTGTTTGTATGTAGATCTTTGGTCATTCGGGTTTTTTCCCCCACGTAGAATTGAAGGTGTAAGAGCAACGTTTCGACGAAATCTCATCCATCATCCTCAGGCTGCTGTGGCTTCATATATATATATGTAGATCTTTGGTCAACCTCAGAAAACAAATATATATATATATATATATATATATATATATATATATATATATATATATATATATATATATATATATATATATATATACACATATACATATATATATATCTTGCAGTTCCACCCACCTCCCTAAAAGTTGATGAATACGCAAAGGAATTGTTACACTCTCTCAACAGTTTCCGCCTAGCGCTTTCTAATTTAACGTGAAAAGTTTCCTGGCTTGGGAACTTTTCTCCGATAAAGATGTTTGGGGGAAAAAAAAAGAAAGAAAGAGAGTTTGTGCTGGTCTTCAGCCTATCAACTCTGGGGATTACAGCAAACAAAGGCAATATGGCAGTTTCCTCTTATCCAGAGAGGAGAGAAGCTGAAAATATATATCTGTATATATATATATATATAATTTTCTAAAGTTACAGTAATCTGTCAGCTCGCCGCGTTCGTAACTACAGAATGAAATAATCCAGAGAAAGAGGCAAAGAAAATGAAATTGACTCCAGATTTTTTTTTTAAAAAAACAAAACTTCCAAAGATACCAACAGAATAGAGGGGGTGGGGGGGGGGGAAAGGGTCCCGCACCAGATCCATAACTTTGCAAGAAATCGAGCCACACCTCTGCACTGAAAAATGACAGGGGGAGGGGAAGCCCAGAGGGAGGGATCCCCCTCCTCAAGTAGAGATACCCTTTCCAGGAGATCTACTTTTCGCCTTATAAGGAGCAAAATCAGCCAAATGAAATCTTCGGCCCTACGGGCTTCAGAAACAAACCCCCCAAACTTTGAAAAAGTTTGCAAAGAGATGCGTCTCTTCCCTTTTGGGGACAGCCCCTTACCCTTTACTTTAGCCCGGGGGTGGGGGGGGGAGAGAGAGACCCAAAGACCACCACCCCCACCGCCCCAGACGTGGTGGGCTTACCATGATGCCTGCTCGGATTCCAGCAAAGCAGCTGCTGGCCCTGCTCCCTGCAAATTTATAATCGGGCAAGAAGAGAGACTCCACCTGAAAAATGAAGTCTTCTGCTGGCTTAAAGCAACAGAGGCGCTTTCAGGGAAGTGCGGAGTGGAGGGGCGGGCGGGCGGAGAAAGTGGGTTAGGGCTGTGGTCAGATTTCATGCTCCTGGTTTAGCCCACTGCCCGGGTGCTTGGAAGGGTCTCCAGGCGTGCTGGATCGGGTGTGAAGTCACACACACACACACACACACACACACACACCACTCCGGGAATTCCTCCCAGCGAGCATCCTTAGGATGGGAGAGCGGATGGGTTTGCACAAAGTTGAGCTGAGCAGAAATTCAACAAAGGGAGATCTAGTTTGGGAGCGTCCAACCTTGACAACTTGAAAACCTGTGGATTTCAATTCCCAGAATTCCCTAGCATTCTATTCTATTCTATTCTATTCTATTCTATTCTATTCTATTCTATTCTATTCTATTCTATTCTATTCTATTCTATTCTATTCTATTCCTATTCCATATTTTCTATTCTATTCTATTCTATTCTATTCTATTCTATTCTATTCTATTCTATTCTATTCTATTCTATTCTATTCTATTCTATTCTATTCTATTCCATATTTTCTATTCTATTCTATTCTATTCTATTCTATTCTATTCTATTCTATTCTATTCTATTCCATATTTTCTATTTTATTATACTCTACTCTACTCCACTCCGTTCCCTATTTTCTATTCCTCTACTCTACTCTACTGTACTCTACTGTACTCTACTCTACTCTGTTCCACTCCACTCCACTCCACTCTAATGTACTCTATTAAGCCCTAGTAAGACCACACCTGGAATACTGCAGCCAATTTTGGTCACCATATCGGGAAAAAAGATGTTGAGAGTTTTGCAAAAATTCAGAGAAGAGCAACTAAGATGATCCAAGGCCTGGAGACTAAAACATACGAAGAACGGCTGCGGGACTTGGATTTGGCTAGTCTAAAGAAAAGAAGGAACAGGGGAGACGTGATAGCAGCGTTCTGGTATTTGAGGGGCTGCCACAAAGAAGAAGGGGTCAACTTATTTTCCAAAGCACCAGAGGGCAGGACGAGAAACAATGGTTGGAAACTGACCAAGGAGAGAAGCGACCTGGAGTTAAGGAGAAACTTCTTAACAGTGAGGACAATTAACCAGTGGAACAGCTTGCCTCCAGAAGTTCTGGGTGCCTCATCCTGGAGGTTTTTAAGAAGAGACTGGACAGCCGCTAGCCTGAAATGGTATAGTGTCTCTTACTTGAGCAGCGGGCTGGGCTAGAAGACCTCCAAGGCCCCTTCCAACTCTGTTATTCTGTATTCAGTGGAATGGCATGTCTCCAGAAGTTGTGGGTGCTCCAACACTGGAGGCTTTCAAGAAGAATCTGGACAGCCACTTGTCTAGAATGAGAGAGGGTCTCCTGCTTGGGCTGTTATGTATCCAGTGCAGGTACCTGCATGGCAACAGCCCAGCAGAACTACGATGGGGACGGCGCCTCATCACCAAGCTTGACCGTTTGCACCCCGACCGAGTGGCAGCGGAAACGGATAGGCCCTCATCAGCAGCACACAGGGTTCTCAACGTGGGGGACCTGGTTTGGGAAAGGAACTACGGGGCAGGGCATCCATGGATTCCGGGGACCGTGCTTGAAAAAACTGGGCCTCTCTGTCAGAATCCATTTATATCACATTTCATAAATGTATTCTGCCATCTCTCCGAAGGAGGGGGGAGAGGATAGACTTTAGGCATCTTCAAACAACAGGGAACATTTGAACACAAAAGGAAGCAATAACCATAAAACCAAGGAGAGTTCCCTTTCCCATGGAAGGGCCTGACATCTGACCAAATGGATGAGGGGAGGGGCTGAAATGGGAATGCTTTATATAGGATTGAAATGTAACTTGGTTAGATTCCGTCTTGTATTGCCACAATCGATTCCATCCTAGTAAACATTTTCCTTTTGGACTAAACTTGCATCCAAGAGTTCTTATTTCCTAAGATGGGGATTGAGGTGGGTCCTCTCTCTTCCATCGTGGGGTTGGAGGGGGATCGACACATAAGGCGACACATCGGCCAGCTCAGAGGAAGGGTCCCTGAGTAACACCACCCGCGGCCAACGGGATAGCCACACCCCAGGGGAGGTCAGTCGAAACGAAAACGACTCTGAACCAGACCTAGAGGAGGATGGCCTCCTGCAACCAACCCTGCTCAACCCAGCACAGAGGCATCACGAGTCCGCTGTCCAAGTCCAGGGCCAAGCCACACCCAGACGGTCCACCAGGCCCCACAGGGCGCCGGCATACTTAGCGGACTATGTGTGCAAGTAATCACCCAACAGCTGCATATGTATTAGCACACATTGTACATAGTTATGTACATAGTTGTAATGTTGGTTCGACGGTTGTCATGTGGTTCTTCTCTAAGGGGGGAAGGGTGTTATGTATCCAGTGCAGGTATCTGCATGGCAACAGCCACTAGGGGGCGATGGCCTGGACGGTTTTGGCGGGAACCCTAGTTTTGGCGGGAAACCTAGGGCCAACCCCATTGGCTGGACGCCTACCTGGCTAGGTATTTAAGGAGGCCAGGTAACCCTTGTTCCCCAGTACGCTACCCCCCCCAATAAAGAGCTGAACACGTACTCCAGCTGGCGTCTCTTCCTTGCGTCGGACCCAGTACGTTCCATGGGGGATGGGGGATCAGATTCTTGTCAACTGGTTCATATTTATGACGGTCGCAGCATCCCCAAGGTCACGTGATTCTCTTTTGCTACCTTCCGACAAGCAAACTCAATGGGGGAGCCGGATTCCCTGAAAAACTTTGTTACTAGTTTTAACAAGTGCAGTGATTCCCTTAACAACGGTGACAAGGTCAGTCATAAAATGGGTCAAAACCCACTTAACAACTGTCTTGCTTAACAGCAGAAATCTGGGGCTCCATTGTGGTAATAATAATAATAATAATAATAATAATAATAATAATAATAATAATAATAATAACAACAACAACAATAACAATACTTTCCTGCGTCCGAAAAGTCGTGGGAACATAGGGTGGAAAAAGTTGTCAAGAATGAGAGGGTGAAGATCTTGTGGGACTTCCGAATACAGACAGATCGCCATTTGGAACGCAACACGCCAGATATCGCAGTCCTAGAGAACCGAAGCGTACAGCTCATTGATATCGCTGTACCAGGAGATGCCAGAGTCGAAGGAAAAGAAGTGGAAAAAATTCCGAAATACCGCAACCTGGCCATCAAAACTGCGCGATTATGGATGAAACGCGTAACAGGGATACCCATTGTCATTGGGGCACTGGGAACGACGTCCAAAAACTTTGCAAAACACATCAAGAAATTGCAGCTTCTTGCAATAACTCCAGCAAAGCTACAAAAAACTGCGCTACTCGGAACATCTTACATTTTAAGGAGATACCTGGTTGATACCTAGGATGCTGGCAGCAACCCGTGTCAACCATTACTGCCAGTCAGTTTGAGTGTTCAGTTGACTCATGTTTTATGAATAAAAGTTATATAACAACAACAACAACAACAACAACAACAACAACAACAACAACAACAACAATAATAATAATAATAATAGATTTGGAAGGGACCTTGGAGGTCATCTAGTCCAGCCCTACAACCTTTGCAATGTCCCCCATGGTCCACATGATCAAAATTCAGACACTTGGCAAAGTGACTCATATTTATGACGGTTGCAGGGTCCCGAGTTCACGTATCCCCTTTTTGTGACTCAATGTGGGGGGGGAAGCCAAATTCACTGAATAAGCAGGTTACTCACTTATCAACTGCAGGGATTCCCTTAACAAGTAAGGCGAGAAAGGTCGTAAAATGGGGGCAAAACTCACTTAAGAAATGTCTCACTTAACAACAGAAATTTTGGGCTGCGTGGGGGTCATAAGTCGAGGACTACCTGTATATAATAGCTACCCGTGTTTTCCCCCAAATAAGACCGGGTCTTATATTAATTTTTGCCCCAAAACAGACATTAGGGCTAATTTTCTGGTTAGGGCTTATATTTAGGAAAATACGGTACTCAATGGGTCTGGCTGACTAACTGGGGCTTATTTCTTGGGGGTGGGGCTTATATTATGAAGCTCCTGAAAAATCACGCCGGGGCTTATTTGCCTGATGGGTCTTATATTTGGGGAAATACAGTACTAAACGGGTTCATCTGGCTGACGAACTTAACTGGGACATATTTTTGGGGTGGGGTTTATATTACAAGCATCCTGAAAAAAAATCACGCCAGGGCTTATTTTCCAATTGGGTTTTATTTTCGGGGAAATGGGGATATTTTGGAGATGCTAGACCAGGGGTAGGCAACCTTGGCCCCTTCATGACTAGTGGACTTCAACTCCCAGAATTCCTGAGCCAGCATGACTCAGCTTAGAAACCTCTCCCTTTCCCCTCAGCACGGCTGGCTCAGGAATTCTGGGAGTTGAAGTCCACCAGTCATGAGGGGGGCCACAGTTCCCTCATGCTGGCTCAGGAATTCTGGGAGTTGAAGTCCACAAGTCATGAAGGGGCCATAGTTCCCCCATGCTGGCTCAGGAATTCTGGGAGTTGAAGTCCACAAGTCATGAAGGGGCCATAGCTCCCCCATGCTGGCTCAGGAATTCTGGGAGTTGAAGTCCACAAGTCATGAGGGGGCCATAGCTCCCCCATGCTGGCTCAGGAATTCTGGGAGTTGAAGTCCACAAGTCATGAGGGGGCCATAGTTCCCCCATGCTGGCTCAGGAATTCTGGGAGTTGAAGTCCACAAGTCATGAGGGGGCCATAGTTCCCCCATGCTGGCTCAGGAATTCTGGGAGTTGAAGTCCACAAGTCATGAAGGGGCCATAGCTCCCCCATGCTGGCTCAGGAATTCTGGGAGTTGAAGTCCACAAGTCATGAAGGGGCCATAGCTCCCCCATGCTGGCTCAGGAATTCTGGGAGTTGAAGTCCACAAGTCATGAAGGGGCCATAGCTCCCCCATGCTGGCTCAGGAATTCTGGGAGTTGAAGTCCACGAGTCATAAAAGAGCCAAGAAGGTTGCCTACCCCTGGTTAGACTCAAAATTCCTAGGGCTGGGCTCTTCAAACTTGGCCCTTTTATCAGCTTGGAAACCTCTCCCTTTCCCCTCATCATGGCTGGCTCAGGAATTCTGGGAGTTGAAGTCCACCAGTCATGAAGAGGCCATAGTTCCCCCATGCTGGCTCAGGAATTCTGGGAGTTAAAGTCCATGAGTCATAAAAGAGCCAAGGTTGCCTCCCCCTGTGCTAGACTAATTTTCAGTCAACATCTGAACCCGTTCAAAGCCCTGATAATTTCCTTTAATGCCTGGTATAAGGCAACAAGAGAGTTACGTGGGAGACCCCCTGATCCCATGTGGGTCTGCCTATCCTGTGAGAAGCCACAGGGAGCCCGCCGTAGGTCCGCCCTGGCGTAAGTCGAGAGCACAGAAGAGAAAAGAAATTTATTTTTTTAACCCACTATTGCATATTCCAGTGCGGAATATGCTGACCCCAGGAAATACGGCATTCGGTAACATGTTACAAACTGTTCTCGTTACACAGCCTGAGGGGCCGTGAGGGTGGATATTGCACCGTTTTATTAAAGGGCGTACTTTTAATTGTATTCATTAAGGCAATTGGCACCCTTCTTTTGTGCTGTTGCGCAGTTTCGTATGACAGGTTTGAACTTTGGAGCAGGAGGGCGCTGTGAACGGCGAACGGCGAAAAAAAAATGGATCACTGGAAAAAAATCACTGCATCTCACTTAAGGCGCAAAGCGCAAGGCTCAAAGGTGCCCGGCTTTGGATACAGGTCCTCGACTTACAAGCATTCGTTTAGCGGCCGTTCGAAGTTACAACGGCACTGAAAAAAAGGGACTTGGTGGTGTTTTTCACACGGATGGCTGTCGTGGCATCTGCGTGGCCATGGGATCAAAATTCGGACACTTGGCAAATGGCTCGTATTTATGACGGGGGCTGCGTCCCGGGTTACGGAAGCAGCTTTTGAGATGCAAAGTCAATGGGGGGGGGGCAAATTCACTTAACAACTGTGTCCTAACAACTGCAGCGATTCACTTAACTGGGGCAAGATAGGTCGTAAAGCGAGGCAAAACTCACTTAGCTGGGGCAAGATAGGTCGTAAAGCGAGACAAAACTCACTTAAGAACTACGTTGTTTAGCAATGGAGGTTTTGGGCTCCGTTGTGCTCATAAGTCAAGGACTACCCGTCTATTTATTGATTTGGAGGTTTGATGCTAACATATCCAATTTTGGTCAGCACGTTACAAAAAAAGAGGTTGAGACTTTGGTAAAAGTGCAGAGAAGAGCAACTAGGATGATCCAAGGCCTAGAGACTAAAACATACGAAAAACGGCTGCGGGACTTGGGTTTGGCTAGTCTAAAGAAAAGAAGAAATAGGGGAGACATGATAGCAGCGTTCCGGTATTTGGGGGGCTGCCACAAAGAAGAGGGGGGTCACGTTATTCTCCAAAGCACCAGAGGGCAGGACGAGAAACAATGGTTGGAAACCGAACAAGGAGAGAAGCAACCTGGAATTAAGGAGAAACTTCCTGACAGTGAGGACAATTAACCGGTGGAACAGCTTGCCACTAGAAGTTTTGAGTGCTTCATCCTGGACGTTTTTAAGAAGAGGCTAGAGACAGTCACTAGTCTGAGATGGTATAGGTTCTCCTGCTTGAGCAGGGGGTTGGACTAGAAGACCTCCAGGGTCCCTTCCGACTCTGTTATTCTATTATTCTATAATCCCAGATCAATTAACCAGTGGAACAGCTTGCCTTCAGAAGATCGTGGCTGCTCCATCACCGGAGGTTTTGAAGAAAAGGCTGGACAGCTACTTGTCTGAAATGGTATAGGAACTCCATCTTTCTGCTGCCTGTCCCAGGAAGAGGCCTGTGACCTTAGGGGCTGTTCTGCAGAGTCTCCGGCCAGGATTTGAAGGTCAACCATCAGCGCTTGTCCCAGCCACAGAAAGGAGAGGGAGTGAGCGGCTCCTTTAAAAATAACTGGCATGTTTTTAACAGGTGGCTAACCAGACACGGGGAAGGGCTGGAATGCAGCCCGAGGGAGGGAGGGAGGGAGGGAGGAAGAAGGCTATGGGATGTGATTCAGACACAGTTGGTTGGGAAAATGTTGGAAGGGGAATGCACAAAGGGATGGGGTGAAGTCTGCAAAAGGACAAATATGTGTGTGTGTGTGTGAATACATACATACATACATATATATATATATATATATACATATACATACATACATACATACACACACACACACACACACATATACACACACACACACACACACACACACACATACATACATACATACATACATAAAGGTAAAGGTAAAGGTTCCCCCACACACGCGTACTAGTCGTTTCCGACTCTAGGGGCCGGTGCTCATCTCCGTTTCAAAGCCGAAGAGCCGGCGCTTGTCCGAGGACGTCTCCGTGGTCACGTGGCTGGTATGACTAGATGCCAAAGGTGCACGGAACGCTGTTACCTTCCCACCGGAGTGGTCCCTATTTTTCTACTTGCATTTTTAGGTGCTTTCGAACTGCTAGGTTGGCAGAAGCTGGGACGAGTAACAGGCGCTCACTCTGTTACGCGGCACTCGGGATTCGACCCGCCAAACTGCCGACCTTCTGATCGACAAGCTCAGCATCCTAACCCACTGAGCCACCGCGCATATATATATATATATATATATATATATATATATATATATATATATATATATGTAATAATAATAGTAATAATAACAACTTTGCAAGACATCAAGAAATTGCAGCTTCCTGCAATAACTCCAGCAAAGCTATAAAAAAAACTGCGCTGCTCGGAACATCTTACATTTTAAGGAGAGACCCGGTTGATACCTAGGATGCTGGCAGCAACCCGTGTCAACCATTGGTGCCAGTCCGTTTGAGTGTTCCGTTGACTGAGTTTCACGTCTAATGAATAAAAGTTTTATAATAATAACAATAACAAGAAGGATGAGGACGGACTCTGGTGTCCCGGGTACTCTCTGAGCTTGGTGGCTCTCTTGCAGACTTTTCATGACGCAACTAGGGGACATCATCAGGGCTAGCGTGATTATTAGCCCTGACGATGTTCCCTAGTTGGCTCATGAAACGTCTGCAAGAGAGCCACCAAGCTCAGAGAGCACCAGGAACTCCACAATTCTTCTCCTCCTCTTCCTCCTCCTCCTCCCCCTTCATTCTTTCTCTTTCTTCCTCTCCCCCTCCCCCCTCCTCTCCCCCTTCTCCTTAAACCTTATTCCCTTCTGGTACTGATGGTGTTCCCTAGTTGGGTCATGAAACGTCTGCAAGAGAGCCACCAAGCTCAGAGAGAGCATCCGGGACCCCCTCAGAATTCAATTTATTGGCTGCAGAGCCACGTTTTGAATCCTTTCTGGAAGGCCAGGAGAGGGGGGGGTGTCTGCCTCGCCTCTGGGGGGAGGAGGAGGAGGGGGGAAGATCCCACACAGGGGGGACAATGGCAGAGAAGGTGCTCTTCTTGGACTCTTCCCTCCCCCCCCCCAGTTGGAGTGTTTTAATTGATGGGGTCTGCACCAGGCCTTCCCTGCCTGACCAGGTGGGACGGGCCGATGGGATGGGGCAAAAATGGGTCCACGAGCAGCCTGAATCCGGGCCACGAAGGTCTTTAGAGGCCACAAGCCGCACCTTGAACTGGACCTGGAAGCAAAGGGGCGCCCGCGTTCCATTGCGCCTTTTCTTGGCGCATCCCGTACAGTTCGTGCCGCTGGAATTTCGCCCCGGTGGAAGCTTCCGGATACTCTTCAAGGGTGGCCCCAGGTAAAGTGAATTGCAGTGGAAGAAAGCCCTCAACTTACGACAGTTCATTTAGTAAACCAAATTCCGACGCTTGGCAACCGGTTCCTGTTTATGACGGTTGCCGGGTCCCGAGGTCACGCGATCTCCTTTCGCGACCTTCTGACAAGCTAAGTCCGTGTGTGTGTGTGTGTGTGTGTGTGTGTAAGCCAGATTAGTTACTGACTTATCAACGGCTGTGATTCACTTAACGACTGTGGCCAGAAAGGTTGTAAAATGGGGCAAACCTCATCCAAGGTCCCACTTAGCAACAGAAATTTTGGTGTCATTTGTGGTTATAAATTGAGGACTGCCTCTACCAAAATGGCCGGCTGGATTGCCATTGGCTGTAGAGTGACCCAACACTGGCTGTTCCAGTCCAGGAAAGGGTGTATAACACGGAGTTGAGCAAAAAATATAAAATATAGTCAAGGGATTTCTCCAAAGTTCTTCCCTTGGGATCAAAATGACTGAAGCAGACCGAGCCGTTCTTAATTTAAAATGCATCTAGCCATAAAATGACGAAGGCTTAGGCTCAAACCATCTGTTTTGAAGATCTCCAAGAAAAAAGGAAAAGAAAAAAAAGATATTATTTCACTTGCAGACTTAGGCAAGCAACGGCTTGTCAGAATTGCGTCTGGGCCTCTCGTATTTCCGAAGCGGGAATAGCAGTAAGTTATCTTCCAGATTTAAAATGATTAACAATGAAGCTTGGCATCCTCGGGATAGATTTCAACGTCGACCTAGGTGAAAAATGCACGTTCTGGGTTTGGTCCACGCGACAGATTCGACCTCTTGAGCTATTTGGACGTCTCCATGAAATCACCAGGAATTAAGCTGTTAACTCGGTTCAAAGTTTTAACCTTTAATTCCACTAATTTGCCCCTTGTCGTTTTAACTCCCGTTCCCTCCTTACTCCATTCTCTCAACCTGTTCCCTCTCTTTCTCCGGTTTTCTGGGTTTTTTTTAAAATAATTGTTTTAATCCAAACTTTATTTTTTTATATAAAATAATTCAAGGTGACGAACAGACCTAATGCAACATCCTTCTCCTATTTTCCTCACAACAACCTGGTGAGGTGGGTTGGGCTGAAAGAGTCTGCCCAAGGTCACCCAGCTAGTTCTCATGCCTAAGGCAGGACTAGAATTCCCCAGTCTCCTGGTGATTGGCCCAGTTTTACCCAGCTGGCTTCCATGCCTAAGGCGGGACTAGAACTCCCTGTCTCCTGGTGATTGGCCCAAAGTCACCCAGCCGGCTTCCATGCCTAAAGCGGGACTAGAACTCACCGTCTCCCGGTGATTGGCCCAAGGTCACCCAGCCGGCTTTCATGCCTAAGGCGGGACTAGAACTCACCGTCTCTTGGTGATTGGCCCAAAGTCACCCAGCCAGTTTTCATGCCTAAGGCAGGACTAGAACTCACCGTCTCTTGGTGATTTTCCCAAAGACACCCAGCCGGTTTTCACACCTAAGGCGGGACTAGAACTCACCGTCTCCTGGTGATTGGCACAAAGAAACCCAGCCGGTTTTCACACCTAAGGCAGGACTAGAACTCACCGTCTCCTGGTGGTTGGCCCAAAGTCACCCAGACGGCTTTCACGTCTAAGGCAGAACTAGAACTCACAGTCTCCTGGTGATAGGCCCAAATGCCTTTTATGCCTAATCTGGGACTAAAACTGTCTCCTAGTAATTGTCCTAGTCACCCAGCCACTTTCACACCTAAATCAGGATTAGAAATCACAATTTCCTGGTTTCTAGGCCCGCATCTTCATCACTACACCCAAATGGCTGTCTTTCTACCTCGGTGTCTGCTTTTTTTCATAGAAAATTGAAAAAAAAAGCTCTCTCACTCGAATGCAAGCTTTTGTTGTCTAGCCAACTCTTTGTGGCTGGGGAAGAAGACAAGGCAGAATCTTTTTGGATGTAGGCTAACCCATAGCGCCCTCTGCTGAGAAGTAGAGGAAACGTCACTTATTTGAACAAGACTACGCGGTGGCTCAGTGGGTTAGGACGCTGAGCTTGTCGATCAGAAGGTCGGCAGTTAGGCGGGTCGAATCCCGAGTGCCGTGTAGCAGAGTGAGCGCCTGTTACTCGTCCCAGCTTCTGCCAACCTAGCAGTTCGAAAGCACGTCAAAATGCAAGTAGAAAAATAGGGACCACTCCGGTGGGAAGGTAACAGCATTCCGTGCGCCTTTGGCGTCTAGTCATGCCGGCCACATGACCACGGAGACGTCCTCGGACAAGCGCTGGCTCTTCGGCTTTGAAACGGAGATGAGCACCGGCCCCTAGAGTCGGAAACGACTAGCACGCGTGTGCGGGGGAACCTTTACCTTTACCCAATAGCGCCCTCTGCTGAGAAGTAGAGGAAGCGTCACTTATTTGAACAAGACTACAGGTCGTCCTTACAGCACTTCATTTAGTGACCGTTCAAAGGTACAATGGCACTGAAAAAGGGACCTATCACCGCTTTTCACACTTACGACCGTTGCAACATCCCCCAGGGTCACGTGATCAGAACCTTGGCAATTAGCTTAGATTTATGACGGTCATGGCGGCCTCCCGGGAGGAGGGGGTCACATGATGCCCTTTTGCGACCTTCCGACAAGCCAAGTCGACGGGGGAAGCCAGGATTCCTTAACGACCGTGCTAACTGAGCTAACAACAGCAGCGATTCCCTTAACAGCGGTGGCCAGAAAAGTCGTAAAGTGGAGCAAAAATCACTCAACAAATGTTTCGCTTAGCAGCCAAAATGTTGGGCTCGATTGCGGCCGTAAATGGAGGACTACCCGTAAAAACACGTTGCAGAAGGCTATAAGGTTTCCTGCCTGAGCAGGGGATTGGACTAGATGACCTCCAAGGTCCCTTCCAACTTTATTTTTTTTATTATTATAAAACTTTTATTCATAAAACATGAAACTCAGTCAACTGAACACTCAAATTGACTGGCACCAATAGTTGACACGGGTTGCTGCCAGCATCCTAGGTATCAACCAGGTATCTCCTTAAAGTGTAAGATGTTCCGAGTAGCGCAGTTTTTTGTAGCTTTGCTGGAGTTGTTGTTGTTGTTGTTGTTGTTGTTATTATTATTATTATTATTATTTTTTGATCGTTGCACAGTCAGCCAGATGTTCAGACTGGATTTGGCTTTTTTGTCTACCCATCGAGTCCTTACCAAGGACCTGGGATAGGCAGATGTGGATGTTTGATGGCATTACAGATCTCGTCGCAGGATGGAAGCAGTTCCTAGTAAGGCCGCCTTTTGCAATTGACTAATGGCGAATTTGTCAATGTCGATGATGGTGTTCAAGTGGTGCTCCCGTTGTTTTGGGATTGCACCCAAGGCGCCTCTTACTATTGGTACTACTACCCTTGCTTGCCTTTGCCACAGTCTTTCTGTTTCTATTTGTAGGACTGTCTTCGTATTTTGTCATCTTCTCCAGTTCTTTCTCGTCTATTCTGCTGTCTCCAGGCACTGCCACGTCCACTATCCAGACTTTATTTGTCTTTCTTACCGACAATTGTTAAGTCCGGGGTGTTATGTGGCAGGGGCTTGTCAATTTGTATTCTGAAGTCCCAGAGCAGTTTAACTTTATCATTTTCTATGACTTTTCTCTATTTTATGATCCCACCAGTTCTTGCTTACAGGCAAATGATACTTCTTGCAGATTTTCCAGTGCACCATTGTCATCCAGTGCTACTTTGTCATCCAAATTTATTTTTACACAGACACACTCCCACACCCCTAAAACCTTTATCCCCAACTACTTCAGAAAGGGTGGGGGGGGAGCCTGCCCCTTCTATACCCTTGGCCCAGAAGTTAAATATCTGAGGGATGAGTGTTGTGTCTGTGGCAATACTTATCCGTGGCCAAAAATGCACTCTTTTCCCCCCAGTAACTGCCAGACTAGATAAGAAACAGATCCTCTGCTTTCAGTTTTATGCCTTTTTAATGGGACACAGCTTGTCCTCAACTTACGACCACAACGGAGCCCCAGATTTCCCTGGTTACACAGGGCAGTCGTTAAGTGAGCTTTGTCACCATTTTATGGCCTTTCACGACACAGCTGTTAGGCGAATCATTGTAATGAACAATTGTTAATTGTTAAGTTTGTAACATGGTTATTAAATGAATCTGGCTTCCTCATTGACTTTGCTTGTCGGAAAGTCGCAGAAGGGAATCCCGTGACCCCAGGACACTGCGACCGTCGTAAATGTGAGTCAGTTGCCAAGCCTCTGGATTTTGATCACATGACCATGCAGCGGTCGTAAGTGCGAAAAACGGTCATAACGGCCTATTCAGTCCCTTTGTGACACTGGTCACTAAATGAAATTTAAAAAAATCAAAGGACTGATCCAGTCAAAACTGCTTTGTGCCAGATGAGTCACTTACTACGTCTAAATTCTTTCCTCTCCCTCCTTCCCTCTTTGTTGCCTTTCGTTGGAAAAAAATGAAATCTGAAAAAAAGGGAAGATTCTTGGTCAAACCTGTTGAGGAAATGAGATCTGTTTCTAGCAGGGGGTCTTCAAACTCGGCCCTTTTATGACTTGTGGACTTCAACTCCCAGAATTCCTCAGCCAGCCTCCATTTTGTTTGTTAGATTTAAGACAGGGGTCTTCAAACTTGGCCCTTTTATGACTTGTGGACTTCAACTCCCAGAATTCCTCAGCCAGCCACCATTTTGTTTGTTAGATTTAAGACAGGGGTCTTCAAACTTGGCCCTTTTATGACTTGTGGACTTCAACTCCCAGAATTCCTCAGCCAGCCACCATTTTGTTTGTTAGATTTTAAGACAGGGGTCTTCAAACTTGGCCCTTTTATGACTTGTGGACTTCAAATCCCAGAATTCCTCAGCCAGGCACACCTGGGCCAAGTCTGAAGACCCCCTGACCTATAGAATAGAATGGCAGAGCTGGAAGGGACCTTGGAGGTCTTCTAGTCCAACCCCCTGCTTAGGCAGGAAACCCTGTGCCTTTTCAGAAAAAGGGTTGTCCAAGGTTACCTATATTATGGTCTGAAGCCATACCATGCAGTCCTGCTATTTCTCAGGGCATCTCTTAACCTAATGTGGCCTACCTCACAAGGTTGGCCACAAAGAGCGATTGGGAAATGGCCATCTTTACATGCAGGGCAGGGAAATCAATCAATCAGAAATAGAGTTGGGAGGGACCTCAGAGGTCTTCTAGTCCAACCCCTGCTCAAGCAGGAGCCCCTTGACCAGGTGTCTTCAAACCTGGCCCTTTTATGACTCGTGGACTTCAACTTCCAGAATTCTGGTAATTGAAGTCTACGAGTCATAAAAGGGCCAGGTTTGAAGACCCGTGGTTTATAGGATCTTCCAAGTCAGGCGTGTAATTTAGTGTTAGATTCCGAACAGGAGAAAAAGAGCAATTTATTAATCATCCCCCCACCCACCCCGCATTCGCTCCTTTTCCAGAGACCCCGAGCAGCTTGCAAAATGCTAGTGCAACAAGACTCCACTTACAACAGTTCATTTAGTGACTGTTAAAAGTTACAACGGCCCTGAAAATTGACTTATGGCCATTTTTCACACTTGCGTTGCTGCATCCCCAGAGTCAAGGGATGAAAATTCAAAGACTTGGCAACTTGACTCGCATTTATGACGGTTGCAGTGTCGTATCTCATCTTACCACAGCGGGTTGAAATCTTCCGACAAGCCAAGTTTATTCAGGACACTGCAACCGTCATCAATGTCGGTCAGTTGCCATGAATCTGAATTTTGATCACAGAACCCTGGGGAGGCGGCAACCATCGTAAGTGTGAAAAACGGTCACGAGTCACTTTTTTCCAGTGCCGTTGTAACTCGTGAACGGTCACTAAATGTACTTTGCAAGTTGAGGACTACCTGGACAGGCAGTCTTTGACTTAACGATTCATTTTGTGATCGTCGGCAGTCACAACAGCGCTGAAAAAAGGTGACTTCCGACGGTCGTTCAAGTTATGGCCGTTGCGTGTGATTAAAATTCAAGCGCTTGGCAACTGGCATGTACTTACGCCAGTTGCAGCATTCCCAGGGTCACGTGACCCCCCTCTCCCTTTTGCAAACTTCTGACGGACAAAGTCCACGGGGAAGCCATATTCACTTAACAACCGGGTTACTAAAAGTGGTTTTGTTTTTTGTTTTTCCAAAAGGCAAGCGGGCTGCCTTCGTTTTTTTTTTCCTTTAAGTCGTTTCGCTTCCCGTCCAAAGCAGCTTCTTCAGTTCTGAGACCGGATGACGTCATTCCCTCGCCATTCGGTCAGAAGCGAGGAAGCTTCTTGGATGGGAAGCGAAACGTCTTCAAAGGAAAAAAACAACAACAACAAGAAAGTCCAGTTGCCTTTTGAAAAAGCAGCTTTGGGAGCCCCGTGAGCTGGAGGACGGAGAATCTCCGCGGACAACCGTGTCGTTAACCTAACAACCGCAGAGACAACAACGCAATCAATCGGGAACTGCGATCGATCGAACGATGAAAGAACGGTGGCAACAAAGAGCCCGGCCCGAAAAGCCTCCATCGTTTTCGCTGCCACGGCTTTGCCACGGCGGACGGCAGCCTCTCCTCCTCTCCCCCAACCCGCCGTCGCTACCTTCCTGAGCCCGGAAAGGCCGGGCTTTCCCCTCCGGCAGAAAGAGCGGCAGAAGCAGGCAGGCTTCGGGCCGGCGGCTAGGCCTCGCCGGCGGGCGTCTCCTAGCAACGGGCCGTCGCCGCTGATTGGCTGCGACCTCCGGGCCGCCATTTTTCAAACGGCCGCGCCGCCCTTCGGCCTCCCGGCCCGGCTGCGGCATGGAGGGCGCCCCGCTGGCCGCGAAGCCCCCGCTGCGGAGGAAGGGAAGGCGGCGAGGGCCGGAGAAGGAGCCCTGCGGACGGCCCAGCCTCCCCGGCGGCGCGGAGCTGCAGGAGACCCCCGGCGGGGCCCAGCCAGAGGGGGCGGCCGCCGCCTCCGCCGCCTCGTGTGGGCGGTAAGTGGCCAGTGGGGAGGCCGAAGGGAGGCTGTTGGGCCAGCTCCGCCTTTCCTTCCTTCCTTCCTTCCTTCCTTCCTTCCTTCCTTCCTTCCTTCCTTCCTTCCTTCCTTCCTTCCTTCCTTCCTTCCTTCGTCTCTTCGTTCCTCTCTATTTTCCTTCCTTCCTTCCTTCCTTCCTTCCTTCCTTCCTTCCTTCCTTCCTTCCTTCCTTCCTCTCTATTTTTCCTTCCTTCCCTTCCTTCCTTCCTTCCTTCCTCCCTTCCTCTCTATTTTTCCTTCCTTCCTTCCTTCCTTCCTTCCTTCCTTCCTTCCTTCCTTCCTTCCTTCCTTCCTCTCTTTTTTCCTCCCTCTCTTCCTTTCCTTCCTTCCTTCCTTCCTTCCTTCCTTCCTTCCTTCCTTCCTTCCTTCCTTCCTCTCTTTTTTCCTCCCTCTCTTCCTTCCCTTCCTTCCTACCTTGCTTCCTTGCTTCCTTCCTCCCTCCCTCCCTCCCTCTCTATTTTTCCTTTCTTCCTTCCTTCCTTCCTTCCTTCCTTCCTTCCTTCCTTCCTTCCTTCCTTCCTTCCTCTCTTCCTTCCTCTCTATTTTTCCTTCCTTCCTTCCTTCCTTCCTTCCTTCCTTCCTTCCTTCCTTCCTTCCTTTTTTCTTTCCTTCCTTCCTCCCTTCCTCCCTTCCTTCCTCAATTTTTCCTCCCTTCCCTTCCTTCCTTCCTTTCTTCCTTTCTTCCTCCCTCACTTCTTCCTCCCTTGCTCTCTTTCCTTCCTTCTCTCCCTCTTTCCTCCTCCCTTCCTTCTCTCTGCTGTCCTCTCTCCCTCCCTCCCTTACTTTCTCCCTGCTTCCTCCTTTTCTTTTACTCTTCCCTCCCTCTCTTCCCTTCCTCCTTCTTTCTTCCTTTCTCTTCCCTCCCTCCCTCCTTTCTCCTCCTCCCTCTCTCCTTTTCTCTTCCCTTCCCCTCTTCCCTCCTTCCCTGTTTCTCCCTCCTTCCCCTTTTCTTTCACTTCCTTTTCTTCTCTCCCCATCTCTCCCCTTCCTCCCTCCCTCCCTCCTCCTCCCTCACTTTTTTCTTTCCCCTCTTCCCACCCACTGTTTCTCCCTCCTTCCTTTCCTCACTTCTTCTCCTTTTCTTTCACTCTTTCCCTTTCTTTCTTTCCCTCCCTTCCTTCCCCCTTTCCCTTTCTCCTCCCCCTCCCTTTTTTCTTCCCCTCTTCCCTCCCTCCATTTTCTCCCTCCTTCCTTGCCCTTTCTCTTTCTCCTCCCCTCTCCCTTTCTATCTCCTTCTCACCTTCCTTACCTCTCTTTCTCTCCTCTCCCTCCCTCCTCCTCCTCTCTCCTTCCTTCCCCCTTTCTATCTATCTTTCCTTCTTTTTCCTTTATTCCTTCCTTTCCAAATACTTCTTGGGGGCATCTTAGAAGGGCATTAAAAGAAAAAGAAATGCTACTTGGTTGATACCCAGCTGGGAGACAAATGACACGAAATGTTATCTCCAGGAAAATTGCCAATTTACTTTGCTGGCAGGCTTCCCTTTTGGAAGATAGAAGAAACCCAATTAGCACTTTTTTATTTGATTCTGATTGATAGGAACTCATTAACTGCTAAGGTTAAAAAGCAGGTACTTCAGGCGTAAGTGTCTGTGTGCTGCTGGAATTCTGACTAGTGGTATAACAAATTTTTTTTTTAAAAAAAATGAGTTTAGTGAAAAGTCAGTGGCTGCCCCAGAAATTTAGCACAAATATAAGAGAGGAAGATCACCATGGTATTTGTAAAGAAGAGCGGCAGAATACTAAAGCTCCATATTGCAGAAGATACACAGAATACGAAAGCTCGGAAAGAACTTGAGTTGCCAAGGCTTGCTAAGAAGGCCGGAAGACCTCCTTCGAATCTTATTAAAACAAAAGAACTCTGAAAATGGTAAAATGACGGTTCAAACCATGGCTGAAGGTCTGCTTCTGTTCCAGCTCAACTTCCTTTCAGAAGCGATTGCCTGCATTTACGGCAGAGGTCCCCAACCTTTTGGACCCCAGGGACCCGGTTCCGTGGAGAGAGGTTTTTCCGCGGACCGGAGGGTGCCTGGTTTTGTGTGCTGCTGTCATCCCGCGGATGGGGCTTTGCTTGTTTGTGTGGCCCGGTTGCTGGCATGCCACGGCCTGGTACTGGTCCATGGACCGGGCGTTGGGCACCCTTGATTTACGGGACCATCTTTCCCTGAAGGCACCTGCCTGTCCTATTAGGTCTGATGGGACCTAATGCTGGCTCAGGAATTCTGGGAGTTGAAGTTCATGGGTCATAAAGTTGCTGTAGTTCTCTACTCTTACTTAAGGAGCCTTGGTGGAGCAGTGGGCTAATGCCTCCTTAAGTAGCACCAGCTGCCTGCAATTAGTGCAGGTTCGAGTCCCACCAGGCTCAAGGTTGACTCAGCCTTCCATCCTTCCGAGGTAGGTAAAAGGAGGACCCAGATTGTTGGGGGCAATTAAGCTGACTTGGGGGGGGGCGAAAGCCCTAATAAGCAGGCATATACATAGAATGAAGGCTATTGCTAAGTACATTGGTTTGTGCTTAAATTGTAAGCCGCCCTGAGTCTTCGGAGAAGGGCAAGGATATAAATGGTATTAAAATTAAAAAAATAAAATAAAATTACTCCTGGTCCAGTGGGAGCTAGGCAGTCTGCTTCCTTGGCGGTAGCCTCTGTCTGTTGGAAATCTCTTTCCCCTGAAATCTGGCAGGTTCCCGTCCTTCCGAAAAGCCTTGAATAGAAGGACAGCGTTGGGAGGGACCTTGGAGGTCTTCTAGTCCAACCCCTTGCTCAGGCAGGAGACCCGGTACCAGGAACACCTTGCTTTTTCCTGCAGACGATGGGATTGGGCGAGGCTTGTGAAGTTGTTTATGGAAGCGTTCCTGTTTGGGAACGCCAGCCGTTTCTGCATTTGTGCGCTCTGTTTTTTATTGCCTTGCCGTTGGTGAGCCGCCCCAGATTATGTTGCCTAAACTGGATGTCTGTATCCATCCTATGAATAAAAAGAAGCCTGACAAACGAGCTGAATTACAAAACAAAAGGAGGGAACCGAGATGAATTGGCCCTTGAAATCCCCGATGAACCTGGTTGAGAAATTGAGCAGTCTTGACACGTGTGGCTTAGTCCTTGACTTACAACCCACAACTGAAACAGACAAACAAAAATTATGCTGCTAAGCAAGACGGTCGTTAAGGGGACTTCTGCCCCATTTGACGACCGTTCTTGCCACGGGTGTGAAACGAATTCACTGCAGTTATGTTAGTAACGTGGTTTAAGTGAATCGGCCTTCCCCGTTGATTTTATTTGTCAGAAGGCCGCAAAAGGGGATCACATGGCCCTGGGACACTGCATAAACTGTCATCCATACATGCCAGTTGCCAAGCCTCCAAATTTGGATCACGTGACCGGGAAGCATGCTGCAGCGGTCGTAAGCGTGAAAAACAGTCGTAAGTCATTTTTCCCACTGCTGTTTTTGCTTGGAACGCTCGCTAAGTGGCCTGTTGTAAGTTGGGGACCCCCTGTATGCTGTTTTGGCCTGCACCATAGCAAGATTGAGCAGAGCGACAATCACTTTTAACAGACGAAAAGAATGCTCACTGTGAGAGTAAGTTAGGAAGTTGGACGGGGAATCGTGGAATCCCATTTACCAGAAGGGCAAAGCTTGCCCTAAAGCAGGGGTCTTCAAACTTGGCCCTTTTATGACTTGTGGACTTCAGCCACGCGTGCCTGGCTGAGGAATTCTGGAAGTTGAAGTCTACAAGTCATAAAAGGGCCAGGCTTGAAGACCCCTGAACTACATTGTTCAATGTAGACTCCAGCAACCCTGGGTAGCCGGAGGGTTTACCATAATACAGGGGTCTTCAAACTAGGCCCTTCTATGACTTGTGGACTTCAACTCCGAGAATTCCTCAGCCAGGCACGCTGGCTTAGGAATTCTGGGAGTTGAAGTCCACAACTTCAATCTTGGCCCTTTTATGACTTGTGGACTTCAACTCCCAGAATTCCTCAGCCAGGCATGCTGGCTTATGAATTCTGGGAGTTGAAGTCCATGACTTCAAACTTGGCACTTCTATGACTTGTGGACTTCAGCTCCCAGAATTCCTCAGCCAGGCACGCTGGCTTAGGAATTCTGGGAGTTGAAGTCCACGACTTCAATCTTGGCCCTTTTATGACTTGTGGACTTCAACTCCCAGAATTCCTCAGCCAGGCACACTGGCTGAGGAATTCTGGGAGTTGAAGTCCACAAGTCATAAAAGGGGCAAGTTTGAAGACCCCTGCCCTAAAGATTGGATTTAGAATTTGGGCTTCTAAAACCGATTGTGGACTTAAAAGCAGATATGAGTCAGCTGCCTGATGTAACTGCAAAAAAAAAGTAAAAACATCTGCCAACTTCAGCTGCATTTTAAAACCACCGTTTCCAGATAACAGAAAAAGATCGTTCCATTCTTTCCTGTCCAGGCCAGATGAATTTGAGGATTATGGCCAGCTAGGGAACAATTTTGGAACGTTTCAGAGAAGAACAACATGATCAAGGAACTCACAATAAATTCCTGCCGAGAGAGAGAGAGAGTGAGTGTGAGATATGTTTGATTTTCAGAGAATAAAAGCTACAGTGGAGTTTGTGCATTCTGCAGGTATCCTAAGAGTTGCCACACAGAAAAGCTATGATCTGGCTTAAAAGCTTCACACTATACAGCAGACATGTCAAACACAAGGCCCGGGGGCCGGATCCGGCCCGCAAAGCGGTTTCATGCGGCCCGTGAAGCCATCCTGGAAACAGTGAGGGAACGGCCCCCACTGCCTTGGCCCTGGCCCAGAAACCCTCCTTCTGCCAGAGACCCTCAGATCTGTCCCACTCCTGCCCAGGCCCCCATAGGCACCCTTGATGCCAATGATGTAGAGCTGGCCACGCCCACCCAGTAGGCCATAGGCACTCTAGCCACGCCCACCCAGTAGGCCACACCCACCCTGGCCATACCCACCCGGCCCCTTGAGGGCAACTGCAATGCTGATGCGGCCCTCAGTGAAATTGAGTTTGACACCCCTGCTATACAAGGTACAACACTGTTTTATTTTGCAGCAAAGTGCATTTCACACTAGAACTAAGGAGAAACTTCCTGACAGAACAATTAACCAGTGGAACAACCTGCCTCCAGAAGCTGTGAATGCTCCAACACTGGAAGTTTTGAAGAAGAGACTGGACAGCCGTTTGTCTGGAATGGTATAGGGTTTCCTGCCTGAGCAGGGGGTTGAACTAGATGACCTCCAAGGTCCCTTCCAACTTTAATAATAATAATAATAATAATAATAATAATAATAATAATAATAATAATAATAATAATAATAATAATATAACAGCAATAATGATGATGATGATGATGATGTGATGCTAATAGCTTCCTTGTAAGAACATCTGGATAATTATCTGGATAGACAGATAATCCTCGAGTTGCAACAGTGATGGATTCTTCAGATGCATCCTGTTTTTTAGCCAGAATGTGGAGACAAACACCTGTGTCCATTTCCAGCCACAAGATGTCAGTAAAAGATGGGGATATTTTCCTTTTAAAATGCTGCACAGCTCCTGCTTTAAAAAGCTGCAGCCTTAGGCCATTCCTCCTGCTGCTGCTTATCCAGCAAATTAAACACCAGGCCTGAATTGCATTGCGGAAAGGAATGACTCACACACACACACACACACACACACACACACACACACACACACACAGAGAGAGAGAGAGAGAGAGAGAGAGAGAGAGAGAGAGAGAGAGAGAGAGAGAGAGAGAGTGTCCTTTGGGCCAGAATTGGATGATTTTGAGGCCCAAAGAGCAGAAACTGGATTAAAAAAAACAATGGGCCGGAGCGATGCATTAAAAAAATAACTGCGTTTGTATAAATAAATTGTGAGGGGAATTCCCTGGGGGACTCTGGAAGTCCCCAAGTCTTAAAGTGGCCAAGGTTGGATACCCCTAGTCTAGAGCACCGTTTCCTCAACCTTGAAGAGACTTCAATTCCCAGAATCCACCCATCTTAAAGCCTGCTGGCTGGGGAATTCTGGGCGTTGAAGTCCCCAAGTCTTAAAGTGGCCAAGGTTGGCTACTGCTGCTTTAAAGCTTAAAAAAAAATCTCTGCATCTTACAAGCAGCCAGCAAATGGTCCTTACTTTTGAAGCTGAAATAATAGTAATAATAATAATAATAATAACAACAACAGCAGCAGCAGCAGCAGCAGCCAGGAGTTACCTGGCTGATACCTAGGATGCTGGTAGCAACCCGTGTCAACCATTAGCGCCAGCCCCTTTGTTCAGTTGACAGGTTCACGTTTAATGAATAAAAAAATAATAATAATAATAATAATAATAATAATAATAATAATATAATAATAATAATAATAATAATAATAATAATAATAATAATAATAATAATAATAGCTGGAAGGGACCTTGGAGGTCATCTAGTCCAACCCCCCTTCTCAGGCAGGAAATCCTTCTCTCCGATCAAAACGATGCCCAAATCTCTCCAAGGCTATCTGGGTTCCTGTGCATACTAACCTGTTCCTTCGTGTGTGTGTGTGTGTGTGTGTGTGTGTGTGTGTGTGTGTGTAACTGCAACTCAACTCGCAACATCAGTACACAAATCCACCGCGGCAGAAAAGGAAGTAGTTTGGGCACTCTGATCCTTGGCTGAAGGATCCGATTCGGACAGAGGGATGGAAACTTCTTGGGAACGGAAAGTTTTTCCGATCTGCGGCAACGGGAACGCCGACCCCCTCGCGGCAAGCCCCAGTTCTCCGCTCGGCCATAAAGTAGCTTTCTTCCAGCAGCCTCTCCCCTTAAATAGAAAGGTATGCTTCTCCTCCCCACTCCGTCCAAGAAAACAATAAGTGGTTGAACAAGTACACCAACAATATTTATGAGACTCCAGCCCTAACTATCCCATGGGCTTTTTGCATGACTGTATAGGTAGGCCTCGCTTTATAACGGAGCCCGCCCACCACGGTCGTCAGTCGCGATGGTCATAGAATGGGTCAGTCGGGTTTTTAACGAACTTTTTTCCTATTCACCGCGGAGGCGGTGAAATGAATCAAAAGGTGGGTTTGGTGGGCATAACTTTGCCCAAAACTGGATTTAAAGGCTGCTTTTTTGGGGTGGGGGGGGTGGGGACTTCTGTAAAATGTGATCACATGACCACAGGACACTACAAACGGCCGTAAATGCAGCCCGGCTGCTGGGTGGCCAAACTCTGATCATGTGACCGCTTCTGATTTGTAAGGACCCCCTTAGGTTGGTCTGTGGGAATTTGGAACAGTTGCTAAGCGATGGATCCTAGGTTCAGGACTATGTCTATACACTTATTTTCTCCCTAGAAACCTTTCTGCAGCCTTCACACATCCTATTAACCCCTAAAATGTGTTGACTGGCGAGCCATTGCAACACTAGCCGAAATAAGCAGACTATAACTGAGTGTGGGCTTGATGATAATGATAATAATAATAATAATAATAATAATAATAATAATAATAATAATAATAATAATAATAATAATTTTTGAAGGGATCTTGGAGGTCATCTAGTCCAATCCCCTGCTCAGGCAGGAAACCCTACACCAGGTGTCTTCAAACTTGGCCCTTTTATGACTTGTGGACTTCAACTCCCAGAATTCACACTAGCTGAGGAATTCTGGGAGTTGAAGTCCACCAGTCATAAAAGGGCCAAGTTTGAAGACCCCTGGCTTATATGGTCCATGCTGGCTGAGGAATTCTGGGAGTTGAAGTCCAGCAGTCATAAATGGGCCAGGTTTGAAGACCCCTGCCCTACACCATCTCAGACAAATGGCTGTCCAGTCTCTTCTTAAAAACTTCCAGCATTGCTCTTTTAGCTGACACAAGTATAATACAGGTGGTCCTCGGTTTACAACGCTTCATTCAGTGACCGTTCAAAGTTGCAGCGGCGCTGAAAAAAGTGACTTAAGACTTTTTTTTCAGTCACGGCTTTTGCAGCAACTGACTCGTATTTATGACAGCTGCAGCATCCCAGGGTCGCGTGATCCCCTTTTGTGACCGTCTGACAAGCAAAGTCAATGGGGGAAGCCAGATTCACTTAACAACCGTGTCCCTAACTTAACAACTTCAGTGATTTCCCTTAACCACTGTGGGGAGAAAGGTCGTACAGTGGGGCAAAAACTCAATTAACAAATGTCTCGCTCAGCAAGAGAAATTTTGGGGCTCAATTTTGGTCGTACGTCGAGAGCTATCAATGATGATGATGATATAATAAAATTGGAAGGGACCTTGGAGGTTATCTAGTCCATCCCCTGGCTCAGGCAGGAAACCCTATCCCATTTCAGACCAATGGCTGTCCAGTCTCTTCTTAAAAACCTCCAGTGTTGGAGCATTCACCGCTTCTGGAGGCAGGTTGTTCCACTGGTTAATTGTTCTGCATATTTAGGTGCTAGTCCCTTACGTTTGGTTTCACCCCAGCCAGACAGCCATGCACCAAGTACATACATCTCTCTAGGTGTATTTCAGAATGTAGACTGTCTAGTTTGGCTTAGCATGTTACATGAAACCAGCTCCTTTTGCTCCTCTCGATAGCCATTCCTAAAACGAGACTTCGCACAAAATGCTGATACCGTCAGAAGCCACTCCTAAGAGAGAGAAATTGTGGCACCCAATTTATTTATTTACTGGGCCGGTTAAGTCATTGCAGTCAAACAGACTCCAAGCGATGTGCAGTTACCCAAATCTGTAACTTGGCTTAACAAAAGGGCAATGAGCATAAGCAAAATCAGAACTAAAACCCACAATGCAATCGTACATAAATTGAGGATTTCAGCACTTAAAAGAATCCGCTCCTTTTGCCGAGAAAATATTCATAATAACCCTCCTCTCAAGGCCTTATAGAATAATCTTTTATTTTTTTTTTGGCAGTAAATCGGGGAAAAAAGGGAGACTATTCTAGAGAAGGGACAATGGCTTCCACGGCCGATCTCTGACTTGAGGGGGCAAAGAGTTATTCTCTGATTGAAAAGAGCCCAGCTTTTTTCGATTTTATTGGAAACTCAGATTTGACACGGGGAAAACAGTCCTGCAGATAACCAGACCCTGAATTGTGAAGGACTTTAAAGGCAACAAGAGATAGTATACGGGTGCCTTGAGGATATTATTAATCTTGTACTCTTTTGAAGGTCCCAGACATGAAGACAGATAATCCAAACAGACATTTGATAAATTGCTATCCAGAAATTCTTTGATGAAGTCCCTAATGAGTAATTTAGTAGCCTTGAGTTTTTAAAAAAACGCCAGCTAAAGAACAAGAGACAGTAGAAATTAGCAGATGTTTCATTTACAGGCAGTCCTCGATTGAACGACCAAGACAGAGCCCAGAATTTCTGCTGCTAAGTGTGACAGCTGATTTAAGTGAGTTTTGCCCCTTTTTACGGCCTTTCTTGCTACAGTCGTTAAGCGAATCACTGGGGTTGTTCAGTTAGTAACCGTTGTTGAGGGAGCCTGGCTTCCTCCTTGACTCTGTCGGTCAGAAGATTGCAAATGGGGATCACATGACCCCCTGGGACGCTGCAGCCGTCATAAGTATGAGTCAAGATGCCAAGTGTCCAAATTTTGATCACGTGACCCCAGGGATACTGCAACGGTCATTAAGTGTGAAGAACGGCCTTAAGTCACTTTATTCAGGGATGTTGCAAATTCGAACAGTCACTAAACGAACTGTTGTAAGTCGAGGTCTACTTGTATACTGTATATATACCAGGGGTAGGCAACCTTAACTCTTTTATGACTCGTGGACTTCAACTCCCAGAATTCCTGAGCCAGCATGGGGGAACTATGGCCCCTCTCATGACTCGTGGACTTCAACTCCCAGAATTCCTGAGCCAGCTTGGGGGAACTATGGCCCCCTCATGACTCGTGGACTTCAACTCCCAGAATTCCTGAGCCAGCATGGGGGAACTATGGCCCCCTCATGACTCGTGGACTTCAACTCCCAGAATTCCTGAGCCAGCATGGGGGAACTATGGCCCCCTCATGACTCGTGGACTTCAACTCCCAGAATTCCTGAGCCAGCATGGGGGAACTATGGCCCCCTCATGACTTGCCTACCCCTGGTACACACACACACACACACACACACACACACACACACACACACACACAGAGAGAGAGAGAGAGAGAGAGAGAGACCAGTGACATCAATCCATGCTCCAAAGGTTCTTCAAAATGATATTTTTTTTCATGACTTAAGGAAAATATCAGGGCCGATCAAACTTCAGAGGCCAGGCTGTTCCAAGAAGAGATACGCAAACAGAGAAACTGCTCCGGAGCCTCCCGGCCACTTTATTCAGAGGAGTGGGAGAACCACAGACAGACTCGCTTAGTCTAAAGCAGCGCTTCCCAACCACGGGTGCGAGACGATATTCCCCAAGGGGCGCGAAAAGTTGGGCTTTTCAAAACTGTAGTTCCACGCCTAATCCGTTGCCGTTAGTTTGAGCTTTTGTAAGAGGTCCGAGAATATGTCAGAAGGCGTGCGGGATATAGAAAAGGTTGGGAACTCCTGGTCTAAAGAAAAGAAGAAATAGGGGAGACAGGATAGCAGCGTTCCCAGTATTTGAGGGGCTGCCCCAAAGAAGAGGAGGGGGGCCACGTTATTCTCCAGAGCAGCAGAGGGCAGGACGAGAAACGATGGATGGAAGCTGATCGAGGAGAGAAGCAGCCTGGAATTAAGGAGAAACGTCCTGACAGCGAGGACAATTAACCGGTGGAACAGCTTGCCACCAGAAATCGTGGACGCTCCATCACTCTTTTTAAAGAAGAGACTAGACAGCTAATTGAGATCCAACCCCCTGCACAGACAGGAAAGCCTGGCAACCTCGGCTCTTTTATGACTCATGGACTTCAACTCCCAGAATTCCTGAGTCAGCTATGCTGACTCAGGAATTCTGGGAGTTGAAGTCCATGAGTCATAAAAGAGCCGAGGTTGCCTACCCGTGGCCTAGACCATTTCAGGCAAATGGCTGTCCAGTCTCTTCTTAAAAACCTCCAGTGTTGGAGCATTCACAACTTCTAGAGGCAGGTTGTTCCACTGGTTAATTGTTCTCACTGTCAGGAAGTTTGTCCTTAGTTCTGGGTTGCTTCTCTCCTCGATGAGTTTCCATCTGTTACTTCTTGTCCTGCCTTCTGGTGCTTTGGAGAATAGCTTGACTGCCTCTTCTTTGGGGCAGCCCCTGAGATACTGGAAGGCTGCTATCACGTCCCCCCTGGTCCTTCTTTTCATTAGACAGAGTTTCATTAAACTAGATAGAACCGGCGTCAAATTTGATAACTAGCTCCACGCATCTGTTTACCGACTCCAGATCACTCGGCAGGCCGGCAATTTAACTGGGCTTTGTCTCTCCGGCCGCTGGTCCCCTTCGATATGTAAATAATACGCAAGGGCGGTTTGGAGGCGTATTAATGACCGGGCAGCCAGAGAAATTGCCTTTTCATGAGCGGGGCAGGCCTCTTAATTCAGCCTGTAAAAAAAAAATGAAAGATTTATTCCTCTACTGCAGTTTGACCACACACGTTCAAGGAGTGTCTCTTAAAGTAACATTAACATTATCTTCGACTGCAAACATGCTTCTCGCTAACAGGCCCAAGCTGGCAGATGTTTGCTGCCCACCCTCGAAGTAGGTGGCAAGCCAAGAAGGAAGCGATGTTCAGGTCATTTTCAAAGGCCGTCCTGATTGATCTCATTGATCTAAGTAACAACTAACCAGTGGAACAACCTGCCTCCAGAAGTGATGAATGCTCCAACACTGGAAGTTTTTAAGAAGAGACTGGACAGCCATCTGTCTGAAATGGTATAGGGTTTCCTGCCTGACCAGGGGGTTGGACTAGATGACCTTCAAGGTCCCTTCCAACTTATTATTATTATTATCTGTTTATGTATTTATTTATGGTTACAGTCTATCTCAGCAGGGGATCCCATAGAACAGGGGTCCCCAACCTGTGGGCCGCGGCCGGTAGTGGGCCGTGGCCACGGGACAGGACACTTGCGCTAGCGCCATGGCCGCAGGATGCAAAACTGAGCTGCCGCTACACTTTGGGGGCGTGAAAACGGCACCACGGGGCATGAAAATGGGCGCCACCGCACCATGGGGCACAAAAGCGGGCCACCACCGCATCGCAGGGTGCAAAAAACCGGGGTGCCGCCGCACTGCATGGCACAAAAATGGCAGAAATGGGGCTGTGCCATGCAAGAACAGGGTAGGGCTAGTGAGCATCACACGGGCGCTAGCCCAGCCCTGTCCGTGCGCGCGCGCGCGCATGTAAAATGCTTCCCCCTCCCTTTTCCTCCGGTCTGCCAACCGACAAAGGTTGGCGACCTCTGCCGTAGAACACCACGGTCAGTGATGCCCAAAGCAACTGAGGGGTCTCAGAGAATAGGCTGTTTACCCCGGGGGTGTCCAACGTTGGGAACTTTTAAGACTCATGGACTTCAAGTCCCAGAATTCCCCAGCCAGCAAGGTCTTAACATTGCCAAAGTTGGATACCTCTGGTTTATACAGATCCTGGTCAACCAGGCAAGGAAGACGATCGTTTCTGTCCCCAAATCAGGCCTAAATGAGATCGATAATAATGATAAAGTTGGAAGGGTCCTTGGAGGTCATCTAGTCCAACCCCCTGCTCAGGCAGGAAACCCTATATACCATATCAGACAAGTGGCTGTCCAGTCTCTTCTTGAAAACCTCCAGTGTTGGAGCACCCACAACTTCTGAAGGCAAGCCCTTCCACTGAATACAGAATAACAAGAGTTGGAAGGGTCCTTGGAGGTCATCTAGTCCAACCCCCTGCTCAGGCAGGAAACCCTATATACCATTTCAGGAAAATGGCTGTCCAGTCTCTTCTTAAAGTCTTCCAGTGTTGAGGTCATCTAGTCCAACCCCCTGCTCAGGCAGGAAACCCTATATACCATTTCAGGCAAATGGCTGTCCAGTCTCTTCTTAAAGTCTTCCAGTGTTGGAGCATTCACCGCTTCTGGAGGCAGGTTGCTCCACCGTATTTTTCAAGTCTACATCGCTTTGACGGGGCACAGCCTGCTCCAAAATTTTGCTCTAAAACTTAGGTAGTGCAAGAAATTAGAATCTGAATGGTTCCCCCCCCCCTAATTAAAGCCTTGCTACTTCTTACTTACTTAAGACACCGTCTTTCTTCAGATCTCAGTCTTACAGATAAAGCTTCCTTTGGCTCCTGATGACTTGGTGGATACGTTCAGGGCCTCCCATCCAAGGGACCAGAGCTACACTAATATCGAAGAAATGGTGGAACAGAACCATGAAAGAAAGGATGCAAAAGCAGGGATGAAAGGAAATGTGAACGTAAAAATAGCTTTTTAATTATTTTAAACACAGGCAGTCCTCGACTTACAACAGCTCATTTGTTGATGGTTTCAAAGTTACAACGGCACGAGGGGAAAAGTGACGTAAGGCCGTTTTCCCACAGTTACGACCTTTGCAGCTTTCCCCGTGGTCACGCGAACAAAAATCAGACGCTTGGCAACCGGCTCATACTTACGACCGCTGCTGTGTCCCAAGGCTCACGTGTTCCCCCCTTTTTTGCGGCCTTCTGACAAGGAAACTCAATAGGGAAGCCAGATTCAATTAACAACCGGGTGACTATCCATTGCGGCGGTTCACTTTGCGACTGTGGCAAGAAAGGTCGTGAAACGGGTCGAAGCTTGCTGAGCAAGTGTCTCGCTTAACAGCGAAAACGTTGGGCCTCCGTTGCGGTCGTAAGCCAAGGACTGTCTGTAATGAAATGGAATTATTGAATTGTCCCACGACATATGGGCCGCGTTGAGCCAGCTACGGTGAGCTGGCTGTGGCACATTGGCCGCGACGGGTTTTCCCATTCCGCTCGTCGGAAACTTAACTGGGGATTCGTTTTATGTACCCGAGTGTTTTCTTTAAAAGGCGTCGGAATCAAACCCGTTGGGCCGTGGGTTGGTTGCAAAAAGCAGTGACCTGCACCGCATCTTACGTGGAAACAATCCGGTGCGCGTCGGGCTGCTGAAATTAGCACAGCACGATCTGCACTTTCCCAATAAGGCTGTTCCCATTTGTGTCTCTCTCTCTCTGTGTGTGTGTGTGTGTATGTTCTACTTTGGAATTAAGTTCACTTTTATCTTGATCGCTGGCCACATCTTAAGCCTGTTTATGGCCAAAGTTTTGCTCAAGAGCGCTGGGGGTTTTGTGGGGGCTCCCCTCCAGCTTTTCGAATGTCGCTGGCTTGGCTTATTTAGATCAAGAAGCCAGAGATAAGCTATCCTGGCCTGATAAGACAATGTCCAGAGGGTGCCTGTTGGACTTGGAACCTACAAGGAGTCTTGTGTGTGTTGTAATTCTGTCCCCCCCCCCCCCACACACACTGTTCTTGCAGCCTAGCAAGATTCTCATCCGCTCGGCTGATTTAGGTTGCAAACTACAGAAGGGAAAAAGAGGTGGTTTTTTTGGATCATAGGATCACAGAGCTGGGAAGGACCTTGCAGATCTTGTAGTCCAGGGGTCCCCAACCTGTGGACCGTGGCTGGGTAGTGGGCTGTGGGCTGCTGGCCACCGGGCCGCGGACAGGCTGGCCAGCGTGCGCACACGTGCGCACCCACCCACTCGTACTAGCGCTGTGGCTGCGGAGCATGAAACCCGGACGCTGCGCCACACGGTGCACAAACAGGCTGATGCCACGCTGCGGAGTGAATAAACGGGCCGATGTCACGGCACACTGTGCAAAAACGGGCCGATGCTGTGCCGCGGGGTGCAGAAATGGGCCAACGGTGCACCGCGGGGTGCAAAAACGGCATGCCGCACTTCACGAAAATAATTTCCTTTCTTCAGCCAAGCCAGGATCCCAAATACGAAAGGTTGCCAGGGTTAGGCAGCTTGGCTTCGATCAGAAGTCTCCTCTGTTGGATGAAAATTGGAGAGACAATGTGAAAAGGAAGGGCTCATTCCAGCGAAGGAAGTCTGGTGCCGGGTGATAACGGGGAATCCAAGGGGATGTTTAGAGGTCGGGGCATAGCGAAGTGGGAAAAGCACGGCAAATCACAACTCCGCAACCTCCCGTCGGACGCGTTACTTAAAAACTTCCAGTGTTGGAGCATTCATGAATTCTGGAGGCAGGTTGTTCCACTGGTTAATTGTCCTCACTGTCAGGAAGTTTCTCCTTAGTTCTAGGTTGCTTCTCTCCTTGGTGAGTTTCCATCCGTTGCTTCATGTCCTGCCTTCGGGCGCTTTGGAGAATAGCTTGACTGCCTCTTCTTTGGGGCAGCCCCTGAGATACTGGAAGACTGCTATCCTGTCCCCCCTGGTCCTTCTCTTCGTTAAACTGGACATGCCCGATTCCAGCCACCGTTCTTGATATATGTTTTAGCCTCCAGTCCCCTGATCATCTTTGTTGCTCTTCTCTGCACTCTTTCCAGAGTCTCGACATCTTTTTTACATCGTGGTGACCAAAACTGGATGCCGTATTCCAAGTGTGGCCTTACCAAGGCGTTGTAAAGTGGTATTAATCCTTCACGTGATCTGGATCCTCTCTCTCTCTTAACGCAGCCTAGCACTGCCTTGGCTGTTTTGGCAGCTGCCGCACACTACGTCTTGAATTAATCGTCGCTGTGCGAACCCAACCGCTGCGCAATTTTGCCTATATTTTTATTGATTACGTTTTTGTTCCGCTTTGATTACTTCGCAAAGTTAGTCCTCGGCTTACAACCCTTCATTTAGTGACCGGTCCAAGTTACAACAGCAATGAAAAAAAAACAGTTTTTCACGCTTAACGACCGTTCCGACGTCCCCGGGGTCACGTGATGAAAATTCAAGATGCTTGGCAACCGGCTCACATTTACGACGGTGGCCGCGTCCCCGGGGGTGTCACGTGACCCCATTTTGTGACCTTCTGACAAGCAAAGTCAATGGGGGAGGGGAAGCCAGATTCATTTAATGACCGTACCGTATCACTAATTTAACAACTGCACGGGTGGCCTTAGCCGCTGGGGCGAGAAAAGTCGGAAAATGGGCCAAAGCTCACGGAAGTACTGTCTCGCATAGCAACAGAAATTTTGGGCTCCATTGCGGTCAAGGACTTAGCTCTTATTGCGGCTAATATTTTTAATTTTCTCTCAGTGATAAAATGGCAAGGGAGCTACGTGAAAACAGGTATACTCCTCCCTTTCGATCACATTTACATCACGTCAAGCTTATTTCCTTTCCTTAAGTCAAAAATTGGCCCTGGGCTCGTCTGGCTGCCTGCAAAAAGCATTATTCCAAATCGCTTTAACATCAAAGAAATTTAGTGAAATGCTAGCCTTCAAAACTCGAGCTGGGCAGGCAGAAGAGGAAGGAACTGGAGAATTGCTGTCCCGTCTGAAAAATTGCTTTTGGATAACCGGGCGCAAGGTTAAGACGGCTGTCTCATTAAACTTTGCAACTCTCTGGATAAACGATTAGGAGGAGATTTGTTGGGGATGTTGATGGAAGCTTTTCAGACCGGCAATAACTCAGGCCGCTTAAATTCTCGCTTTTGCGGAGGGGGGGGAACTAAAAACACGGCCTCTTGCAGACTGCTTCCATTGAGCTTATTGCTGCATTCGACCGAGTCTTATGGGCTTGTTCAACAAATCATGTCTGAAATAAACTTGGCTTTGTCTTCTGAGCAAAGGGCATCCATTAGCTGAGTAGGATGGACACGTTTGGGGACACCTTTTGTGGACCAGGGGTGACATGATAGCAGTCTTCCAATATTTGAGGGTGTTGAAGGAAAAGTCTTCATCGTGGTTCAGTCCAAGCCGGGAATAAACAACACGGCGACCGCTTTAGAAAGAAGGTTGCAGTTTATTGAAGACGAGAGCCAGACAGGAAGATGGCTGTGGAAGAAAAGAGAGCGAGCACATGTAGGGAGTGGGGTTTTATACCGTTTGGAGCCTTTTGCTTGGAGTTGTTTCTGTGGCATGAACTTTGACCTGAGTCTGAGTGTGCCCCTTTGGCATCTGTGGGTTAATCCTATTATGTCCCGTCTTAGAGTTTGGGTGGGGTATGTAGGTTTTAGGTGTCTTTGTCTTAATCTTCTAGCTGGGGGCCTCCAACCTTCCTGAATGGATTATTTACACCTGCATTTCTACAGAGCTGGTTTCTGCTTTTTGCCTCTTGGTACTGTCCATGGTCTTCCTGTGCTCTTCCCAGTTGCAATGTATAGCTTTGAAAGTTGGACCATAAGGAAGGCCGAGCGCCAAAGAATGGAGGCCTTTGAACTCTGGTGCTGGAGAAGACTCCTGCGAGTTCCTCGGACTGCGAGGCCATCAAACCGGTCAGTCCTAGAGGAGATCAACCCTGACTGCTCTTCAGAAGGCCAGATCCTGAAGCTGAAACTCAAATCCTTTGGCCACCTAATGAGAAGGAAGGACTCACTGGAGAAGAGCCTCATGCTGGGAAAGGTGGAGGGCAAGAGAAGAAGGGGACGACAGAGAAGGAGGTGGCTGGATGGAGTCACTGAAGCAGGAGGCGTGAGCTTAAATGGACTCCAGAAGATGGTAGAGGACAGGAAGGCCTGGAGGGGTCCAGGGGGTTGCGATGGGTCGGACACGACTTCACAGCTAACAACAAGTTTCTGCTTGTGGGAGGGAGACTTGGGACTATTAAGAAAAAAACTGGGCCTGCTTTTCTGCCTCTTTAAGATCCTTTGAGGAAATATTTTTTTTGCCCTTTTAATATTTGCTTCTCTGGGGGGGGGGCTGACTTCCCACACTAGGGAGCGGCTGCCTTAATCTTCATGCAAAATATGCATTTATTTCTTGATTTTTTTTATCCCACCCCTCTCCTCTACAAGGTGACTCTGGGCAGCGTAAAATTCAGCGGTAGTCCTGGGCTTAGGACCCTTTGTTAGTGGCCGCTTGAAGTCACTGGTAGTCTTCGACTTAACAACTCGGTTAGTGACCGTTCGAAATTGCAAGGGCGCTGATATAAAGGGACTTACGACTGTTTTTTCCACCCTTAACGACCGTTGCGGCATCTCCGTGCTCACGGGATCAAAATTTGTCTGCTTGGCAACTTGACTCGCGTTTATGACGGTCGCAGCGTCCCGGGGTCACGTCATCCCCCTTCTGGGAAGTCAGATTCACTTAACAACCGTGTTACTAACTGTTAACTACTGCAGCGATTCGCTGAAGAGCGGTGTCAAGAAAGGTCGTAAAATGGGGCCAAACTCGCCGAACAAGTGTCTCACTTAGCAACGGAAGTGTTCAGCTCCTCTGTGGTCGTAAGTCAAAAGACTGCCTGTATACCAGAACTGAAAAGTCCTCGCCCTTATGGCCATCACAATGTCCCTGCAGTAATGTGCCGGTCAATTTAGGAACTTGGTAACTGGCAGCTCTTTATTTAATTTTTTAATTTATTGATGGGTTGGAACCCCCCGCCTTTATGACTTTTCCAAATAAACTCAAGGTGGCAAACGTGACCATCCCACCGTTCTCCTTTCTATTTGGCACCGCAGCCTATTTACAACAGGGAGCTTTGAACAAGCAAATTCAGTGGGGGGGGGGGGAACCCGTGTGATTGACTTAGCAACTGGCAAAAGTTGAAAAAAAAAAACCTTTGAAAATCAGGCAGTGCCAATTTAACAGCCATCTCACTTAGCAACGGCGGGTCCAATTATAGCCGTAAGTCCAGGACCACCCGTACGTATCCTTGAAGCAGAGATTTGTGGTTTATGAAAAGTTGAAAGAGCTGTCAGTAATACAGTGAGGCCAGTCAGATTTTGCATCTTAAGTATTAGGTGAAAGAACATTTTGAGTTTATTTTGCATTTTTTGGGGGGGAGGGAAGCTCTATGGCTATTCTCGGTGTTAAGTCCTCCTCCGTTTTTACTACACAACTTTCACAAGCAAAGTATTCTCTCTGATGTCTAATCCCGCAGGAGCTATTTTGATAGGCTGTTCCAAGTGTGGGACATTTAGAAGTTGTAAACCACATTAACTCAATTTTTTTTATGACTGCAATTGCGGCCCGCCGAATTAAACACAACTGGCTGTGTTCACAGATCCAGCTGAGCTACGTAGTTTACAAATGGCGAGGGCTAGATTTACACAGTATGCTGAGCGAAATCTAAAACACACTTTAGCTAAGGGTGATATCCAAATCCAGCCTCTGCCCATGAATTAGCCCTCTTGTTGAAGCTAAATCATTACAGACTTTTAAAAAAAAAAGAGGCTGTCTAATTTAACCGACTACTTGATACAGCATCTGCTAACTATTTCAGACAGCTGCTGTAACTTAAATTAGCATTTCGAGTTATTGGGAAAAGAAATAGCAGACCGAAACAAAAGCAGCTGAAGAAATGGCATAGCAAATTGAATTCTGCACAGCCAGGCAGATCTTCACTGTGTATAGGATCAGGAACAGAATAGGAACAAGTGAGAACTAGTTTTTGTTCTTACAATACTTTGTGGCGTAGTCTGCCGAAAGTTTAGACTGGATTTGGCATATTTTAATCCACCAGTTGGGTCCTTCCCAAGGACCCCGGATAGGAAGATGCTTGATGGTGTTCAAGGTAAGAATAATAAGAATAATAAGTTGGAAGGTACCTTGGAGGTCATCTAGTCCAACCCCCTGCTCAGGCAGGAAACCCTACACCATTTCAGACAAATGGCTGTCCAGTCTTTGAAAACTTCCAGTGTTGGAGCACCCACAGCTTCTGGAGGCAGGTTGTTCTCACTGTTGGGAAGTTTCTCCTTAGTTCTAGGTTGCTTCTCTCTTTGGTTAGTTTCCTTCCGTTGCTTCTTGTCCTGCATATATATTATATTATATATTATTATTATTATTAAACCTATATGCCACCTATCTCCCCAATAAGGTGAATCTGGGAGGCTTAAAAATCGTAAAAAAGGTAAATAGAAAAAGTTAAAATTTGATATGTCTCCCCATGATAAAGGAAATTGATTTAAAAAAAACAATGCGTCAAAGGGATGAGCGACTTAATGTGTTTTATTTGATTGACAGCTCATACAGGCAATCCTTGACTGACAGTCATAAAGGAGTCTGACAATTAATGGTTATAAATTACAGATCATAAAGCGACCTTTGTTTGCGGCGGACATTAAGCAAAGCCGTTGTTCACTGCGGGGTGTTGCTGCCGATAATCAGAAGTAAACGCCGGTGTCCACAAAACCGCCTTAAATCGAGGCCACATAACTGCGGGATGCTGCAGACAGCCTTAAATGCCGACCAATCGCTGGGCACCCAAGTACGGTCACGTGACAGCCGTCTCTAAGTGATGCGTCATAAGTCGAGGACAACTTGTCACATGCCACTGTGCTCGAACCATACTTCCCTGGCTTTTCGGTCTTGTAAAAACTGGGATTTCAGACTATATTCTTGCGAAGAAGCCAGATTTATTGTTGTCTTTGAGGATTTTTTTTTCTTCCAGTGTTTCCTCTGTCGCAGGTAAGCTTAGGTGGTCCTCAACTTACGTCTACCACTGGGCCCACAATTTCCGTTGCTAACCAAGAAAGTTGTTAAGTGAGTTTTGCCCCATTTTTACGACCTTTCTGCCCACGGTTGTTAAGCGAATGACTGGGGTTGTTTAGTTAGTAACCTGGTTATTAAGTCAATCTGGCTTCCCAACTTGATTTTGTATGTTGGAAGGTCGCAAAAGGGGATCGCTTGACCTTCTCCAGGCTGCTGTGACCATCATAAATATGAACCAGTTGCCAAGGGCCCGAATTTTGATCACATGACCACGGGGATGCTGCAACGGTCGAAAAACGGTCATAAGTCACCTAGAACTAAGGATATATTTCCTGACAGTTAGGACAACTAACCAGTTGAACAACCTACCTCCAGAAGTTGTGAATGCTCCAACACTGGAAGTTTTTAAGAAGAGACTGGACAGCCATTTGTCTGAAAGGGTTTCCTACTTGAGCAGGGGGTTGGATTAGATGACCTCCAAGGTCCCTTCCTATTCTATTCTATTCTATTCTATTCTATTCTATTCTATTCTATTCTATTCTATTCTATTCTATTCTATTCTATTCTATTCCCTATTTTCTTTTTCTATTCTATTTCATTTTATTCCTTCTCACTGGAGAAGAGCCTCATGCTGGGAAAGGTGGAGGGCAAGAGAAGAAGGGGACGACAGAGAAGGAGGTGGCTGGATGGAGTCACTGAAGCAAGAGGTGTGAGCCTAAATGGACTCCAGGAGATGGTGGAAGACAGGAAGGCCTGGAGGAACGTGGTCCATAGGGTCGCGATGGGTCGGACACGACTTCGCAGCTAACAATAACAATTCTATTCCCTATTTTCTATTCTATTCTATTCTATTCTATTCTATTCTATTCTATTCTATTCTATTCTATTCTATTCTATTCTATTCTATTCTATTCTATTCTATTCTATTCTATTCCATTCCATTCCATTCCATTCCATTCCCTATTTTCTATTTTATTCCCTATTTTCTATTCTATTCTATTCTATTTCATATTTTCTATTCTACTCTACTCTACTCTACTCTACTCTACTCCATTCTTCGCTGCCATTGTAACTTTGAATGATCGCTAAGTCGAGGACTGTCTGTACTGTCAGAAGGAGACTTCTCTTCTCAGCAGACTTAACCACCCGAGTCCGATAAATTTGTCTGATGGCATTCTGGTTTTTCCTGCCCCGCTGGACTCCCTCGGTGCCCATTAACTCCGAAGGGGGAGAGGGCGGAGTAGGTTAAACAAACAAGCCGGGATCCCAGCCAGCTGAAAGGAACTTGCTGTCGAAGGCTCTTTAGAGAGGCAAAGCAGAAATTAGAAAATAATAATAGTAATAGTAACCAGATGGCATAAATATCACATCGAGTTGCTCCGGCTAGACTGGGCAGCCTCCAATCTCAACAGAGGTACGGAATGCGCCATTTCCAAAGCCCCCAAGAGGGATTTGCTGATGTCTGCTTTAGCACCATTTGCATTTTCAACCCGATCTTTGCCGGGTAATGAAGAAAGAAATGATAAAAAAAGAAGCCACGATTAAACCGCACAGAGGGCTGTGTGGAACCACAGCGGTAAGGTGTCTCTGGAAAATATCCAGGTCAGGGTTTATCCCAAAGGTGGTTTTTCCAAAAGGGAACTGGCTTTTCTTGGGGTTGGGTTTTTTTTTTTTTTTTGGTCTTTTCTTCGAACACGTTTCGCTTCTTATCCAAGGGGCGTCTTCAATTCGGTTCTGAAGAATTGTCTTTTTTTTTTTTTAAAGATGTTTGAGACTCTGGAAAAACAAAAAGTGCAGAGAAGAGCAACGAAGATGATTACGGGGAATTGAAGGCTGAAACATGCCAATAATGGTTGCTGGAATTGGGTATATCTAGTCTGAAGGGACGCGGTGGCTCAGTGGGTTAGGACGCTGAGCCTGTCGATCAGAAGGTCGGCAGTTTGGCGGGTCGAATCCCGAGTGCCGCGTAACAGAGTGAGTGCCTGTTACTCGTCCCAGCTTCTGCCAACCTAGCAGTTCGAAAGCACGTAAAAAGGCAAGTAGAAAAATAGGGACCACTCCGGTGGGAAGGGAACAGCGTTCCATGCGCCTCTGGCGTCTACTCATGCCGGCCACATGACCACGGAGACATCCTCGGACAAGCGCTGGCTCTTCGGCTTTGAAACGGAGATGAGCACCGGCCCCTAGAGTTGGAAACGACTAGCACGCGTGTGCGGGGGAACCGTTACCTTTTACTAGTCAGAAGAAGAGAAGGACCAGGGGTGACATGATAGCAGTCTTCCAATATTTGAGGGTGTTGAAGGAAAAGTCTTCATCGTGGTTCAGTCCAAGCCGGGAATGAACAACACGGCGACCGCTTTAGAAAGAAGGTTGCAGTTTATTGAAGAGGAGAGCCAGACAGGAAGATGGCTCTGGAAGAAAAAAGAGAGTGAGCACATGTAGGGAGTGGGGTTTTATACCCTCTGGAGCCTTTTGTTTGGAGTTGTTTCCTGTTCTTGTTTGAGGCTTTGTATTCTCTGTGTCATGTATTTTGACCTGTGTCCCTTTGGCATCTGTGGGTTAATCCTATTATGTCCTGTTTTAGCGTTTGGGTGGGGTATGTAGATTTTAGGTGTCTTTGTCTTCCTAAGCTTCTAGCTGGAGGCCTCCAACCTTCCTGAATGGATGATCATATCCGCATTTCCACAGAGCTGGTTTCTGCTTGGGGGAGGGAGACTTGGGTCTATGAAGAAAAAACTGGGCAAGCTTTTCTGCCTCTTTAAGATCCTTTGAGGAAATACGATATTTTGCCCTTTTCATATTTCCTTCTCTGGGGGAGGGGGGGGCTGACTTCCCACAAGGGGCTGCCCCAAAGAAGGCAGGGGTCCACCTCTTCTCCAAAGCACCCGAAGGCAGGACAAGAAGCAACGGATGGAAACTCATCAAAGAGAGAGCCAATCTATAACCCAGGAGAACTTTCCTGACAATTAGAACAATTAATTAATCAGTGGAACAACCTGCCTACAGATGTTGTGGATGCTCCAGTATTGGAGGTTTTTAAGAAGGGATTTGTCTGAAATGGTGTAGGGCAGGGATAGGCAACCTCGGCTCTGTTATGACTCGTGGACTTCAACTCCCAGAATTCCTGAGTCAGCTGACTCAGGAATTCTGGGAGTTGAAGTCCACGAGTCATAAAAGAGCTGAGGTTGCCTACCCCTGGTGTAGGGCAAGGGTCTTCAAACTCTGCCCTTTTATGACTTGTGGACCTCAACTCCCAGAATTCCTCAGCCAGGCATGCCTGGCTGAGGAATTCTGGGAGTTGAAGTCCACGAGTCATAAAAGGGCCGAGTTTGAAGACCCCCGATGTAGGGTCTCCTTGCTTGAGCAGGGGGTTGGACTAGAAGACCTCCAAGGTCCCTTGCAGCGTGGGGATGCTGCAAAGGTCGCGAAAAACAGTCCTAAGCCGCCGTTTTCATTGCCGTCATAACTTTCGTACGGTCATTAAGTGGACTGTTGCAAGCTTGTATTCCAGGCTTAATCCTCCGTTTCGACGTGCCGAGAAAGCAGCCAAAACCTTTTGCTAGAACTCTTCAAACTCTCTGGGCTTTCAAAGCGTTTTACCCTCACGGATTTAGCACGTCGTGGTGGCTGCTCGGATCTCATTTCCCCACGTTACGTGACGCTTAAGCTACGATACGGTTAACTCTAGGTGTCACGTGGCGAATACATCGGTTTCGTTAGCCCTGATTTATTGGGTTGTAGGGATGCAGGCCCCCCCCTCCCTCCCTCGTCCTTTGGACTTGCAAAAGGGACCTTTTTCCTTTCTGGCTGGAATTTCCAATTGTTCAGGAACGAGCCCAATTTTGTGCTTGCTTGGATCAGAGGCAGACACCCCATTCTGGGCTCCACAGCTGGGCCTTAAAACTGAACTGAACTGAAGATCATGTAATAATATAACCAAGTTTGCAAGGGACCCAGTTCTCCTCCACCCGCTTCCCAGCCTTTGAAGTCGGCAACGTGGAGATTGATGGCTTCAACAGCCGGCTGGTAGAAAAAAAAGGCAGCCCATAATAAACCTTAACAGGCGCTCAGGATCTTCCTGTTCAATCCCAAACCGATTGCAGTTTCCCCACTAAAGGAAGTAGTGCCATTGTTCGGTCTCTTCCTGGAGTAAATATTTTGGAGGGCCTAATTTTCATAAGAGGCTTATGGCCAGCCTAGATATACATGTATTAAAAAAAAGGACTGGGGGGGTGGGGGGGAAAAACATGATAGTAGTATTCCAGGATTTGAGGGGCTGCCACCAAGAAGAGTAGGGGGAGAGGTCAACTTGCTTTCCAAAGCTCCTTGAAGGCAGGACGAGAAAGAATGGATGGAAGCCGATCAAGGAGAGAAGCAAACCAGGAATTAAGGAGAAAGTTCCTGAGAGTGAGGACAATTAGCCAGTGGAACTACTTGCCTCCAGAAATGGTGGGTGCTTCGTCACTGGAGGCTTTTAAGAAGAGACTGGACAGCCTCTTGTCCGAAATGGTAGAGGTCTCCTGCTTGAGCAGGGGGTTGGACTAGATGACCTCCAAGGTCCCTTCCAGCTCCATTTTGATTAAATTGATTGAAGAGATAGAGAGATAGATAGATAGTCAGAAATTGTGGGTGCTCACTGGAGGTTTTTAAGAAGAGACTGGGCAGTCACTTATTTGAAATTTATTTTTTTTATTTTTATTTATTTTAATTCCATTTATATCCCGCCCTTCTCCGAAGACTCAGGGCGGCTCACAAGCTTAGCAGTAGCCTTCCTTCTATGTATATGCCTGCTTATTAGGGCTTTCACACACACACCCCAAGCAGCATTATTACAAAGTCAGCTTAATTGCCCCCAACAATCTGGGTCCTCATTTTACCTACCTCGGAAGGATGGAAGGCTGAGTCAACCTTGAGCCTGGTGGGACTCGAACCTGCACTAATTGCAGGCAGCTGGGGTTACTTAAGGAGGCATTAGCCCACTGCTCCAATGGTAGAGGGTTTCCCGCCTGAGCAGGGGGTTGGACTAGAAGACCTCCAAGGTCCCTTCCAGCTCTGTTCCGATTGACTTTTGCTGGAAAGAGCTGTGAGCATTTCACCCTTGCGACCGTTGGTCCCGTGATTTACATTCGGGCGCTTGGCAACTGACTCACACTTCTGACGGTGGCAGCGTCCCGGAGTCCTGCGATTTCCCCTTTGGCGACCTTCTGACCAGCAAAGTCAATTGGGGAGGCAGCCCGTTTCGCTTAGCGACCGCGTTACCGACTGAACAACTGCAGCGATTCACTTAAGAGGAGCGGCAAGGAACCTCGTAAGACACGGGGCCGAGCCCCCTTGACAAATGTCTCCCTTAGCGAACAGAAAGGTTGGGGCTCCTTTGCGGTCGTACGTTTGAGGACCCAGCTGAAACGATGCCTCCCAGGGGAAGGCAGCGAGGCGCGATCAATTTCAGACACTTTTCTCGGCCTCCTTCAAAGTCATTTGAAGACCGTTGGAAAGCTTCCTCTTAATTATAAAGCATAAATGATGGAATTGCCGGCCCGATTTATCCCTTTTAATTATTTGATCTTGAACACCGCTCAGCTCCTCGACGTCTTCCGGCAGCTTTCCGAGAATTGGAACAACTTGAACGAGGTTATGGGTGGCATCAATTAGACGCCTGGCACCATTGCTGGCACTGAAGTGGGACCACACGTAAATCTTACTCCCAGCCTGCTATCCCAGTCCCTATCAAGACTCTGCAATTTTATAACCCGTTTCCCTTTTTATTTAAAAAAAATTTTTTTCCCCACCTCTGGAGATAACTGTCTTCCAATTTGGGAACTGTCTTTCTGTCCTAAGATATAAAACAAAGAGTCTTTCATACTGCATCCAGTTTGAATCACCACGATGTAAAAAAAAGGCTGCATCAACAGAGGGATAGAATCGAGACCACGTGAAGTGTTAATACCACTTTACAAGGCCTTGGTAAGGCCACACTTGGAATACGGCATCCAGTTTTGGTCGCCACGATGTAAAAAAAGACGTTGAGACTCTAGAAAGAGTGCAGAGAAGAGCAGCAAAGATGATCAGGGGAATGGAGGCTAAAACATATCAGAAACGGTTGCTGGAATTGGGTATGTGTAGTTTAATGAAGAGAAGGACGAGGGGGGACAGGATAGCAGTCTTCCAGTATGTCAGGGGTTGCCCCAAAGAAGAGGGAGTCAAGCTATTCTCCAAGGGGCCCAAAGGCAGGACAAGAAGCAACGGATGGAAACTCATCAAGGAGAGAAGCAACCTGGAACTAAGGAGAAATTTCCTGACATTGAGAACGAAATTAACCAGTGGAACTCCTTGCCTCCAGAAGCTGTGAATGCTCCAACACTGGAAGTGTTTAAGAAGAGACTGGACAGCCATTTGCCTGAAATGGTATAGGGTTTCCTGCCTGAGCAGGGGGTTGGACTAGATGACCTCCAAGGTCCCTTCCAACTTTATTGTTGTTGTTGTTGTTGTTGTTATTATTGTTTCAAACAACTCCGACCTAAAACGATACTAGCTTTCTTGGGCGTTCCTTCTCTTTCTGCGGTTGGAATAAAAAAAAGCATATACAGGCAGTCCTCCCCTTAACGTCAGAAGGGAGCCCAAAGTTTAAGTGGCTAAGCTTGCGAAGTGAGTTTCACCCCGTTTTTATGACGCTTTTTGTCACCTTGGTTAGCTGAATCGTTGCAGCTGTTCAGTTAGTAACACGGTTGCTAAGCGAATCTGGCTCCCCCTCCCCAAATTGACTTTGCTTATCAGGAGGTCGCCAAAGGGGGATCACGTGACAACCCCCCTCTCCCCCAGGACACTGCGACTGTCATAAACGCGAGTCAGTCGTCAAGCGTCCACATATAAATCGCCTGATCCTGGGGATGTGCAGTTTTATCATGTGTGAAAAAAAATGCTCTTAAGTGGCTTTTTTTTCCCCAGTCTGTTGTAACTTTGAACGGTCACTAAATGAGCTGTTGTAAGTTCAAGGACTGCCCGTATAGAACACACGCTCTTTTTGCTTGCCTCAACCGTATGCAAATAAACAGGGAAAAAAAAAAACCCAACTTGTCTGTCCACAGGTATCCTTTGCGGCGAGGAAGTTCCTTCACATTCCTAACTCCGGGATCCCAGTGGGACTTTACCCTGGTAAGTGAAAGTAAATTAACTCACTGCTTCATTCCAGTGGGACTTTACTCTGGTAAGTGAAAGTAAATTAACTCACTGCTTCATTTTGTTTGCCCACTTGGTCCGTATTTGTGCGACAGACACTTTCCATGCAACACTGCAGGCAGAACTGGAATTACAGCAATGCTTCTCAGCCCTGGAATTCTGGGTGTTGAAGTCCAGCCCTCTTAAAGCAAGCCGGCTGAGGAATTCTGGGAGTGGAACTCCACCCCTCTTAAAGCAGGCCGGCTGAGGAATTCTGGGAGTGGAACTCCACCCCTCTTAAAGCAAGCCGGCTGAGGATTTCTGGGAATTCAAGTCCACCCCTCTTAAAGCGTGCCAGCTGGGGAATTCTGGGAATTCAAGTCTACCCCTCTTAAAGCATGCCGGCTGGGGAATTCTGGGTGTTGAAGTCCATCCCTCTTAAAGCATGCTGGCTAGGGAATTCTGGGAATTGGAGTCGACCCTTCTTAAAGCATGCCGGCTGGGGAATTCTGGGTGTTGAAGTCCATCCCTCTTAAAGCATGCCGTCTAGGGAATTCTGGGAATTGGAGTCCACCCCTCTTAAAGCATGCCGGCTGGGGAATTCTGGGAGTCCACCCCTCTTAAAGTAGGCTATCTGGGGAATTCTGGGAGCTGAAGTCCTCCCACCTTAAAGCAAGCCGGCTGAGGAATTCTGGGAATTCAAGTCCACCCATCTTAAAGCATGCCGGCTAGGGAATTCTGGGAATTGGAGTCCACCCCTCTTAAAGCGTGCCGCCTGGGGAATTCTGGGTGTTGGAAGTCCACCCCTCTTAAAGCGTGCCAGCTGGGGATTTCTGGATGCTGAAGTCCACACAACTTAATGGGTGGATGATTAGAAGAGTGGAAGCTTAAAACACATGAGGAATGGTTGCAGGAATTGAAGTCCACCCCTCTTAAAAACATACTGGCTGGGGAATTCTGGGTGTTGAAGTCCACCCCCCCCCCTTCACGTTGCCACGTTTGAGAAATACGGAACTAGCTATCTTCATAGCTTTCAGCAGAGACCTCCATGTCAGCTTCTCCATCCCACTCCTTTCTCTTTAATTGCTAGCAGTCCTTTCATCTTGTAAATAAACGCAGCTCCCCCCCTTGATCCTCCACAATAGCAGAGTTTTTTTAAAAAAAATACACAACTGTATGATCTTGGCTACCCTGCCTTCGTCCTGTGGTCAGAGAGAGGCTGTTCTTCAAGGCAGTGATCCTAATTTACTGCCGTAGCCCGAAAAAAAGAAAAAGAAAAAAATTAGAAAATATTTTTTCCCCTTGTTTTACGGCACCCTTCGAATTAAAAAAAAAAGCACGAAAGCCAGGAACGTTCAGTTGTGTAGCTCTGATGTTTCAAGGCCTTTATGCCAGGACGGATTACAAAGGTAAAGGTTCCCCCGCACATGCGTGCTAGTTGTTTCCGACTCTAGGGGCCGGTGCTCATCTCCGTTTCAAAGCCGAAGAGCCAGCGCTTGTCCGAGGATGTCTCCGTGGTCATGTGGCCGGCATGACTGGACGCCAAAGGCTCACGGAACGCTGATACCTTCCCACCGTAGTGGTCCCTATTTTTCTACTTGCATTTTTAACGTGCTTTCGAACTGCTAGGTTGGCAGAAGCTGGGACGAGTAACGCGCTCACTCTGTTACGCAACACTCGGTATTCGACCCGCCAAACTGTCGACCTTCTGATCGACAAGCTCAGTGTCCTAACCCACTGAGCCACCGCGTCCCTTGGATTACGTGTACACCGTCATATTTCACACGCTTTGGAATATGTCGGAAGAAAAACTGGGATCCGGCTGGCCTAATCGGCGTCTCCAGCCCGCTGGGTTTGCGTGGCTGTAAAAGAAGCAAATTAAACTCGGGATGAGGAGAATTGAACTTCTTCGTTAACTCGAAATTACCCGTCACTCCAAGTCTGGTCCTGACATGCCTTGCTAAAGAGATGCCTGTTCAGTATCTATGAATAAGGAAGGATTAATAATTCTTGGAATTAGACGATTTCTGCACACTTCGGATAAGTTTCCTTGAGAACTATTCTGCTGAGGCTTTAACTAAGCCTGGGGTTCACCATAGTACAAAGGCATGCGGTAAAGGGAGCTATTTTAAGCTCATTTTGGTAGGAAAGGAGAGCAGCGAGGTCAGAGCACTTGTGCGGTACAAATGTTTCGCTGTATTTTTAAATGTAAGGGTCACTAGGCAACTCATGACTCATTGGGTCATCCTTCCAAAAGAATTTCATTATCCAAACAGAAACAGAATGACCGCAGATGGGCAGAAATGCAGTGGGAGTCGTAAATTTCTGATTTCCTGCTGGCTTCCCCATTGAGGTTGCTTGTGGGAGGCTAGCAGGAGCTCAGAAATCCCTCCTCCTCCTCCTCCTCCTCCTCCTCCTCCTTTCTGCAAACCCCACTCATTCTAGCACTAAGGATGTTACCTCAGATAGTACCAAGGACCCCACAGTCCTCCTCCTCCTCCTTTCTGCAAACCCTACTCCTAGCACTGAGGATGTTACCTCAGAGAGTACCAAGGACCCCACAGTCCTCCTCCTCCTCCTTTCTGCAAACCCTACTCCTAGCACTGAGGATGTTACCTCAGAGAGTACCAAGGACCCCACAGTCCTCCTCTTCCTCCTCCTTGCACTGAGGATGTTACCTCAGAGAGTACCAAGGACCCCACAGTCGTCCTCCTTTCTGCAAACCCTACTCCTTCTAGCACTGAGGATGTTACCTCAGAGAGTACCAAGGTCCCCACAGTCCTCCTCCTCCTCCTCCTCCTCCTCCTCCTCCTCCTCCTCCTCCTCCTTTCTGCAAACCCTACTCCTAGCACTGAGGATGTTACCTCAGAGTACCAAGGACCCCACAATTGTCGTCTTCTTCCTCCTCAACTGACCCATGGAATTGTCACTTTGCTGGATGGAGGGGGAGCAAAAGATGCCATGGACCATAGAGAAAAACCCCTTGCACCCCATCCCAGCATTCTCCCAAGGGCCTCCTCTCCCTCTCCAGGCAGGAAGAGGGCTCACACATGCCGACCTCCAACATGCCCCACTCCCCCAGCCAGCCCTCCCTCAGCAGAAAGCGTCAGAGTCACCCCGTCGTCCTTCCTACATCGTTTCGGTTCCCAAACAGCCATTTGACGCTCCCCGTTGTGCCTTGCCGCCTGTATGGGAAAGAGTGGTAGAACGTGGGGGGCGGTGTTAAAAGAGGGATCAGCCTAGAATCCCTACGTAGCCACAAGCGGACTAACTCCAACCCTCTGTAGGGATTCCGCTGACTCTTATCTAATTCCAAACAGGTGCCAACCGTTACTTGAGAATATCCCTGGGCATAGACCAGGGGTAGGCAACCTTGGCTCTTTTATGACTCATGGACTTCAACTCCCAGCATTCCTGAGCCGGCGTGGCTCAACTTGGAAACCTCTCCCTTTCCCCTCAGCATGGCTGGCTCAGGAATTCTGGGAGTTGAAGTCCACGAGTCATAAAAGAGCCAAGGTAGCCTAACTCTGCCCCAGCCAGCCAGGAATTCTGGGAGTTGAAGTCCACGAGTCCTGTATATATTGTACTGTTTTAATTTGCCCTGTAAACCGCCCTGAGTCCCTCGGGGAAAAGGGCGGCATATAAATTGAAATAAAATAAATAAAACAAAATAAATAAAAGAGCCAAGGTTGCCTACCCCTGCCCCAGCCAGCCAGGAATTCTGGGAGTTGAAGTCCACGAGTCATAAAAGAGCCAAGGTTGCCTACCCCTGCCATAGACTGTTTGGCATTAAATCCAGTTAATTGCACCTTCGCTTGTGGACCTGATCTCTCTCACCAGCCAATCGGGAGGGCCAGCGTTGTGAGCGAGAGCGACTTCTGACTTCCTGCCAGCTTCCCCAGTGACTTTGCTTGCGGCAAGCTGGCAGGGAGCATCGGAAATCAGTCCTCCTCCTCGGCTGACTCATGGAACTACCTGCCACTTGGAGGAGGAGGAGGAGGCACAGTGGATTACAAGGAAAACTGCACTCCCACTCCCCATCCCGGTGGTTCCCCAAGAGCCCTCCCCCCCTCCTTACCTGTGGACCGTTAGCATCCCCCAGCCAGCCCTACCTCACCTGCGGGCATCTAAGTCGTCCCCTCATCTTTCCTTTGACCTTTAAAACATTAAATTTAAAAAAAAATCAAAGCTCAACCTCTGTTCCAAAGCAGCCAATCCCCGCTTGCCTGTCATGCCTTCTGCCAACCAATAGGAGGCAGGGTTCAGAGGGAGGTGGGAAAACGAGAGCGAACTATTAATGATTGGAATCGTCTGCAAAGGAAAGATAAATATATTTCCTTTTCACGAAAAGTGACGGTTGGAGACGGGGCATCAGACAATAATAATAATAATAATAATAATAATAATAATAATAATAATAATAATAATAATAATAATAATAATAATAATAATAATAATTATTATTATTATTATTATTATTATTATTATTATTATTATTATTAATAGAAGGGACCTCGGAGGTCATCTAGTCCAACCCCCATCTATGTTGATTACCAGTTCTGGAATAGGACAACTCACTGCGGGCATCTCCCCCTCTGTGTGTGTGTGTGTGTGTGTGTGTGTGTGTGTGAAATCCAACCATTCAGTTTAATTATTTAAAATAATTTAAAAAGGTATTTTAATTTTCTCGTCCTTCCTGTTTCCTTTGGCACCCTTTCTTTCATGATTTTCTCCCACCGACTCTTCGATCTTAGCATAAGTAACTCTTGTCCTACGGCGAGTTTTTCCCTGGTGAGTTGGCCCCCACGAGTTGTCCCCAGTGGTTCCTTAAACAAATATATATTTATATATTATATTTTTTGGGGGGAGGAAAAAGTTCAAACAAGAGCAACTAAGTTGATTAAGGACCCGGAGACCGAAACGTACAAAGAACAGTTGCTGGAATTGGGGATGGCCAGTCTAGAGAAAAGAAGGACTATGGTGGGGGGGGGGGAACACACATGATAGCATACGTTCCAATATTTGAGGGGCTGCCACAAAGAAGAGGGGGGGGGGTCAACTTATTTTCCAAAGCCCCCAAAAGGCAGGACAGGAAACAACGGATAGAAAGTAAGAGAAGCAACCTGGAATTAAGGAGAGGTTTCCTAACAGTGAGGACAATTAGCCAGCGGAACAGCTTGCCACCAGAAGAGATTGGGCAACCGCTTGTCCGAAATGGCATAGGGTCTCCTGCTTGAACAGCGGGCTGGACTAGAGGACCTCCAAGGTCCCTTCCAGCTCTGTTCTGATTAACAACATTTTTTCACCACACAAAGGGCTGTTTCTGAGACCAGATTGAGGGATCTGGAGTCAGACCATTGACACGATAACACTAGGGAAGTGTGACTGCTTTGCCTTGTCCTATCACCCCTACAGTAGTCCTCAACTTATAATCATTCGCTTACTGACCGTTCAAAGTTGCAACGGCACCAAAAAAACCTGACTTACGACTGTTTTTCACACTTAACAACCGTTGCAGTACGTCACATGGTCAAAATTTGGACAGTTGGCAACCGGAATGTATTTATGACGGTTGCAGTGTCCCGGGGTCACGTGACCCGCTTCCGCGACCTGACAAGCAAAGTCAATGGGGAAAGCCGGGTTCACGTAACAAAACGGTTCACCAACTTAATGGCGACAGTGATTCCCTTAGCAACGGTGACGAGAAAAGGCCGTAAAATGGGGGGGGGGGCAAAATTCACTTAAGAAAGGTTTCTCTTAGCCACAGAAATCCCGGGCTCAGTTTTGGTCGTAAAACGAGGACCGCCTGTATATATGTTCTTTTGGTTGTTATGGCTCATTTGCTGTGTGGGCTGCTTTGTTCTGCTGTCGGGTCTGTAACTATTTTAATTGTAGACATGGATCCATTGGGAAGCCACCCAGAATCTCTTGCGTGTGGGTGGCCTGAATGCATAAATTCATTAATAACGTCTGCAGTTTTTTTTAAAGGCCTTTTTAAAAGAAGAATGACCGACGTATTGTTAGAAATAAAACTGGGTGTTGAAGTAAGGAGGGAAAAAAGCAGAAAAAGCAAAAAAAGTTGAATTCCTGCCAAAGAAGCTTTCTGGCCTTAGTAGCTGACCTCATCCTTGTGGATATATACATATACATATACATATACATATACATATACGTGTGTGTGTGTGTGTGTGTGTGTGTGTATTGTGATGTGGTGGGTTGGGACGCTGAGCTTGTCGATCAGAAGGTCGGCAGTTTGGCGGGTCGAATCCCGAGTGCCGCGTAGCAGAGTGAGTGCCTGTTCCTCGTCCCAGCTTCTGCCAACCTAGCAGTTCGAAAGCACGTCAAAATGCAAGTAGAAAAATAGGGACCACTCCAGTGGGAAGGTAACAGCGCTCCGTGTGCCTTTGGCGTCTAGTCATGCCGGCCACATGACCACGGAGACGTCCTCGGACAAGCGCTGGCTCTTCGGCTTTGAAACGGAGATGAGCACCGGCCCCTAGAGTCGGAAACGACTAGCACGCATGTGCGGGGGAACCCTTACCTTTACCCTATCTATCTATCTATCTATCTATCTATCTATCTATCTTGTTTAATAACAGTTACTGCTTTTCATCGCCTTTGCTGAGTCTCAATAACACCAACGGCTTTTTCCTCCCCCTGCAGTTTCTCTCAGACTGTATTCTGTATTCATATATATATATATATATATATATATATATATATATATATATATATATATATATATATATATATATATATATATATTCGCCTGGAGATGGTTTTCTAATTTTCGGCATCCGATGTAGCCGAGCAGAGCCAGCTGGCTTTGTTCAGTGCTCTGCTTTTCTGCAGGAACCTCAGCCGTGCTGAAAAGATTCAAGGGCCTTGTCAAGGCAAGCCCTATTAAACAAGTCTAGCCGGTCTTAAGAAAACAAACTTTTGAACTTCCTTTAATGTCTGGAATTGGAACGGAGAGCAAAACTGAATGGCGGGAATATTACCTAATGCAGCATATAAGGAATCTACGGTGGGAAATAAAGCTTGAGCATTTTATATATATATATATATATATATATATATATATATATATATATATATATATATATATATATATATATATATATGTATATATGTATATATGTATATATATATATATATATGTATATGTATATGTATGTATGTATGTATGTTAAAGAGGCCCATCTTTTTCCACTTGCCCAATTTTTTCTGTATTCCCCCCCTGTGCTTTCCTGCTTCTTCTTCCTGACAAACAAGAGAGGAGGACGAGGGATTCTGAACGGCAGAGTTGAAAGGGACCCCTGGAGGTCTTCTATTCCAACCCCGCTGCTGGAGCAGAAGGCCTTCAGAGACCAGGGGCTGTCCATTTTTCTTCGTAAAAACCTCCAGTGATGGAGCACCCACCACTGCATATTGATATTTGATTTTATTTGTTTAATTTCTACCCCCCCCCCCCACCACCACCTTTCTCAGTTTCATAAACAGCGCAAAAGGTGGCGAACAAATCGGATATTCCTTTCTTCTCCTACTTTCCTCCCAGCAGCAACCCTGTGAGGTGATTCGGGCTGGGAGAGAGGGACTAGGTCAAAGTCACTCAGCTGGCTTTCATGCCTCAGGCAGGGCTAGAACTCACCGTCTCCTGGTGATTGGCCCAAAGTCACCCAGCCCGTTTTCATGCCTCAGGCGGGACTAGAACTCACCATCTCCTGGTGATTGGCCCAAAGTCACCCAGCCCGTTTTCATGCCTCAGGCGGGACTAGAACTCATCGTCTCCTGGTGATTGGCCCAAAGTCACCCAGCCCGTTTTCATGCCTCAGGCGGGACTAGAACTCACCATCTCCTGGTGATTGGCCCAAAGTCACCCAGCCCGTTTTCATGCCTCAGGCGGGACTAGAACTCACCGTCTCCTGGTGATTGGCCCAAAGTCACCCAGCCTGTTTTCATGCCTCAGGCGGGACTAGAACTCACCGTCTCCTGGTGATTGGCCCAAAGTCACCCAGCCTGTTTTCATGCCTCAGGCGGGACTAGAACTCACCGTCTCCTGGTGATTGGCCCAAAGTCACCCAGCCTGTTTTCATGCCTCAGGCGGGACTAGAACTCACCGTCTCCTGGTGATTGGCCCAGAGTCACCCAACTGGCTTTCCTAAGGCAGAACTAGAACTCACCTTCTCCTAGTGATTGGCCCAAAGTCACCCAGCTGGCTTCCATGCCTAAGGCAGGACTAGAACTCGCCGTCTTCTGGTTTCCAGGTCAGCCCCTCAACCATTAACTATAGGAATTTCACATGTCCCGTAACTTCTATCAAACCAATTTGCGTCGTAGTGATCCAGTTCTAGTAACACTGGCTGCGTTCATTCGTCATATTTAACAGGGAGCTACAGAGAGGGTTCACGGGCTGCAGTGGCCGTGGTCAAGCCTTGTTCTAAGCCCGAGGCAAACAAACCACAGTTTGACCTGGCAGGCTGTGTGAATCCAGTCCCTGCTTTGGGTGCAAAGAGTAGTGGCAGTTGTCGACTTGACAACAGTTCGTTTAGTGACCAAACTATAAACTATAAACTATATTCAAAGTTACCCCAGCCCTGAAAAAACGACTTATGGCCGTTTCCCCACAACCGTTTTGGCATCCCCGTGATCTAAATTCAGACCCTTTGCCATCGACTCCTGACAGGATCAGGCGTTCACCTTTGGTGACCTTCCGAGAAGCAGAGTCAATGGGGAAGCCAGATTGTCTTGACAACCGTCATAACGACGGCAGTGGTCCACTTAACGGCCGCGGGAAGGAAGGCCGTAAAATGGGGCAGAACTCCCTTAACGAATGTCTCGCTTAAGAACGGAAATTTTGGGGGCTCTATTACGGCCACAAGCCGAGGACTACCTGTTCAGCGGTACAGAGACTTGCATAGAGTTTAGGAAGGCTTTGGCTCACTCTCCCTCAGCCCAGCCCACCTCACCTCACAGGGTTGTTGTTATTGGGAAAACGGAAATCGGAGTTGCATCGGAGAAGTTCCCCGCCTTGAGTTATTTGCAAAAAATTAAGTACAGGTGGGCTACAAACAAATACCCATGAGCTTTGGATGGCCCCAGATCTCCAGTCCTTTCGCCGCGGCCTCAAAACACTCCTTTTCCACCTGGCTGACCTGGACTGACAGGGATTTCAATTATGTTTTTAATTTTTTTAACTCTTAATTTTTAATTTATTTTAATTTTAATTTATTGTACAGAGGCCTTTAATTTTATCTTAACTTCTGTATTTATTGTATGTTATTGTTGTTAGCCGCCCTGAGTCCTTCGGAAGATAGGGCGGCATATAAGTCCCAAAAATAAATAAATAAATAAATAAATAAATAAATAAATAAATAAATAAATAAATAAATAAATAAATGGGAAACCACTTTGTATTATGTAGAACTTTATCCAGAAATGTAGGACAGCAAATTACAATCCCTCCAAGGCGGTGGAAACTTGCTCCTCTGGAGGGAAGCTTTTGCTTGCAAGATAAGATGAAAAGATAATTAACAAGTTTTGTCGGTATGTGGGAATTAACCGCAAGAGAGCCTTGCAATCCCCCATCACCCACGGCCAATTCTTTTTTTTTAATATAATAAAAAAAACGTAATTGTGAGTTCACGAGCCACAGCAGATCCCTTATTGCATTAAGTAAATTCTTGAAATAATTCCAGGTGTCGGGGTTATTATTAATTATTATTATTAATATATGCCTCTTCCCTTCCCTTCCCTTCCCTTCCCTTCCCTTCCCTTCCCTTCCCTTCCCTTCCCTTCCCTTTCCTAAACCCTTTTCATCACTTGACACAAGTAAAGGGAGCCGAGGACACTTTTCAACCTGTCATTTACATGTCAAGTCGGATGACGTTAATGGCCAGAATGACATTTATCCCGCCGGTTTATATCTACAATTTAAAAAAACACAAACAACAACAACGCAGTTTTGAGGTCATTTTCGTCCCCCCCCCCTTTTCTTTTTGCGTCGGAGTGGCCCGCCTAGCAAACCAGATCCCATCTGTAGATTCTGACGCTTCTTGCATAACGGGCTGTTTTCTCTTGTTGCAGAAAAGGAAGCGGAGAGAGAAGGATGACGACGCGGTCAGTATTTGCAGCTTCGATCTGAAGGTAATTAAAATGTTTTGCCCCTGAATGTACCGTCCCGTTAAAAATGTAGCCTCCCTTGATTCCAGCTGGAAGGTCTTGACCCAACAGACCAGAGAAGAGCCAGAATTCTTGTAATCTATCTCCTCAATCTCTAGCTGACATCTGAAATTAAACTTCATTCAGCTCAACCTCAGTACATACCATTACTCATAGTTTACCCTCTGTATTATTCACTCGTCCTTTCTTAACTTGACTCTCGTCATCTAGAGCAGGGCTGGGGAACGATGGGCCTTTTATGGCTTGTGGACTTCAACTCCCAGAATTCCTGAGCCATTCTGGGAGTTGAAGTCCACAAGCCATAAAAGGGGCCATCCAGCCATGCTGGCTCAGGAATTCTGGGAGTTGAAGTCTACAAGCCATAAAAGGGGCCATCCAGCCATGCTGGCTCAGGAATTCTGGGAGTTGAAGTCCACAAGCCATAAAAGGGGCCATCCAGCCATGCTGGCTCAGGAATTCTGGGAGTTGAAGTCCACAAGCCATAAAAGGGGCCATCCAGCCATGCTGGCTCAGGAATTCTGGGAGTTGAAGTCCACAAGCCATAAAAGGGGCCATCCAGCCATGCTGGCTCAGGAATTCTGGGAGTTGAAGTCCACAAGCCATAAAAGGGGCCATCCAGCCATGCTGGCTCAGGAATTCTGGGAGTTGAAGTCCACAAGCCATAAAAGGGGCCATCCAGCCATGCTGGCTCAGGAATTCTGGGAGTTGAAGTCCACAAGCCATAAAAGGGGCCATCCAGCCATGCTGGCTCAGGAATTCTGGGAGTTGAAGTCCACAAGCCATAAAAGGGGCCATCCAGCCATGCTGGCTCAGGAATTCTGGGAGTTGAAGTCCACAAGCCATAAAAGGGGCCATCCAGCCATGCGGGCCCAAGCTCAGCTGGCTTTCTGCCCAAGTCAGAACTTGAACTCAGGTTTCTAGCCTGATGCCTTCAGTACACCAAACCGTCTCTCTCCAGGCAGTCCTCAACTTACGACCATTCCTTTCGTGACCATTTTAAGTTGCATTAGTGTTGAAAAACGAGATTGGCAACCAGTTTTACAATTGTCACAGCATCCCCACCATTATGCATTCATGATTTGGGCACTTGGCAACCCACAGGTGTGTACAACAGTTTTCAGCTTGGTGGGGTTTTTGCGTTCACTATTTGCAACCCTCCCACAGCCGGCGACAAGCAAAGCCAACGGAGGAAGTTAGATTCATGAGCCACTGTGGCAAGAAAAGATCATAACAAAAAATCAGGCACAATCGTGTGATACCTCAACTTACTGGCCCCATCACTTAGCATCAGAAGTTCCAGTCCTAATTTTGGTTACAAGTCCAGAACGACCGATATAACCCTTTATTGGGGGATTCAACTTTGCATTTTGATTGCACAGTGAACCCCAATAACAGTTTTCCTTAGCATGTGTGGAAAAAAACAACGTTGAGAGTGCAGAGAAGAGCAACAAAGATGATCAGGGGACTGGAGGCTAAAACATACAAGGAACGGCTGCTGGAATTGGGCATGTCTAGTTTAATGAAGAGAAGGACCAGGGGGGACATGATAGCAGTCTTCCAGTATCTCAGGGGCTGCCCCAAAGAAGAGGGAGTCAAGCTGTTCTCCAAAGCGCCCGAAGGCAGGACAAGAAGCAACGGATGGAAACTAACCAAGAAGAGAAGCAACCTGGAACTAAGGAGAAATTTCCTGACAGTGAGGACAATCAACCAGTGGAACGGCTTGCCACCAGAAGTTGTGGGTGCTTCATCCTTGGAAGTCTTTTAAGAAGAGACTGGACAGCCATTTGCCCAGAATGGTATAAGGTCTCCTGCTTGAGCAGGGGGTGGGGTTGGACTAGATGACCTCCCAAGGTCCCTTCCAACTTTGTTCTTCTGTTATCTGCGCCCAGACCTATCCTTTTCCCCTGTACATAAGTCTGCATATCCTTGGCTCTGCGCGAAAAAGTAAATATTGTGAGATTCGCATCCGCTGAGCGCTTGGTTCTTAAAGAGAGATTTTAGGCCGGGCGCAGCCTTCTGTCTGGCTTTGAAAAATATGGGATTCTTCCAAAAAAAAAATTGTTTATTTTTTTTTTAGTATTATATTGCTTCTTTCGAGATCTTGTAAGAAAATAAACCTTGAAAATGAGACACAGTCCGTCTGGGAAGTTTGTATGATTCAAACCTCAAGCTTTTTTTTTTCTTTCCTCTTTTTCTCCCCCCCCCCACTACTTCCCCAGAGCACAGCCTATTTCTTAGAAAGTCAGTTCCCGATTATTATCGGAGCCTCTGCCCACTGGATGATCTCATTTGAGCTTTCAAAGATTGGTTTCCTAGGAAGAGACTTCTGCTTACCTGATCTAGGATTCTGGGTTAGAGATTCTTCCGCTATCATTTTTGCCTTCTTCTGAAGAGTAAATGAGGGATCCTCGGCGCTCTCTGAGCTTGGCGGTTTTCTGGCAGACGTTTCCTGACCCAGCTAGGTAACGTCATCAGTTCTGATCTGCTACTTGGCCAGCGCTGATGATGTTATGTAGTCTGGCTGGGGTCCGGGATATCTGAGCGAGCACCTGCTGCCGGCATCAAGCTCCCTTCGCCCTGTGCGCTCCCACAGGGAAGGTCTTCTCAGGGTACCGCCGGTAAGAGATTGCCGGCGGACAATACCCAGGGGGAGGGCCTTCTCTGTGGGGGCGCCTGCCCGTTGGAACCAGCTGCCCGTGGAGCTTAGGACTGCCCCTGACCTTCGGTCATTCCGCCGGGACCTGAAGACCTGGCTCTTTGAGCTTTCTGGCCTGGACTGAGAGTATTAACTGGGGTTTTAATTGGATTCTAATTGGGGGTTTTATGCCAAGGTTAGAAGGGACGCGGTGGCTCAGTGGGTTAGGACGCTGAGCTTGTCGATCAGAAGGTCGGCAATTTGGTGGGTCGAATCCCGAGTGCCGCGTAGCAGAGTGAGTGCCTATTACTCATCCCAGCTTCTGCCAACCTAGCAGTTCGAAAGCACGTCAAAATGCAAGTAGAAAAATAGGGACCACTGCGGTGGGAAGGTAACAGCGCTTCGTGCGCCTTTGGCGTCTAGTCATGCCGGCCACATGACCACGGAGACGTCCTCGGACGAGCGCTGGCTCTTCGGCTTTGAAACGGAGATGAGCACCGGCCCCTAGAGTCGGAAACGACTAGCACGCATGTGCGGGGGAACCTTTACCTTTTCCTTTACCTTTATGCCAAGGTTAATGTAATCATTTTAATTGTTTTTAATTTTTGTAATTTGCTGTCTTGTTTTTAAAAACCTTGTGAACCGCCCTGAGTCCTACGGGAGAAGGGCGGCATATAAGTCTAATAAAATAAATTAAATAAATAAATAAATGCCTGCAAGAAAACAATTTAAGCTCCGAGAGCACTAAGGACTCCACACAATCCTCCTCCCATCTTCTCCTTCTACCACTGATGATGTTCCCTAGTTGGGTCGTGAAATGTCTGGCAGAAAACCACCCAGCTCAGAGAGCGCCAAGGACCCCACGGTAGTCGTCGTCGTTGTCGTCGTCCTCCTCCTCCTCCCTTCCATCACTGAGGATGTTTTCTAGTTGGGTAATGAAACGTGCACTAGAAAACCACCCAGCTCAGAGAGCGCCAAGGACCCCACAGTAGCCGCCTCCTCCTCCTCCTCCTCCCCCTTTCTTCCTCCTCCTCCCTCCTCCTCCTCCTCCCTGCAAATCCCCCTCCCTTCTGTCATTGATGATGTTCTCTCTTTGGGTCGTGAAACGTCCGCCAGAAAACCACCAAGCTCAGAGGTCACCAAAGACCCCTCATTTCAACCCTGAGCGAGAAATATCCCCCTTGATCGGAAGAATCCGTGGCGGTTTATTTCAGCTGGGGAGATGCCAGTCTTAAGAGAACCGGTGCTGCTTAGCAGGGCCAGCCAAAGCTCATTTTCCTCTCTCGAAGCCGTTCCTGTCTTCAAAAGCTGGCTGCTCTGGCACTCCCTAAAATGTCAGCTTTCTGCGCCAAGCCCGCGTCCCTGCCTCCGCCTCGCCTAAGCCAACACCTCCTATCTCAGCTCACCTGCCCTTTCGTGGGGCCTGCCCCAGCCTTGCCCCAGCCTTGCCACTCGGCCCTTTCAGATCTCTTGATTTGGCCTTCTCACAGCTGCCTGAAGCCGGCTGGACCATTTTAAAAAAATCTTACGTATTGATTCGCACAGGTGGTCCTTGACTTACGAGCGCAAAGTTTCCGTCGCTGAGCAAGACGGTTTATCCACTGAGTTTTGCCCCCTTTCACGACCTTTCTTGCCACCGCTCTTCAGTGAATCACTGCAGTTGTTAAGGCAGTGACACGGTCGTTAAGTGAATCGGGCTTCCCCGTGGACTTGGCGTGTCGGAAGGACACAAAAGGGGATCGCGTGACCTCTGGGCACTGCGACCGTCATAAACAGGAGTCAGTCACCAAGCGTCTGAATTTTGATCATGTGGGCATGGGGGATGCTGCAATGGTTGTGAATGTGAGAAAGGGTCATATCCCTTTTTCCAGTGCTGTTGTAACTATGCACGGTTTGATGATGATGATGATTAGGTAGGTAGGTAGATAGATAGCTAAAGATGACAGACAGACAGATAGATAGGAGAGAGGAGAGAGATGGAAGAGATAGACAGACAGACAGACTAGATAAATGGATTGAGTGAATGAAGAGATAGATAGAGACAATAGATGATAGATAAAGGTAAAGGTAAAGGTTCCCCCGCACATGCGTGCTAGTCGTTTCCGACTCTACGGGCCGGTGCTCATCTCCGTTTCATAGCCGAAGAGCCAGCGCTTGTCCGAGGACGTCTCCGTGGTCACGTGGCCGGCATGACTAGACGCCAAAGGCGCACGGAACGCTGTTCCCTTCCCACCGGAGCGGTCCCTATTTTTCTACTTGCATTTTTACGTGCTTTCGAACTGCTAGGTTGGCAGAAGCTGGGATGAGTAACAGGCGCTCACTCTGCTACACGGCACTCGGGATTTGACCCGCCAAACTGCCGACCTTCCGACTGACAAGTTCAGCGTCCTAACCCACTGAGCCATCGCGTCCCTAGATGATAGATAGATAGATAAAAATGATAGGTAGGTAGATAGATAAAGATGATAGATAGATAGAAAGGAGAGAGGAGAAATAGATGATAGATAATAGTTAAAGATGATAGACAAACATAGATAGATAGAAAGGAGAGAGGAGAAATAGATGATAGATAATAGTTAAAGATGATAGACAAACATAGATAGATAGAAAGGAGAGAGGAGAAATAGATAGATAGATAGATAGATAGATAGATAGATAGATAGATAGATAGATAGATAGATAGATAGGAGAGAGATAGACATAGACGATAGATAGATAATAGATAGATAAAGATGATAGACAAACAGATACATAGATAAATAGATAGAAAGAAAGGAGAGAGGAGAAAGATAGATATAGACGATAGATAGATAGATAGATGGTACACATTAAAAATGAAATTTAGTTCCTTGCTCTCAAAGTGTACGCATACATAACACACATGAAAACATACTATATACAACATATGTATAGACCTACACTCTTACAAATAAGTAACATATAAATATTAATCACTGCCCATCTTGAACACATAGTGGAAGGAGGAAACTTGAGAGCTCACAAGGTTCATACTGTATGGAACAAAACTATTGTCATTGTTATTGTTGTTATCTACTAAACAAATGGTGGTAAGTCGAGGGCTACTTGTATCCTGCTTTTATTATTTTTCCGGAAAATAACTCAAGGCAGTGAAGCTATCCAACGCGCCTCCCTCCTCCTCCTCCTCCTCCTCCTCCTCCTCCTCCTCCTCCTCCTCCTCTCCCCAGAACAGCAACCCTGTGAGGTGGGTTGGGCTGAGAGGGAGGGATGGGCCAAGGTCCTCTTGCAAAAAGCCAGCAACTAATTGCTCATATTCTTTAGAATAGAATAGGATAGGATAGGATAGAATAGAATAGAAAATATGGAATGGAATGGAATGGAATGGAATGGAATGGAATAGAATAGAATAGAATAGAATAGAATAGAATAGAATAGAATAGAATAGAATAGAATAGAATAGAATAGAATAGAATAGAAAATATGGAATAGAATGGAATAGAATGGAATGGAATAGAATAGAATAGAATAGAATAGAAAATATGGAATGGAATGGAATGGAATAGAATAGAATAGAAAATATAGAATAGAATAGAATAGAATAGAATAGAATAGAATAGAATGGAATAGAACAGAACAGAACAGAACAGAACAGAATAGAATATATGGAATAGAATAGAATAGAATAGAATAGAATAGAATAGAAAATATGAAATGGAATGGAATAGAATAGAAAAGAAAAGAAAATATGGAATAGAATAGAGTAGAATAGAATAGAATAGAATAGAATAGAATAGAAATTAGAATGGAATGGAACAGGAATAGAAATAGAATAGAATAGAATTAGAATTAGAATTAGGAATAGAATGGAAGAGAAGAGAAGAGAAGAATAAAATACAGAATGGAATGGAATGGAATGGAATGAAATAATAGAATAGAATAGAATAGAATAGAATAGAATAGAATAGAAAATATGGAATGGAATAGAATAGAAAAGAAAAGAAAAGAAAATATGGAATAGAATAGAATAGGGTAGAAAATATGGAATGGAATAGAATAGAGTAGAATAGAATAGAAAAGAAAATATGGAATAGAATAGGATAGAAAATATGGAATGGAATGGAATGGAATGGAATAGAAAAGAAAATATGGAATGGAATAGGATAGAAAATATGGAATGGAATAGAATAGAATAGAATAGAATAGAATAGAATAGAATAGAATAGAATAGAATAGAATAGAATAGAGCTGGAAGGGGCTTTGGAGGTCTTCTAGTCCAGCCCTCTGCTCTTGCAGAAGGTTACTGACAAAAGCTGCCGTAGGTTTTTTTAAAACAGCTCTCCAGAAAAATGTACTTGGAGAACTTATTTACCGCGCCGGGGGCTCTCTGTACCAGCTGTAAAGGAGATTAAAGAGTGTGTACTTTGAACAGCAGGAACTCTGTGTAAAGAGAGTTACTGATAAATGCGGCACTTGGGGTTTAAGTCGGCCAGATTAGAAACTCTGTTGAACAACTTTGCTAGCTGAACAACACTGCCCTTTAGCACTCAAGGAGTCCAGCTGGGGGAAGGCGATTCGTTCAATATTAGCATTTCGAGTTCTGCCAGTCCTCGGGTAGCACGGCAAAATATTTGCATTTCCCTCTTAACGTTCAGCTGGGTGGATTTGTTGATTTTATTTTCTAATTTGAGACTTTTTTAATCTCGCCACTATTATTCCCATAAGCAAGTCAAGGCAGCAAAGATGCCTAATGCTCCTTTCTGCTCCTATTTTCCCCATAACAACAACCCTGTGAGGTGGGTAAGGTTGAGAGAGAGGGACTGGCCCAAAGTCGCTCAGCCAGCTTCCAAGCCTAACAAGGGACTAGAACTCACAGTCTCCTAGTGATTGGCCCAACGTCACCCAGCTGGCTTTCCTTCCTAAAGCAGAACTAGAACTCACAGTCTCCTAGTGATTGGCCCAAAGTCACCCAACTAGCTTTACTACCTAAGGCAGAACTAGAACTCACATTCTCCTAGTGATTGGCCCAACGTCACCCAGCTGGCTTTCCTTCCTAAAGCAGAACTAGAACTCACAGTCTCCTGGTGATTGGCCCAAAGTCACCCAGCTGGCTTTCCTGCCTAAAGCAGAGCTAGAACTCACAGTCTCCTGGTGATTGGCCCAAAGTCACCCAGCTGGCTTTCCTGCCTAAAGCAGAACTAGAACTCACAGTCTCCTGGTGATTGGCCCAAAGTCACCCAGCTGGCTTTCCTGCCTAAAGCAGAGCTAGAACTCACAGTCTCCTGGTGATTGGCCCAACGTCACCCAGCTGGCTTTCCTGCCTAAAGCAGAACTAGAACCCACAGTCTCCTGGTGATTGGCCCAAAGTCACCCAGCTGGCTTTCCTGCCTAAAGCAGAACTAGAACTCACAGTCTCCTGGTGATTGGCCCAAAGTCACCCAGCTGGCTTTCCTGCCTAAAGCAGAGCTAGAACCCACAGTCTCCTGGTGATTGGCCCAAAGTCAGCCAACTAGCTCTACTACCTAAGGCGGAACTAGAACTCACATTCTCCTAGTGATTGGCCCAACGTCACCCAAGTGGCTTTCCTGCCTAAGGCGGAACTAGAACTCACCGTCTCCTGATTTCTAGCCTGGTGCCTTCCTGACCAGACCAAGCTGGCTCTCTCATCAACATGAGCCCCAGGAAACGAAGAAGAGAAACAACTCTGATGACTTTTGTATTAGAATTCTCTCTTCTTGTCTCTTTATCCAGCAAAGGAGATCCGTTGTGAAATGAACGGGTTGCACATGGCATGTTTTCTGGTGGCTAACTTAACCCTGGCTTGCTTAATCAAGCGCCCGGTGGAGCGGTAATCCCTCTGGGATATATGGCTGCCCCTAAACCGGTTGTCCTTTTGCAAGCCTTTGAAGCCCTGCCTTCTTCAAAGGCGTGGTTTTTTTTGGTTAGGAATTTAGGGGACTAATTATTAGCTGTTTTCTCCTTGCCCCCCTTCTTATTTATTTATTTATTTATTTATTTATTTATTTATTTATATTCCATTTATATCCCGCCCTTCTCCGAAGACTCAGGGCGTCTTACAAGCTTAGCAGTAGCCTTCATTCTATGTATATGCCTGCTTGTTAGGGCTTTCACACACACACCAAGCGGCATTATTACAAAGTCAGCTTAATTGCCCCCAACAATCTGGGTCCTCATTTTACCTACCTGGGAAGGATGGAAGGCTGAGTCCACCTTGAGCCTGGTGGGACTCGAACCTGCACTAATTGCAGGCAGCTGGGGTTGCTTAAGGAGGCATCAGCCCACTGCTCCACCAAGGCTCCTTCCTTTTTTTCAACAGCTCAACTGGAGATTAACGCTCTCTGTAACCTCATTCACCCTAACCCTAACCTCATTAACCCTGCTGATTATTCTCTGGTTAATGGCTGCTGCCTGTGGGCTGCGCATCCTTTCATTTTTCCATGGGATTATTATAATATCTTCTGACCAATGAGACGGAGAGGCAGATTTCAAATAGGTCCCCATCTTTGCCCCGAATCCTCCCTTCTCCCGTCCCGAAGTTCGGATTGTCCTAAGGAGGCCATTTAAAGCCGTCAGTGGGGCCAGAACGTAACAGGTTGCAAGGGCTGCCCTCTTTACCTGTTTGCTAAACCGTCAGGGACTTGGGTTTTTCTCATGGGTGTGAGCTTCCCAGAGTTCTTTTTTCATAAGATGGGCGGCCATATAAGATGATGGCTAAGTGGATAGATAGGTAAGATGGATAGATAGTTAGATAGGTAGGTAGGCATGTTGACAGATAGGTAGGTAGACAAGTAAATAGTTGGTCTTGTAGACAGTTGGATAAATGTGTTGAGTGGATGGATGAATATTTAGGTAAGATATCTATAAGATGGATACATAATATGGATTGGATGGATAGATAGATAGATGTATAGATATAGATAAATTGATAGATTGATTGAATGAAGAGATATAGTCAGACAGTAGATGATAGAGATAGATAGATAGATAGATAGATAGATAGATAGATAGATAGATAGATAGATAGAATGAAGAGATAGATATAGACAGACAGTAGATGATATAGATAGATAGATAGATAGATAGATAGATAGATAGATAGATAGATTGAATGAAGAGATAGATATAGACAGACAGTAGATGATAGATAAGATAGACAGACAAACTAGATAAATGGATATATGGATTGACCAGATAAATGAATAAATGAACAGATGGATATAGGTAGACAGACAGTAGGTGATAGATAGATAGATAGATAGATAGATAGATAGATAGATAGATAGATAGATAGAGAGAGAGATAGATAGATAGATAGATAGATAGATTTTGTCCTAAGCCTTAGGGATTCAGTATGCATTTTTGATACACTTCAGTGGCCAGCTTTACCCTAGACAGAACCTGAACATTTTCTGAATTTGCTTGGGATTTCTTTTGTGATCATTCTTTGACTTGGGAATACCTAACTAATACCTAAAAAGTTGCTATTTCAACAATAGTGTTAGTTGCCATCAACAGTGTAAACCAAGGGTCAGCCTTGGATGAGTGGAAGCTTTTAAAAAGTGTCAATCGCTGCAAAGGATTGAAGAGCAGATTGAAAAAAAGAAAAGAAGAAAAAAGAAAAACAGGTCGATACCACGACTTAATGGCTGAACATCACCTAGAAAGTTGGCAGACTGAGAAAGTTGCTTTTAGCTAAAGCCTTCCTTGTTTTTCCTGTCTTGGCACTAATCCTGCTCTCATATATGTAAATAAACATATAGGGATTCATTGTCAAGCAGAGCTGTCAAAGAGTGCATTCAACAAAAGGGTGGATCTGGTGTGTGTGTGTTAGCAACCAAATTGTGGTGGTTTGTGTATCCAGTGACAGGTAACCTGGGCTGACTCAAAACTTCCCTCTCAGCCAGGCACAGACCGTGAAAAAATTTGATTCTGAAAGACAAAATCCTGCATCGAGAATGTCTGGATGGTTGTCTTTTTCATTTATTTTATTTTTTTTTTAAAAAAAGAAAGAAAGTCTGTTTGTTTATACCCAGCAGGTTCACAAGTAATCTTGCCTACAGGTAGTCCTCGAGTTAGGATGTAAGTGGAGCCTCCTGTACAACTGTCCTAATTTGCGAACAGTTGTGTAAATCAGGTCATCCACGCGACCGACTTGATATTTTCACTTATCTGCGGTGGTCATTAAGCAACGCCGCGGTCTTTAACTAAATGCAGCGGCTCTTAAGCCAACGTTTGGTTTTGCTGTGGGCAGAAGTAGATTGTTCTGAACCAGCCCTCTTCTAACAAACCCCTTATCAGAAAGAAGAGACTGGAGAGCGTCCAAGGCTAAAAGGCTTCTGCCAAGATTTAATTACGCAGTTAACAAAAACACTAGAGCTTGTCTTCTCAAGCGGAAAAGTTGCTTTCAGCAACCAGCCCCTCCCCAAACACTCCTTTTATAGAGAGCTCAGGGCGTGGTCTCCCTGTGCCTCCTCCCGAGGAGTCCCATAGCCTTTCTTTGTTTGTCCCTGCTCGACTGCCTCCTGCGTCGGGCGTCCTTGAACAGGGCCAGCTGTGGGTCATCATCCTCCGCACTCTCGGGCTCACGCAGCTGAGAAGAGGTCCCCGGCTGAGGACTCTGCAAAGCCTCCAAACCATCATCAGCCGGTTCGTCTCCCTCCTCCCCCTCATCTGAGTCCTCCGATACGTCGGAGCCGGCTGTCGGACCCACAGGCTGGCCCTGAGTCACAACATAGATACTGGTTTTGGGCCAAACTTTTGGGGTTCCGTTGTGGCTATAAGTTGAGCGCTACCTGCGATGTGTCTAGTCCTCTTTTCTCTAAACTGGTTCTTCACCGCAGTTACGTGCGGCCCGAAATATTTTCCGTTGTCTGCCGCGAATCCATCCCTTGAATCAGAGTTTTGTTTTAACCGGGTCACCGATTCCACTTTCTCCTTATCCATTTCTGTCATCTTTCTGTTCTCCTGCGGAGTCTTTAAAAAGAAAAAAAACAACACAAAAAAACGATGGCTTCTCAATGCTATTTTTTTAAAAAATCCGGATTAGGAAGTTGTTCCTAAGGAAAAAAATATGGCTGTCTTGGGACTTTCCCCCCCTCCCCCCCAGCTCTGCGATAATTTTCCGAGATGGGATGGTCAGCAATGCACTCGGCATGGCAAATATGCAGTTCGGGTAGTCCTCGACTTACGACAGTTGAGGCCAAAATTTCGACTGCTAAGTGAGGCGGTCGCTAAGTGCATTTTTGCCCCATTTTACCACCTTTCTTGCCACGGCTGTTAGGTGAATCAGTACGGTTGCTAAGTTAGAAACACGGTTGTTAAATGAAACTGGCTTTCCCGTTGACTTTGCTTTGACAAGACGGTCACAAAAGGGGAATCACGTGACCCTGGTGTCATGATTCCGACAGGTGAAACTCTTCAAAGAACTTCGAGGCATGGTTTACCTTAAAGAATCTTTATTCGAGTAGCATAGCATCGGCACTAACATAGTAAAGAATCTTTATTTGAGTAGCATAGCATCGGCGCTAACATAGTCGGAGCCAAAAATCTGAGTTCCCCTCCCCTGAGCACCTAGTATCAAAGCACAATTCCCTCCTCCAATTAACAGTCATAAATCACATCCTCCAATTACCTTGAAATGCAGGCTTTCCCTCCAGTTCTCCAGCCCGCCAATTCTTATCATCTCTTATTTCAATAACCTTGGTTCTCACGCTAGGCACAGCATTATTATGTCTAGCTAAACTTTCGTGCCCATTCCTCCCCTCAGCATCATCTAACTCTAACTCTAACTCTTAAAGAGTAAAACGTAAGAAGAAAATGGTTGCACTTCCATCTGTCGTCAAAGCAAAAACATCCGATGTTAGCAGCGTTGAAATCCGGGACGCCGTCATAAATGCGAGTCAGTTGCCCAGCGTCTGAAAACCGGTCAAATCACGTTTCTAGGTGACGTTTGTAACGGCTGAGAAAAGCTTGCAATAATGTTTGGGATATGAATATGCCTGTGCTTTTCTATGGAATGAGGCGTGTTGGCCGAGAACCCAACCATCTGCGGTAAATGTTTGCTATAAATACATGTGTAAAGATATAAAAACCTATAAAGAATGGTTGCCGGAATTGGATATGTGCAGTTTAATGAAAAGAAGGTCCAGGCTGACGTGATAGCAGTCTTCCAATATCTGAGGGGCTGCCACAAAAAAGAGGAGGGGGGTCAATCTACTCTCCAAAGCCCCCGAAGGCCGCAACGGATGGAAACTAATCAAGGAGAGAAGCGACCTAGAACTAAGGAGAATTATTCTGACATTAAGAACAATTAATCAGTGCTTCCAGAGTTTGTGGGTGCTCCAACACTGAAGGCTTTCAGAGAGAGATTGGACAGCCATTTGTCTGAAATGGCATAGGGTTTCCTGCCTGAGCAGGGGGTTGGACTAGATGACCTCCAAGGTCCCTTCCAACTCTGTTCTTCTGTTAATAACCATCATGATCAACAACTATGGGAACTCGGTATGGTCGTTTAACGAAGAGAATTGACCAGGGATGATGTGATAGCATTAGTATCTGAGGGGGCTGCCCCAAAGAAGAGGGAGTCAAGCTATTCTCCAAAGCCCCTGAATGCAGGACAAGAAGCAACGGATGGAAACTAACCAAGGAGAGAAGCAACCTGGAATTAAGGAGAAATTTCCTGACATTGAGAACTAAATTAACCAGTGGAACTACCTGCCTCCAGAAGCGGTGAATGCTCCAACACTGGAAGGTTTTTTAAGAAGAGACTGGACGGCCTTTTGTCTGAAATGGCAGTCGGGTTTCCTGCCTGAGCAGGGGGTTGGACTAGATGACCTCCAAGGTCCCACTGCTCTCCTGTTACATTGCACGATGCAAAGTGCATTTCTCTGAAAATCAACGTGTCACAGACCAAGGGTAGCTAATGGGGGGGGGGAAACACGATTGGGCGCCTGCAAATACGGTGGGGAAAAAAACAACAACGAGATGGATTTGGGCACTTCGGAATGTTTCCTAAAGATGGGGGAATTCAGAAAGGCCAAGGTACGAATACTGGCAGAAAGGAAAGTGGGTAGGTTGAGAATGAGTTTCCGTGGGAAGAAGGGGGGAAAACCTGTACTTCTGCCTCTTTTGCTGTAGAGAAGGGGACGAGGGCTACGTCGGGAGAAACAGAGAGGAAATGAATGAATTCTCAAGAAGCGCAGGTGACAAAGAGAGCTGAATGAATGTGGTTGGATAGAGCTAACCAGATCCTGAAAGAAAAAAAGAGAGAGAGAAAAAGAGTAAAAAAACAACAACATAAAAGGCTATACAGGTAGTCCTCAACTTAGAATCACAACTGAAACCAGAATTTCCACAGCTAAGCAGAGTTAAGTGAGTCATGCTGGCTGGGAAGGTATTGGGTTTCCTACTTGAGCGGGGGGCTGGACTAGAAGACCTCCAGGGTCCCTTCCAGCTCTGTTCGATTATAACTTTGCCCGCGGCCAGCAGTTCGATCTTTACTTAACTAACTTAAGCCTTCCATCCTTCCCAGGTCGGTCAAATGAGGAGCTAGTTTGTTGAGGGCCATAGGCTGACTCTGTAAACCACTTCGAGAGGGCTGTAAAGCACTGTGAAGCGGTATAAATAATAAAGTTGGAAGGGACCTTGGAGGTCATCTAGTCCAACCCCCTGCTCGGGCAGAAAACCCTATACCATTTCAGACAACGAGATGGATTTGCTAAGCTTGTAAGCCGCCCTGAGTCTTCGGAGAAGGGCGGGATATAAATGGAATTTTTTTAAAAAATGGCTGTCCAGTCTCTTCTTAAAAACCTCCAGTGTTGGAGCATTCACGGCTTCTGGAGGCAAGGAGTTCCACTGGTTAATTTAGTTCTCAATGTCAGGAAGTTTCTCCTTAGTTCTAGGTTGCTTCTCTCCTTGACTAGTTTCCATCCGTTGCTTCTTGTCCTGCCTTCGGGTGCTTTGGAGAATAGCTTGACTCCCTCTTCTTTGGGTCAGCCCCTGAGAGATTGGAAGACTGCTATCATGTCACTCCTCACCCTTCTCTTCATTAAACTAGTAGACATACCCAATTCCAGCAACCGTTCCCTATATGTTTTAGCCTCCAGTCCCCTGATCATCTTTGTTGCTCTTCTCTGCACTCTTTCCAGAGTCTCAACATCTTTTTTACATCGTGGTGACCAAAACTGGATGCCGTATTCCAAGTGCGGCCTTACCGAGGCCTTGTAAAGTGGTATTAACCCTTCGCGTGATCTCGATTCTATCCCTCTGTTGATGCAGCCTAGCACCGTGTTGGGCTTTTTTGGCAGCTGCAGCATATCTAAATCTAAGTGCTATTGCTAGTGCCGTGTTCCCACTGCTTTGGGTTCCCAGAGACAGTGGTTGGCTCCCGACCCAGCAGACCTTCTCCTGGGATTCTCAGAGCAGATCTGCTAAAAATGTCGTCCGTTTACGAGAATATGGCTTTTTTTTTTCATTTTGTTGGACACGGATATAAATACCACTTGGTGGAATGTAGCAGATAGATGGCATGCAGGAAGAAATGTGGCCGGACTAGTTACGGGGAACCAGCTCAATCTTAGTTGCAAAATTCAGACGAAGTGGTGGCTTTTCCCCCAAGTGTTATAGTGGGTAATCGTCTTCTTAAAGTATGTGCATGTTCGTCATAGTCTTAGTAAAGATAGCTTTTCATTAGCCCAAACCAGCTATGATTTCCCAAATCTGACCGTAGAGAAATGCAAATCTTTTAAAGGATCTGCCACTGTTCCTTTTTTGTTTTGTTTAAATATTGTATTGATTTTTAACATAATTGCCTTAATGTTTGCTAAGAGCGTGTTGTCTGGGTTAGTATTTAAAAAAACAATAACAATGTCTATTAATTCTATAGTCCATGTAATGCCTTTCCTTGATTTTCTCTTCTTCCAATAATACTTTGCCAACCTTAAATTAACACAGTTCTTATTATTTGAATAAATGACCATTCAATATATTAAATATAGACAAACCTGGCTGGGAAACTGTGATTTTCCCCACATTGGGGTGGATAATTTGCTGCAGGTTAGATTCGGAAGGGTTGAATAAGAGAATCACAAAGCTGGATGGGGCTTTTGAGGTCTTCTAGTCCAACCCCCTGCCCCTCTAGCATTTCACACAACTGGCTGTCCAATCTCTTCTTAAAAGCCTTCAGTGATAGAGCACCCACAACGTATGTACGTCTGTCTGTCTATCTGCAGTCAATTTAATCAGAGTAGAGCTGGAAGGGACCTTAGAGGTCTTCTAGTCCAGCCCCCTTGCTCAGGCAGGAGGACGCTATACCATTCCAGACAAGTGGCTGTTCCAGTCCCTTCCTCATCTCCTCTTTCAAATGAAAACAGGGAGGAAGGAGGTCAGGAATAAGGAGAAAAATGCAACTTGGTGTTAATTCCCGATTTGCAGGAGCCCAATGTTTGCCGGCATTGTTCCCACTATCGTTTACCAGCACAGAGGAGATAAACCTAAAAAGGAAGTTTCTATCGGTGGAAGAGCAGCCGAGCGAAGCAACACAGGATGATGAAAGAATGCTACTAAGTGGATAGAAGCAAAAAATATCAGGAGGTGCCTGAGTGTTTTACTTGGGATGCTTTCATTTCATTTCCCTGGCCCAGGGGTTGGCAAGCTTGGCTCTTTTATGACTCGTGGACTTCAACTCCCAGAATTCCTCAGCCAGCATGGGGGAACTATGGCCCCCTCATGACTCGTGGACCTCAACTCCCAGAATTCCTCAGCCAGCATGGGGGAACTATGGGCCCTTCATGACTTGTGGACTTCAACTCCCAGAATTCCTGAGCCAGCATGGGGGAACTATGGCCCCCTCATGACTCGTGGACTTCAACTCCCAGAATTCCTGAGCCAGCATGGGGGAACTATGGCCCCCTCATGACTCGTGGACTTCAACTCCCAGAATTCCTGAGCCAGCATGGGGGAACTGTGGCCCCTTCATGACTTGTGGACTTCAACTCCCAGAATTCCTGAGCCAGCATGAGGGAACTATGGCCCCTTCATGACTCGTGGACTTCAACTCCCAGAATTCCTCAGCCAGCATGGGGGAACTATGGCCCCTTCATGACTCGTGGACTTCAGCTCCCAGAATTCCTGAGCCAGCATGGGGGAACTATAGCCCCTTCATGACTGGTGGACTTCAACTCCCAGAATTCCTGAGCCAGCATGGGGGAACTATGGCCCCCTCATGACTCGTGGACTTCAACTCCCAGAATTCCTGAGCCAGCATGAGGGAACTATGGCCCCCTCATGACTCGTGGACTTCAACTCCCAGAATTCCTGAGCCAGCATGAGGGAACTATGGCCCCTTCATGACTCGTGGACTTCAACTCCCAGAATTCCTGAGGCAGCATGAGGGAACTATGGCCCCTTCATGACTTGTGGACTTCAAATCCCAGAATTCCTGAGCCAGCATGGGGGGAACTATGGCCCCTTCATGACTCGTGGACTTCAACTCCCAGAATTCTATCTGTCTATCTCTGTCCCTCTGTCTGTCTATCTATCTCTATCATCTATGTCTATCTATCTCTGTCTATCTCTGTCTGTCTGTCTATGTATCTATCCCAGCTTAACTGCAGCAATTCACTTAACAACTGTGGCGAGAAGGGTCGCAAAATGAGGCAAAACTGACTTTATCCCCTGCCTCGCTTAGCAATGGAATATTTGGGCTCAGCCGCAGGTGTAAGTTGAGGGCGACCAGCATTGAAAATAAAATAATCCAATTTAAAAATAAATAAATAAATAAACAAAACAAACAAACAACAACACAGCCGACCTCTTTTTTTCATCGAAGCTCTTTCTTTTTTTATTCCGTTTCCTGCTCTCGGCTTGACATGACTGTAATAGGGAAGAATGTTAAAAGCAAAGGACTTCAAAGGGAGCCAAGGCAGAACAAATAATCGTCCTCGTGCTTGGATTTTGGCAAACCTGAAGCCTTGGAAGCTGAAATGTTTACTTTTTTACGTCAGTTCTTCAGATCAAGGAAAGAGCAGCCGGGCCAGGCTCACTGAACAGAAAGCCGGCTATTCCTTCTGCTGCTGAATTGTTTTAATGGCCTTGGGCGCTGCTGCTCGGCAGTTGTCTGAACCTTTTTAAATACACCCCCCCCCTTTTTTTTTTCTCTCTCCCTCTCTCAAAGAAATAGACAAGCCTGTGGGAGGTAGGACCAAAACCCTTCGTAACTTCCCCAAAAAGCAAGAGAGGTTCTTGCAGAAGGACTGAACTGTCCACTTTTTTTTTCAAGGTGCAAAATTATAGAGAAACGTGCTGCCAAGTTCTAGCAGACCCCCCGTCTTTCTTTCTTTTTTCTCTTTCTTTCTTTCTTTCTTTCTTTCTTTCTTTCTTTCTTTCTTTCTTTCTTTCTTCCTTCCTTCCTTTCTCTTCTCTCTTTCTTTCTTTTTTCTTCCTTCCTTCCTTCCTTCCCTTTCTTTTCCTTTTCCTTCCTTCCTTCTTTCTTTTCCTTCCTTCCTTCCTTCCTTCCTTCCTTCCTTCCTTCCTTCCTTCCTTGTTTCTTTTTCTTTCTTTCTACTTCTTTCTTTCTTTTTTTCTTTCTTTCTTTCTTTCTTTCTTTCTTTCTTTCTTTCTCTTTCTTTTTCTTTCTCTCTTTCTTCCTTTCTTCCTTCCTTCCCTTTTTCCTTCCTTCTTTCCCTTCCTTTCTTTCTTTCTTTCTTTCTTTCTTTCTTTCTTTCTTTCTTTCTTTCTTTCTTTCTTTCTTTCTTTCTTCCTTCCTTTCTCTTCTCTCTCTCTTTCTTTCTTTTTTCTTCCTTTCTTCCTTCCTTCCTTCCCTTTCTTTTCCTTTTCCTTCCTTCCTTCTTTCTTTTCCTTCCTTCCTTCCTTCCTTCCTTCCTTCCTTGTTTCTTTTTTTCTTTCTTTCTTTCTTTCTTTCTTTCTTTCTTTCTTTCTCTTTCTTTCTTTCTTTCTCTTTTTCTCTTTCTTTCTTCATATTTCATACTTAAAAATCTTACTTATTTCTTAGATTTTTATCCCGCCTTTGTTACCTTTATAAGTAACTCAAGGCGGCGAACATTCATAATACTTCTTCCTCTTCCTATTTAATCCACAACAACAACCCAGTGAGGTAGATTGGGTTGAGAGAGAGGGGACTGGACCAAAATCACCCAGCTGGCTTTTATGCCTAAAGTGGGACTATAATTCCCTATCGCCATTTGATTGGTCCGAGGTCATCCAACTGTCTTTCATGCCTAAGGCGGGACTAAAACTAAAACTCAATGTCTCCTGGTAATTGGCCTAAAGTCACCTAGTTAGCCTTCCTGTCTAAGGTGGGACTAGAACTCACCATCTCCTGTTGATTCGCCCAAGGTCACCCAACCTGCTTTCATGCCTAAGGCAGGACTAGAACTAGAACTCACTGTTTCCTCCTGACTGGCCCAAAGTCACCCAGCCAGCTTTTGTATCTAAGGCAGGACTAGAACTCACCGTCTCCTGGTGATTGGCCCAAAGTCACCCAGCCGGCTTTCATGGCTGAGGCAGAACTAGAACTCACTGTCTCCTGGCAATTGGCCCCAAGTCATCTAGTTAGCTTTCATGCCTAAGGCAAGACTAGAACTCACCGTCTCCTGGTGATTGGCCCAAAGTCACCCAGCCGGCTTTCATGCCTAAGGCGGAACTAGAACTCACCGTCTCCTGGTGATTGACCCAAGGTCACCCAGCGGGCTTTCATGGCTGAGGCAGGACTAGAGCTCACCGTTTCCTAGTTTCTAGGCCACCCCCTTAACCACTACACCAAAGGTGCGTGTTATTTTCACCTCTTCTGTCACCGTAAACTCCGAACAGCCTGACAAAACACCTTTTGGCTTTGTTCCTATGCATAAACACCGATGTGCAGATTCTGTCATATCAACTTGCTTTCCAAGGCAGCCGTTGCTTTGCGTAATCTAGGTGGAGTTTTTCTCTGAACCATGTTGACTAATCTCCGTTTTTAGAACGGAAGGGACGAAAAAATGAGTGTGTAATGCATGCCCTGATAAAGCATCCCAAGTAAATTCGCTGGAAGCTGAACTGGAACGAACTGCCAGGCTGTTGTCAATCTTAAGCAGCAAGGGAAATTTACATTTTTTTTACTACGACAACCTTTCCTTTCCTTTCCTTTCCTTTCCTTTCCTTTCCTTTCCTTTCCTTTCCTTTCCTTTCCTTTCCTTTCCTTCCCTTCCCTTCCCTTTCCTTCCCTTCCCTTCCCTTTTTGTGCTACATTTTGAAAGCTCTTCTTTAGTGTGGCTTTATTTGTAACTTGGGAGGGCTTGAAATTATATTTTTATAAGGAAGGCTGAAGTTTTGGGAAATACCACTAAGTCCCCACCTTTGGAGTGCAGAGAAGAGCAACAAAGAGGATCAGGGGACTGGAGGCTAAAACATATATAAAGAACGGTTGCAGGAATTGGGCATGTCCAGTTTAACGAAGAGAAGGACCAGGGGGGACATGATAGCAGTCTTCCAATATCTCAGGGGCTGCCCCAAAGAAGAGGCAGTCAAGCTATTCTCCAAAGCCCCTGAAGGCAGGACAAGAAGCAACGGATGGAAACTAGTCAAGGAGAGAAGCAACTTAGAACTAAGGAGAAACTTTCTGACAGTGAGGACAATTAACCAGCGGAACAACCTGCCTCCAGAAGTTGTGGATGCTCCAAGACTGGAGGTTTTTAAGAGGAGACTGGTGTCCAGCCCGCGGCCTGGCAGTTTGACACTCCTGCTATATAGGGTTTCCTGCCTCAGGAGGGGGTTGGACTAGATCAGTGGTCAGCAACCTGAAACAGTGAAAGAGCCACTCAGAACCGGTTCCCTCACAAAAGGAAAAACTGGGAGCCGCAAAAAAATGTGTGCACATGCGCATACATGTGCGTATGCGCAGAACAGGGTTTGACTGAAGAGTGGAGCCAAGGCGAGATATGCACCTACCCTACATATTTGAATTGATTGGTTGAACTTTTTTAGTCCCACTTTTTTTTTTTTTTGGACTGCACATGGCAGAGGATTGGGAGCCGCAGGAGACGGCTGAAAGAGCCGCATGCGGCTCCAGAGCCGCGGCTTGCAGACCTGTGGACTAGATGACCTCCAAGGTTCCTTTTTTTAAAAAAATCCCATTTATATCCCGCCCTTCTCCGAAGACTCCCCAACAATCTGGGTCCTCATTTTACCTACCTCGGAAGGATGGAAGGCTGAGTCAACCTTGAGCCTGGTGGGACTCGAACCTGCACTAAGATTGTTAATTGCTAATTGTTAATTGCCAGATTGTTGGGGGCAATTAAGCTGACTTTGTAATAATGCCGCTTGGGGTGTGTGTGAAAGCCCTAATAAGCAGGCATGTACATAGAATGAAGGCTACTGCTAAGCTTGTAAGCCGCCCTGAGTCTTCGGAGAAGGGCGGGATATAAATGGAATTTTAAAAAAAAATAATTGCAGGCAGCTGGAGTTTCTTAAGGAGGCATTAGCCCACTGCTCCACCAAGGCTCTGCTCCTTCCAACTCTATGATTATTATAAAACTTATTCATAAAACATGAAACTCAGTCAACTGAACACTCAAATTGACTGGGGCTAATGGTTGACACGGGTTGCTGCCAGCATCCTAGGTATCGACTGGCAGCAACCCAGTATTAATTAATTAATTAATTAATTAATTTACCCGCCTGCATCAGTTTCCTTAAAAGCTGTTCCTTTCATTAATTCATTCATTAGTTTCATTAACGGAGCTGCTTCTAAATATAGGGCAGGTTGTTCATTCAGCCCTGCTGATAAGGTTGGAGACGGGAAGATTGAGTACGTGGGAATAGGGAAGAGGAAGCAGGTTCCTTCAGATTCCTTGATTGTTGGAAGAGATTACCTCCAATCCGTCTTTGGGCTTCCTCGTTAGGTCTGATGGAGCGGGAAGAGGAAAAGCACATCGTTTATGCAGGTGTGTAAGGTGTTCCTCGATTTACAGCCATTCACTGAGTGACGGCTCGGGGTTGCATTAGTGCCACACTTAAAGGTTATATTCAAGGTGGGAAAATTCTGAAGTGATTTATCTTAGTCTGATTTTTTAAATATCTTTTTATATGTATTATAAATATATATATATTTATATTTATATTTCTATATGCTCACTCCGAATTCAAGGTTAAGCACCAGAGCACCCAAAATTCTTGGCCTGGAATTGTCCTGGGATTGCTATCATACAGGCAGTCCTCACCTTACGGCAAGAAAGCAGTCCAATCTTTCCGTCGCTAAGCAAGACGGCAGTTAAACGGGTTGCGCCCCATGTTACAATATTTTTCGTTGTTGTTGTCACTGTTCAGTGAAATCACTGCGTGCTGCTTGAGGTTGTTAAGTGGCTTCCAGCGTTGACTTTGCTCGTCGGAAGGTCGCAAAAGTGGGGGGTCACGTGATCCCCTTTCGCAACCGTCATAAGTACGAGTGGGTTGCCAAGCGGCAGCACTTTGACCACGGGGGAATGCTGCAACGGCCGTAAGCGTGAGAATTGGTCGTGTCGCTTTTTTTCAGTGCCGTTACATCTTCCCACGGTCGCTAAACGAATCGTTATAAGTCGAGGACTGCCTGTAGGGTGAGACCCACAGAGTTTCCTGGCTCCATCTGGCTCTAATTTGGTTGGGTGTGATGACCTCCTTTAATAAAATGGAAGGAATGCCTGTGCTGTAATGGTTTTGGCAATTTGGTGCTTCTTGGTATACTAACTAAGGCCGCCAGGTGTGGGCAAAATGCAGGTAGTCCTCACTTAACGACCCCAATCGGGATGCGACTCCGTTGCTAAGCACGTGACTACTACCGCTTTGCTTGTCAGAACCCAGCTTTGAAAGTTGCAAAAGGGGAGATCACAGCACGCTAGGATGCTGCAAACTTTGCCAAATATCTGAATTATGATCTCATGACTGGGAATTCTACCACAGCCGTAAGTGCGAGGACCGGTCATAAGTCCCTTTTTCAGCGCCGCTGTAACTTCAAACGGTCGCTAAACAAATGCTCACAATTTGAGGACTACCTGTAACCTCGCTGTGTAACTGCAGCTGGATTGTGCAGCCTGCTGAGAACCGGTTTGATAGCTTGCAAAGTTCGCTTTGCTTAGTGGTCTCCTTTCCTGCTTGTCTGTTGCAAGCCACTAAGGTCAGAAGCCATCGGCGGCTTGTTTTGGCTTATCAATCATTCCGGTGGTGGTCTGTTGACCGTTGTGTTATCGTGTTGTCTGGAAGCAGCAAGCCATGATTTAATCCCGTATACCAGTCTCGGCCTTTCCGTTTGACTATCTTTAAATGGCAAAATGAACTAACCCAATCAGCGTCGAGTCCAGATTGAACTAACCTAATCAAGCTTTAGCCCAAGTTGAGGGATTCTCTGGGTGTGTGGGTGGGTGTGTGTATGTGCAAATCCGTAAAATGAAGTGGATTAAATTAGATTATGCAAACACAACACTTCCGACGCTTAATTCCTGGCTAAGGGCCAGCATTAGACCTTATCAGCTGCCCGGAGAGCTGGATTTGCACAACACCCTCGGCTAGAAATCTGCCAGTTACATTTCAGCTGACCCAATTGTGTTGAACCCAGCTGGCGGTCAGGTACAGATAAAGTCCTCGGCCGTACGGCCGTCGTTGAGCTCGAGCAAGACGCTTTGCTAAGTACGTCTCGCCCCATTTTGTGACCTTTCTCGCCGCAGACGCTCAGCGGACCGCTGCCGTTGTTCAGGGAGCAACGCGGTTGTTTTAAGTAAATTTTATTTATTTATTTATTTATTTATTTATTTATTTTTATTTTATTATATTTCTATACCGCCCTTCTCCCGAAGGACTCCGGGCGGTGAACAGGGCAATACGTGTTAAAAAACAAGAATACAAAAGTTAAAAAAAAGATTAAACAAGATGCCCCAAAACTATAACAATAAGTTAAGTTAAAATACATAATAAAACCCAAACCCATCGCCCATCAGGCCAGGCCGGCTTGTTCGAACAGGTAAGTCTTTAGGTCGCGCCGGAAGGAGCGAAGGTCGGGCGCCATCCGGAGCTCAACCGGAAGATGGTTCCATAAATCCGGATGGCGCCCACAGAGAAATGGGGCTTCCTGCTCGACTTGGCCAGTCGCGAAGATCTCCAGAAAGGATCGCCTGATCCCAGGTCGCTGCAACTGTCAGGAAGCACGAGCCAGTTGCCAGAGTGCCTGGATTCGGGTCATGTGACCCCGGGGACAACGCGGTGCTTGCGAAAGGGAAAAATGGTCATGCCGGGTTTCCCACCCCCCCTCCCCAGTTCCGTTGTAACATCTTAACGGTCCCTAAAACGGTTACAAGTTGCGGATTACCCGCGTAGCTTACATATTCACGGAATGCGTTCGCCCATAACGTACTCAAATAATATTCATTTTCTGGATTTTTGTGACATGCCACATAGCAGCAAACTGAGGACACCCGGGGGGGGGGCGGCGGGGGTGTCGCACAACCTCCCCGTTGAGTCACTAACCAGATTTTCCCGGGAAAATGGAGAGGTCCCTAAACGGCCACAAAGACTTTTCCATTAGAAGAATAATTTTAATTATTCCCCCCTGCGTAGAACGCGCGCGCGCGCGCACACACACACACACACACAATTCAGAAGTAATTTCCAGTAATTAACTATGCTTCAGATTAGCCCTCCACATCTGGAGCTTTGCAGCTGGAATGGAAAAAAATGCTCCGGTTCTGGAATATTTGCTGGTTTTGTCAACTGAGTGCGTGTCTAAGCAAGAACCCCGTGTAGTTTCCCCGCCTCTCTCCAAAGCCAACCCAGGCCGGTCCAGCTGTTGCACATCTGGAAAGCCTGTCTTGTTTGAAGTTTTCTAGCGCTTCCAGGCCTTGTGAGACTTTCGTGGGAAATTGCCGCCAGCCTTCAAATAACAACCTGTGTACGGTCACTCATGCGCTCGTGACCTCTCGCCTTGACTACTGTAATGCTCTCTACATGGGGCTTCCCTTGAAGACCACTCGGAGGCTCCAACTGGTACAGAATGCGGCCGCGAGAGTTGTCTTGGGAGTTTCCCGGTACTCCCATGTTACACCTTTGCTCCGCGAGCTGCATTGGTTACCAGTTGTCTTTCGGGTGAGGTTCAAGGTTTTGGTTACGGTCTTTAAGTCCTTACATGGCATGGGTCCGGGATACCTCGAGGACCACCTGCTGCCGGCATCAACTCCCCTCCGCCCTGTGCGTTCCCACAGAGAGGGCCTCCTCAGGGTGCTGCCAGTCAAGGAATGCCGACTGGTGGCCCCCAGGGGGAGGGCCTTCTCTGTGGGCGCTCCGGCATTATGGAACCAACTGCCGGTGGAGCTCCGGATGGCATCAGACCTCCGAACTTTCCGTCGTGGCCTGAAGACCCACCTATTTGAAATGGCTGGTCTGGCCTGACGGGGGATTATGGGTTTTAATTTGTTGTTTTAGATTTGTATTACTGTTTTTAACTGGGCATGGGTTTAATCTTTTTTTTTTTAATTTTTGTATTTTCTTTTTTATATATGCCCTGTGAACCGCCCTGAGTCCCTACCAAGGAGAAGGGCGGTATACAAATTAAATAAAACTTGAAACTTGAAACCCTCTAACAGGGAAAGTGGTACCGTTGTGTGAACCCCTGGGGGGGTGGGGGTGAAAAGTGTGTCCACAGGTGTCTGTCTGGAGGGGTTTCGGAGGCCACAATCCAATTAAAAGGAGCTGGTCCTGGCTTGGGCCGGTCGCAAGGGTTGAGTTTTGGGGGCCAGGTCAGGCTGCCGTTTCTTACGTTACACGCATTCTTGCCCCGAAGTAGCACCAGGAAACCCAGCGGGATGGACTGCCCTGGGGTTTTGAAGGGAACGGACCCTCCATAATCTAGGAGGGGATGGTCAATAAAGGAGAATATTCGTAGCTCAGGGTTGAAATGAGGGGGTCCTTGCTGCTCTCTGAGCTGGGTGGATTCCTTGCAGACGTTTCATGACCCAACTAGGGAACATCATCAATGCCGGAAGGGAGGGGGGTTTGCAGGGAGGAGGAGGAGGAGGAGGAAGAGAAGGTGGACTGTGGGGTCCTTGATGCTCTCTGAACTGGGTGATTTTCTTGCCGACGTTTCATGACCCAACTAGGGAACATCATCAGTGCTAGAAGGGAGGGGGGTTTGTGGAGAAGAGAGGAGGAGGAAGGCTGTGGGATCCTCGGTGCTCTCCGAGCTTGGGTGTTTTCTTGTGGACCTTTCATGGCCCAACTAGGTAACATCATCAGTGCTAGAAGGGAGATGGGTTTGTGGAGAGGAGGAGAGGGAGGAGGACGGGGAAGAGGAGGAGGACTGTGGGGTCCTTGATGCTCTCTGAACTGGGTGATTTTCTTGCCGACGTTTCATGACCCAACTAGGGAACATCATCAAGGCTAGAAGGGAGTGGGGTTTGTGGAGGAGGAGGAGGAGGAGGAAGGACTGTGGGGTCCCTGGTGCTCTCTAAGCTGGTTGGTTTTCTTGCAGACGTTTCATGACCCAACTAGGGAACATCATCAATGCCGGAAGGGAGGGGGGTTTGCAGGGAGGAGGAGGAGGAGGAGGAAGAAGAAAAGGACTGGGGGGTCCTTGGTGCTTTTCTTGCAGACGTTTCGTGACCCAGCTAGGTAACATTATCAGTGCTAGAAGGGAGGGGGGTTTGTGGAGGAGGTGGGGGGGAGGAGGAGCTGGAGAAGGATGTGGGGTCCCTGGTGCTCTCAGAGCTGGGTGGTTTTCTTGCAGACATTTCGTGACCCAACTAGGGAACATCATCAGGGCTAGAAGGGAGGGGGGTTTGTGGAAAGGAGGAGGAGGAGGAGGAGAACGACGACTGTGGGGTCCTTGGTGCTCTTTGAGCTTGCTTGTTTCCTTCCAGATGTTTCATGACCCAACTAGGGAACATCATCAGGGCTAGAAGGGGGTGGGATTTAGGAGAAGGAGAAAAAGAAGGAGGACTGTGTGATCCTTGGTGCTCCTTGAGCTTGCTTGTTGGCTCACAGTTGTTTCATTAGCTAACTAGGCATCATCAGTGCTAGAAGGGAGGGGAGCTTGCGGAGTGGAGGAGGAGGAGGGGGGAGGGAAAGGGCTGTGGGTTCATTGGTGCTCTCTGAACTTGGTTTTCTGGCAGATGTTTAATTACCCAATTAGGTAACATCATCAGTGCTAGAAGGGTGTGGGGAGGAGGAGGAGGACCACTGTGGGCTCCTTTGCGCTCTCTCCGCTTGGTTATTTTGTTGCAGATGTTTGGTGACCCAACTAGGTAACGTCATCAGGAGGGGGTGGGGTTGTGGAGAAGAGGGGGGGGAGGACAGCTATGGGGTCCTTGGTTGTTTTCTTGCAGATGGTTCATGACTCATCCAGGTAACGTCATCATCAGAAGGAAGCGGGGTTTGCAGAGAAGAGGGCAAGGAGGACTTTGGGGTCCTCGGGGCTCTCTGAGCCTGGTTGTTTCCTTGCAGACGTTTCGTGACCCAACTAGGAAACATCATCAGGGCTAGAAAAAAGTGGAAAGGAGAAGGAAGGAAGGAAGGAAGGAAGGAAGGAGAGAAAGAGAAGAACTGTGGGGTCCTTGGGGCTCTCTGAGCTTGGCTGTTTCCTTGCAGACGTTTCATGACGCAACTAGGTCACATCATCAGGGATAGAAGGGAGGGGGGTTTGTGTGGATGAGGAGGAGGAGGAGGACTGTGGGGTCCCTGGTGCTCTCTGAGCTGGTTGGTTTCCTTGCAGACGTTTCATGACCCAACTAAGGAACGTCATCAGGGCTAGAAGGGAGGAGGAGGAAGGACTGTGGGGTCCCTGGGGGTCTCTGAGCTTGATGGTTTCCTTGCAGACATTTCATGACCCAGCTAGGGAACATCATCAATGATAGAAGGGAGGGGGGGTTGGTGGAGAGGAGGAGGAGGAAGGACATTTCATGACCCAGCTAGGGAACATCATCAGGGCTAGAAGGGAGTGAGGTTTGTAGGGAGGAGGAGGAGGAGGAAGAAAAAGACTGTGGGGGTCCTGGGTGCTCTCTGAGCTGGGTGGTTTTCTTGCAGACGTTTCCTGACCCAACTAGGAAACATCATCAGTGCTGGAAGGGAGGGGGGTTCAGGAGGAGAAGGAGAAGAAAGAGAAGGGAGGAGGAGGAGGAGGAGGAGAGGAAGCACTGTGGGGGTCCTTGGTGTTCTCTGAGCCGGGCGGGTCTCCTTGCAGACGTTTCCTGACCCAACTAGGGAACGTCATCATTGCTAGCGGGGAGGGGGGGAAATCGGTGGAGAGGGTGGGCATGCCGGGGGCTCTCTGAGCTTGGCGGTTTCCGTGCCCCAAACTAGCCCCCATCCTCAGCGCAGAGAGCTGGCCAAGTCCTAACTAACCTTTCCGCCGGCCCCTTGGCCCCGACACGTGTCTCGGGACGGCCAGTTCTCCACAAACGCGACCACACCTGCTTGCGAGCTCTCCCGCCCCAGCCGGCCCCCTCTGCCACTCCCCCCTCCCACCCAGCCAAGGTGCGCGGGCAACCTGAGAACGGGGCGGAGCCTTCCCGGCCCCGCCCCCCAGCCAATGGCTCCCCGGCAGCCGAAGCCACGCCCCCGCGGCCACGCCCCCGCCTCTTGGAGCGCGGCTCTCGGCGCGGCGGGCTTCAGTCGGCGCGGGGCATCGCCGGGAGGGAGTCATGCGGCTCCTGCTTTCGCCCAGCCGGGAAGCGCCGGGCATCGGCGCGGGCCAGTAGCCGCTGGATTAATCGCGGGCGAGGCCGGGGGACCGCGCTAGCAGCCGGAGGCCATGGTAGCGCACGACGAGGCCGGCGGGCTGCTGCCCATTAAGCGGACGATCCGGGTGATGGACGCGCAGAACCAGACCTTCCGCGAACAGGAGGTAAAAAGCGGGGCCGTGCAGATCCTCTCCGTTCCGGGTTTGCGCCCGCCTGGCTGGCTGCCTGCCTGTCGCGCTGCTGCCGCCGTCGTCTGCGGCTGCCGTCCGTCTAAGGTCGGGCGCTGCTGACTCAACTCGCCCGGGGGTTGCTCCGGGCGCGGGGAGGAAAAGCCAGCCGCGCTTCGGACGGCTCCGGCTTCTCTGCAAAAGAACCGGCTCCGGATCTTTCGAAACAAGCCGCGCTTGTTAAAAAAAACAAAAAAAAACCCTAACCCACCCCGGTTTTTCCCTTTTGCAAATGGCTAATTTTATTTTATTTTATTTTAAAAAAAATAATGATGATTTTATTCCATTTCCTGCGCCCACCGTCTCCGCTTCTAAGGTGACCCCGGGCGGCTTGCGACAGGCTTGCGGTTGGCATGGGGTGTGGCTTTGTGCCAAACGTGGGTCCTTTTTTTTTTCCTCCCCACCCCGTAAAAAGGAGATTGCCCGGGTGAGAGTTTTGTTTTTTTTTTTTTTTAAAAAAAAGCCCTTCCACCTGGGTTTCCCTCCCCCCTCCTTTTTTTTTTTTTTAAAAAAAAAAGTATATTTAACATTGGCTAAAAAAGTGGGATTATTAGCTGCAATTGCTTTGGAAAAGGCAAAAAAAATAAAAAGAGAGAGGATTTTCCTACCGGGTTGCTTTCAAATCGGTTTGCCGTTTAAGGAACTTGAAAGCAAGTGACCCTTAGTGGCCTGGAGGGTTTGTATGACTTCTTCCCCCTTCCCTGCCCTGCTCATCATGTATCATCCCTGCAATTAAAATGGAAGGAGTGGGGGGGAAAACATTCTTTGTTTCCCCGGCAAATGAACCAATTCACAAGGAAAGAGTCTGCTTTTCTACTTGGAATTCCAACAATCCTGCCTTGACTTTCTTGTAAGTTGGTTTGTTTATTCAGACGAGTGAGAGAGTTTGAGCCTTTTGCAGGCTTCCGTCTCTGAAAAGGCGCCTTATTTATTTTATTTATTAAATTTATTGGCTGCCCTTCTTACCACAGGGTAACTCTTGTAAGTGGCTTATGGCATTAAGAAGAATAAAATAACATAACATAAATAAAGTGTGTGTGTGTGTATGTATATATATATATATATATATATATATATATATATATATATATATATATATATATATATATATATATATATATATATAAGCCAAGTCTTCAGGTCGTGGTGGAAAGAGCGAAGATATATATATATATATATATATATATATATATATATATATATATATATATATATATATATATATATATATATATATATATATATATATATATATATATATATCTTCGCTCTTTCCACCACGACCTGAAGACTTGGCTATTTGAACTTGCCGGCCTGAACTGAGGGACTGGGATTTTACATTTTACATTTTAGAAAGTGTTTTATTGTTTAGGGCTACTTGGTTTAATTTATTTTAATTTTTGTATATTATGTGTGGTATATAGTGTTTTAATTGCCCTGTACACCGCCCCGAGTCCTTCGGGAGAGGGGCGGTATATAAATCCAAATAATAAATAAATAAATTATATATACACACACACACACACACACACACTTGCCTTCTCTTTATGATGACTTCCTGTAAAACTTTTTTTTTAAAGTTGTGGGTGTCTTCTGCTCATGCAATTAAACTGGAAGAGGGGGAAAAAATACCCTTTGTTTCTTGGGCTTCCTCCGCAAATTACGCGGAGAGGGTGTGTGTTTCTCTACTGAAACTCAAGCATTGATGGCTTGACTTCATATAAGTTGGCTTGTTTATACCGATGAATGAGAGCTACCCGTTTTATAGGCTCCGTCTCCAAAAAAAAAACACGCCTTATTTTTATCCATCTGTTTATTAAATTTATTTCCCCCTCCCCCTTCTTAACCACCAGGTGGCTTACAGGTATTAAAAAGATAAGGCCGTCTAAGTAAAAATACTACAAAAAATAGACACGCACACAAATATTTTTGCCGCCTCTTCAGGATGCCCACCCCTGTAAAGTTTTTTTTTTTAAGTTGTTGGTGTGCGCACGTCCCCCCCCCCCCCCGGGTGATTACAACATGTGAGGTAATCATTGGGAGTCCCACAAAATGCATCGCCCGGAGCTACTCTCTGAAGTCAGAGTCACAAGAACGGCAGAGTCAAAATCTCCCACAAATGACAGCTTTGTCTGACACGAGACATCCTGTCCGGAGACTGGTGTTTTTTTTTTTGTTTCTTTATGATTCAGTTCTCCTTTAGAAAGGTAGCAGTCCTCTCAATGCTTTTTTGAAGCTGAGCAGGAGAAAAGCAAACCTCAGGATTTGTCTCAGTAAGTTCTGCCTTTACTTTTCTTTTTCTTTTTTTCTTTCTTTCCGGATGTCGGGGAGAGTCGATCCTCCAGTTAAACCGGTTACCCGGTAAAAGAGAATATATGTGTATAGCTCAGGGTTGAACTGTGGGGTCCTGGGTGCTCTCTGAGCCTTGCGGACGTTTCGTGACCCAACTAAGTAATATCATCAGTTCCAGAAGGGAGTGGGTTTGAAGAGAGAAGGAGGAGGACTGTGGGGTCCTTGGTGTCTCTGAGCTGGGTGGTTTCCTTGCAGACGTTTCATGACCCAACTAGGGAACATCATCAGTGCTAGAAGGGAGGGGGGTTTGTGGAGAAGAGAGGAGGAGGAAGGCTGTGGGATCCTCGGTGCTCTCCGAGCTTGGGTGTTTTCTTGTGGACCTTTCATGGCCCAACTAGGTAACATCATCAGTGCTAGAAGGGAGATGGGTTTGTGGAGAGGAGGAGAGGGAGGAGGACGGGGAAGAGGAGGAGGACTGTGGGGTCCTTGATGCTCTCTGAGCTGGATTGTTTTCTTGCAGACGTTTCATGACCCAACTAGGGAACGTCATCAGTGCCAGAAGGGAGTGGGGTTTGTGGGGGAGGAGGAGGAGGAGGACTCTGGGATGCTTGATGCTCTCTCTGAGCTGGGTGGTTTTCTTGCAGACATTTCATGACCCAACTAAGTAACCAAACAGGTTGTTGCTTTGTTCTGATTTATGCTGGCGATCCCGAGTAGGACATCCGTGATTTACTCCCACGAGCTACAAAAAAGGAGATTGGAGAAGGATCATGTATGTTCTGAAATGTTCTTTGCCAGTTGAGCCTCCGCCTGGAATTCCAGGTGATCCCTCAGGTTGGATCAGAGGGCTTCTGGTGGGCTCCAGTTGACGTTTCTTGATCTCTCTCTCTCTCTCTCTCTCTCTCTCTCTCTCTCTCTCTCTCTCTCTCTCTCTCTCTCTGTGTGTGTGTGTGTGTGTGTAAAATGAGAGAGCCTAGAGAAGTGGCTTTGTTTGGAAAGGTTGGGCGTGAACCAAGAACTTCAGCTTGCAGGTCATTGTAGCATGTAGTAACTAGTTCTTGGATGAAGGATTTGCTCCTAGAGAGATCTATCTATCTTTCTTTCTTTCTTTCTTTCTTTCTTTCTTTCTTTCTTTCTTTCTTTCTTTCTTTCTTTCTTTCTTTCTTTCTCTCTCTCTCTCTCTCTCTCTCTCTCTCTCTCTCTCTCTCTCTCTCTCTTTCTTTCTTTCTTTCTTTCGCTTTATGTTGCTTCGTGCTGTTAAATTCTTCCTATCTCTTTAGGTTGAGGAAGAGTCTGATAGAAGAGAATATTTGTAACTCAAGGTTTAACTGTGGGGTCCCTGGTGCTCTCTGAGCTTGGTGGTTTTCTTGCAGATGTTTCATGACCCAACTAGGGAACATCATCAGGGCTAGAAGGGAGGGGGGTTTGTGGAGAGGAGGAGGAAGAGATAGAGGAAGAGGAAGGACTGTGGGGTCCCTGGTGCTCTCTGAGCTGGGTGGTTTTCTTGCGGACGTTTCATGACCCAACTAGGGAACACCATCCGTGCTAGGAAGGGCTTGTATATAAACAGTGAGCAATCCCCGCTCCCTTCTAGCACTGATGATGTTCCCTAGTTGGGTCACGAAACGTCCGCAAGAAAACCACCCAGCCTAGAGAGCAACAAGGCTCCCACCCACCCACCGTCTCCCACGGTGAAGCACACTTTTTAATCTAAAGCCAAGTCAACAACACCTTTGCATCGGCGCACAGCGTACACACGGTGCATTATTGCCAGCCGCCAGCTAACCCTTGTAGAATTGAGGTTTGCTTCTGCCTCCGGCTTGTCGGTGTGTCCTTGTTTTACATCATCCTTTTTTTAAAAAAGGGCAACCAACTGTCAGGTGTGTTCAACCATTTGTGTTGACGCGCAATAATAATGTGTAGCTTCGGCCTCTTTCGGAGGCGATAGGCGTGGTCTCCGTAGCGCAGAAATTCTGGGGAAAAAATATTTTGAAACCGTCTCGTGGTTTCCCCTTCCTCATTGTTGTGTCCCCCCCTTTTGTTGGAAAGTGAAAGTTGGCTTACTGGGGGTGGGGAGGGGGGGGAACCTGGCAAAGTTTTGTGGGCTAGTTCCTCCCCACTCCTTGTTTTCTCTGAAACTTAACTTGAAAAACTAGTTTAAGTAGAAGCGGTTGAGCTGAAGTCCAAAAGTTTGCCGTGTTTTTTGTTTTTTTTTGCAAGCGGGAAATGTTTATTAATAAATTGCTCCAAAGTTAAAAAAAACAACAACAAAACACAAAAATTAGTTACAGATCGATTTGGGGATTGGCATGGGGTGGTTTGATGCCGTCTGTCGTGGGTGTGATGTGCAGTTGGGTGTACAGGCAATCCTCGACTTGTGACCTCAATGGTGCTCAACAATTCTGTTGCCTAAGCGGGCCGTTTGTTACTGAGTTTTGCTCCATTTTACGACCTGAATCACTGCAGCTGTTAGTAACGTTGCTAAGTGAATCTGGCTTTGCTTATCAGATGGTCTGAAAAGCCGAGGGGGGGGGGAGGAATCACCTGACCCCGGGGACGCAGAAATATGAAACAGTTGACAAGGGCCTGCATTTTGATTGCGCGACCGTGGGGATGCCACAACGGTCGCAAGCGTGAGAAACCGGCCCTAAGTCCCTTTTTTTCCAGTACTGTTGTAAATTTGAGCGGTCGCTAAGTGAACCGTTGTAAGTCGAGGACTTGCCTGTGTTTCCCCCCTTTCTGAAAAAATCCAGCTCTTAGCCATCTTCTCTTCCATCCAGTTTTGCTATTAAACAAGAATATTATTTATTTACAGAAGTTACACCGGTAGTCCTTGACTTATGACCATGGTTGAGTGAGCGTTAATATGGACCTTTCAGGGGCTACTTAACAACCCGGGTTTGAAGTTCTTACACGCACACATACACAAACGCACACACTGCCACACGACCACATTTTGGCTCGCATTGACGGCCGTTTCGGCTGTCTTGTAGTCACAGGACCGTGGTTTGTGATATTTTCTGCCAGAAACGCACATTTATTTCCAGTTTCCTGCCAAAAATACCGTTGCGGACAATGGGTTTTCGCTTACCGTCTGCGGCGGTTCACTTAATCGCCAAAAAGGCTGCAAAATCCGGCACGATCCATTTAGCGACCAGCACGACTCACAGCTATAACCCTGGGCTCAATTACAGTCGTAAGCTGAGGACTCCCTGTATATTTCTTGGGCTTATAGGTGAGAGAGGTAGCTGAGAGCAGCCTATACCAGGGGTCGGCAACCTCGGCTCTTTTATGACTCGTGGACTTCAACTCCCAGAATTCCTGAGCCAGCATAGCTGGCTCAGGAATTCTGGGAGTTGAAGTCCACGAGTCATAAAAGAGCCGAGGTTGCCGACCCCTGGCCTATACAAACAAAACACTGGATTTAAGGGATACGGGGGCCCTCAATAAATGAAGGATCGGGACCCCTGCCTCCCACAGCCCCCTTTACCTGCAGAGTGGCATTTTTCAACCCTTTAGGATGCAGTATAATATTATAAATTCTAAATCGGTGGGTGGCAACGGTTGGATTTCCCCCCTCCCTTTTAGAATTTATAATTTTATACCTTGTCCCGGGGAATTCTGGGAGTCGTAGTCCACCAGTCTTAAAAGTTGCCAATATTGGACACCCCAGTTCTAATTTGTAGAATTATGGAACACGTTAGGGTGGCGTCACTTTTGCGTGGGAGTCTTGTGGTTCCTTCATTTTCCAGGAGCAAGAATCGATCCCGGTCCCAGCTTCCCCCACCCCCCCCAGTTAAGTGGAATGCATGACCTCATTCCTGAATATTCCTCGGCATCCCGGTCCCCCCAGCAAAGGGCTCTGTTCTTTGTTCACTAATTTCTGAGTCGGGCTCCTGCAAAGCCCAGCCTTTCTCAGCCGGCCTTAGGGTCCCCGTCCACTTCCTTCTTCCTGCGAGGAATGGAGAAAGTGTGGGGGGAAAAACAGCGACAGCCCCATCCTGCCTGCACAGGCCGCCAGGCTCCACAAAGTTCTGAAGGTTCTCGGCCCATTTCCCAGGCCCCCAACGGACTGAGACGCAGTAAAAAATAAAAATACTCTTTGAGAGCGATGGAGGGAAGGAAGGGATGAGAGGGGGAAGGAAGGAAGGGGGAGAGAGGAAGGGGGAGGGAGGAAGGAAGGAAGGAATGGGGATGGAAGAAGGGGGAGGAAGGAATAGGGAGGAAGGAAGGAAGGAAGGAATGATGGAAGGAAGGAATGGGGAGAGAGGAAGGAAGGAATGGGGATAGAGGAAGGAATGAGGAAGGAAGGAAGGAATGGGGATAGAGGAAGGAAGGAATGGGGAAAGGAAGGAAGAAATGAGGAATGGGGAGGAAGGAAGGAATGAGAAAGGAAGGAATGAGGAGAGGAAGGAAGGAATGAGAATGGAAGGAATGGGGAGAGGAAGGAAGGAATGGGGATGGAAGAAGGGGGAGGAAGGAATGGGGAGAGAGGAAGGGGGAGGAAGGAAGGAAGGAATGAGGGAACGAAGGAAGGGGGAGAGGAAGAGGGAGGGAGGAAGGAATGGGGATAGAGGAAGGAAGGAAGGAAGGAAAGAGGAAGGAAGCCCACGCTCCACCATGAACTACGGATGACAATTCAATCCCTCGTGGGCCCTTCTGAGCTTTGGAGGAGAGAAATTTTAGAGGATTTTTATAGGAGTGGAAAAGTTTGGGAAATAGCTCCGGGTGTGTGTAGCTGGGCAGGAAACGGTGGCTTTTACACCGTCTGCTCGCCAGGCCAAGAGTTTGTGTAGCACCGCCTGGTTGAATAACCTGTAATCGTCCACCTTCCTGCAACATCCAAAGTGCTAAACGATGGTTTGCAAACCGCACTGGTAGCCCAGGGGGAAAAGACGACAACAACGTGCCCGATTCAAACAAGGACGCTTCGGCTTGTTTTGAGCTACTTATCTGACGTCACCCCCTCTGAGCATCACTAAAGTACACCATATTCCTGACCTGGCCCAGAGATCAATGCAGGGGAGGATCCTAGGCGGTCCTCGACATACGACGGTTCGTTTAGTGGCCGCTCAAAGTTACGACGTCACTGGGGGGGAAAAAGGGACTCGGGACCATTTTTCACACTTTTTAACGGCCGTCGCAGCATCCCCCGCGGTCACGTGGTCAAAATTCAGACAGTTGGCAACTGACTCATATTTATGACGGTCGCAGCGTCCCGGGGGTGTGTGTGTCCCGTGATGCCCTTTGGCGACCTTCTGACCAGCAAAGTCAATGGGGGAAGCCAGATTCACTTAACAGCCGGGTGACTAACTTAACAACTGTGGCAAGGAAGGTCACAAAATGGGGCCAAACTCACTTAACAAAGGTCTCGTTTAGCAGCATAATTTGGGGGCGTAATTGGTCATAAGTCGAGAACAACCTATCCGGATCAAGGAGAACCAGGGTCAGGTCTATCTATCCCCAACCAGGTTAGCTTAATCCAGGGGTCTTCAAATGTGGTCCTTTTATGACTTGGGGATTTCAACTCCCAGAATTCCTCAGCCAGGCATGCTGGCTGAGGAATTCTGGGAGTTGAAGTCCTCGAGTCATGAAGGGGTCATAGTTCCCCCATGCTAGCTAGGGAATTCTGGGAGTTGAAGTCCTTGAGTCATGAAGGAGCCATAGTTCCCCCATGCTAGCTGGGGAATTCTGGGAGTTGAAGTCCTCGAGTCATGAAGGGACCATAATTCCTCCATGCTGGCTGGGGAATTCTGGGAGTTGAAATCCTCGAGTCATGAAGGGGCCATAGTTCCCCCATGCTAGCTGGGGAATTCTGGGAGTTGAAGTCCTCGAGTCATGAAGGGGCCATAGTTCCCCCATGCTAGCTGGGGAATTCTGGGACTTGAAGTCCTCGAGTCATGAAGGGGCCATAGTTCCCCCATGCTAGCTGGGGAATTCTGGGACTTGAAGTCCACGAGTCATCAAAGGGCCACGTTTGAAGACCCCTGGCTTAGTCTAACCTCGGGGCTGTTGTTTTCGAAGCCATCTTGGAAGCAGGGAACGCCCCGCCTCTTACTCTTCCCACCTCTGTGCAAGCAGAAACTCGAATGTTACACACAGATTAGCCAGGCTTGTACTCTCAGTGTGGGGGGGGGGAAGGGCGTTTGGGCTGGACCAGGAAGTCTAATCAAAAGGAGAGCAAGATCAAAGGAAAAAACAGCTTGCATGCTCAAGGGCACCAAGAAAGGAAAGCTTTGCTGGAGACCTTGAACCTTCTCCAGACCTCAAATGCTTCGGAAGGCTAAGGTCTTCCCTCCAGGCAACACTATAGATAGAGCAGGGGTCTTCAACCTTGGCCCTTTGATGACTTGTGGACTTCAACTCCCAGAATTTGCGTGCCTGGCTGAGGAATTCTGGGAGTTGAAGTCCACAAGTCATCAAAGGGCCTAGTTTGGAGACCCTTGCGCTATAGAGCATCGCACGCCAGAACAACATCTAGACCAGGGGTCTTCAACCTTGGCCCTTTTATGACTTGTGGACTTCAACTCCCAGAATTCCTTAGCCAGCTGCCTGGCTGAGGAATTCTGGGAATTGAAGTCCACAAGTCATCAAAGGGCCAAGGTTGAAGACCCCTGATCTAGACAGAAAGACAGGTTCTCTCTACCCTCCCCCCTCACCCCGCCCGTGCATCCTTCTGCTAAACAACTCATTCCCACAACACTTGTCAAGCTATCCACTAAGGCTCGTCTTTCCTGTTACCTGTCTACTTATCTTCTTTTGACTGTAACTTTGTTAACGACTTATATTAATTGCTTTATTTGGTATCCTAATAGGATTTGTGTTGTTTGCTTATTAGGCGTCCTGTGACTATCGCTAAGTGTTGTGTCTTATAATTTATGATGAGTTTTTTTATGCTGATTATGATCGTGATTTATCACCTGTTATTTTGTATGTACACTGAGAGTTTATGCACCAGAGACAAATTCCTTGTGTGTCCAGTCACACTTGGCCAATAAACAATACTTCCATTCCATTCCACTACATTCCATTCCACTCCATCTATTCCGTTCCTGTTCTGTTCGATTCTATTTTTTCCCATTCTATTTTATTCTATATCCTACTATTCTATTCTATTCTATTCTATTCTATTCTATTCTATTCTATTCTATTCTATTCTATTCTATTCTATTCTATTCTATTCTATTCTATGTTTATTCTATTCTATGTTTATTCTATTCTATTCTATTCTATTCTATTCTATTCTATTCTATTCCATATTTTCTATTCTATTCTATTCTATTCTATTCTATTCTTCTCTTCTCTTCTCTTCTCTTCTCTTCTCTTCTCTTCTCTTCTCTTCTCTTCTCTTCTCTTCTCTTCTCTTCTCTTCTCTTCTCTTCCATTCCATTCCATTCCATTCCATTCCATCCTATCCTATCCTATCCTATCCTATCCTATCCTATTCTCTCCCATCGTATTATTATACTCTGTATTCTATCCTATCTTCTATTCTATTCTACTCTAAAGGTATCAGTCCAGGCCAAAATGCATGTGGTTAAGCGAGATTTGCCTCACTTCACGCCCTTTCGCGCCACAGTTGTTAAGTGAATCCCTGCAGTTGTTCAGTTAGTGGCCTGGTTGTTCAGTGAATCTGGCTTCCCCATGGACTTTGCTCGCCGTTGTCGGAAAAGGGGAATCACGTGACCCCCCGGGATGCTGCAACCGTCATAAATACGAGTCAGTTGCCAAGCGTCTGAATTTTGATCGCGCGTTCACGGGGGATGCTGCCAGCTTGTGGGAAACAAGTCCTGAGTCTTCTCTGTTCAGTGCCGCCATTACTTTGAACGGTCGCTAAACTGATGGCTGTAAGCCGAGGACTGCCTGTATTCCTTCTTCGTCTATGCAGGGCTTTTATTTTCCAAGAGAGAAAAGACATTTCTGCTGTTTCTCCTCTCTCCCTCCCAAGTTAATGGCCTTTGCCTTCTGGCGTCTCCTGCAACCTCTTTTGTTTTAACCCGTTTGCTGCATACTCGAAATTTCTGCAGGTGTTGGGGTTTTATCAAGTCTGCAACACCAGCCTAAAGGCAGGGTACGGTTTGAAAACGTACGCGCTTCACAAAACTTAAGGATGGAGTTGGAAACGCGTAGCCTGAAAGCATCCTTGTCCTTCCTGGCCCCTGTGCACGCTGTTATTTTGGCTAACAGACCAAGAAACCTTGCTTGTGCCTTGCTTCTCCTTGCTAAAAAAATATGCAGAGAGGCTGGTTTTAAAAAGAGAGAGAGAGAGAGAGAGAGAGAGAGAGAGAGAGAGAGAGAGAGAGAGAGAGAAACACGGATGGATGGATGTTTGTGTGTAGATAGATAGATGGGGGACGCCATGGCAAACCTAGACAGCACACTAAAAAGCAGAGACGTCACCCTTTCGACAAAAGTGCGTATAGTCAAGGCTATGGTCTTCCCAGTTGCAATGTGTGGCTGTGAAAGTTGGACCATAAGGAAGGCCGAGCGCCAAAAAATGGAGGCCTTTGAACTCTGGTGCTGGAGAAGACTCCTGCGAGTTCCTCGGACTGCGAGGCCATCAAACCGGTCAGTCCTAGAGGAGATCAACCCTGACTGCTCTTTAGAAGGCCAGATCCTGAAGCTAAAACTCAAATCCTTTGGCCACCTAAGGAGAAGGAAGGACTCACTGGAGAAGAGCCTCATGCTGGGAAAGGTTGAGGGCAATAGAAGAAGGGGACGACAGAGAAGGAGGTGGCTGGATGGAGTCACCGAAGCAGGAGGCGTGAGCTTAAATGGACTCCAGGAGATGGTGGAGGACAGGAAGGCCTGGAGGAACGTTGTCCATAGGGTCGCGATGGGTCGGACACGACTTCGCACCTAACAACAACAGATGGGGGGAAAAGGAAGAGAAAGAGGTGGATAGATAGGGATAGAGGCATGGATAGATGAATGGGTGGCCGTGTGTGTTGTGTATAACAGAATAACAGAGTTGGAAGGGACCGTGGAGGTCATCTAGTCCAGCCCCTTGCTCAAGGAGGAAATCCTGTACCATTTCAGACCCAGGGTTGTCCGATCTCTTCTTAGAAACTTCACAACGTCTGGAAGCAAGCCCTTTCACTGATGGTGTGTGTGTGTAGAGTGGGGGGGGGGAGGGAAGGAGGAAGGAAAGAAAATGAAGGGAAGGGAAGAAAGAAAATTTCTCTTGAAGGAGCCCCAGTGTTTTGGGGGCAGGGTGCCTTGAAGCAGTGGCCGATGATTTTCGATGCTGCAACCTCCCTCCCCTTGACCCCTAGCACACTCTGTCCGGCCAGGGTTCTTTAAGTCCTGAGTAAACCAGTTGTACAACTTGTTCTTTTATCTCTTTGCAGGAGCCTAGCAATAAACGTGTCCGGTCACTGGCCCGGGTCACCTCTTTAGCAAACCTGATTTCGCCTGTACGAAATGGTGCCGTGCGTCGCTTCGGGCAGACCATACAGGTAGGTGCTTGAGCAGCGGGCTGGACTAGAAGACCTCCAAGGTCCCTTCTAGCTCTATTGCTCTATTCAGGTGGGCGAGCGAGCCCGAGCTGTGGGGCGTAGGTGGTTCAAGGAGCTCCTGATCCAGACAGGATTTTGGCACCCATCTCTGTTGTCCGCCATGGGGACGTCCCTTTCCCCCCCCCCACCCCGGCAGAATCTTTTGTGTAAGAAGTTCAACCTGCTTTCTCTAGCGTAGTGGACTCTAAACATGGCCACTTTAAGACTTGTGGACATTTGGAATGCAATGGAATAGAATGAATAGAATTAGAATAGAATAGAATAGAATAGAATAGAATAGAATAGAATAGAATAGAATAGAATAGAATAGAATAGAATAGAATAGAATAGAATTACAGAATAGAATTACAGAATAGAATAGAATTACAGAATAGAATTACAGAATAGAATAGAATTACAGAATAGAATAGAATTACAGAATAGAATTACAGAATAGAATAGAATTACAGAATAGAATAGAATTACAGAATAGAATTACAGAATAGAATAGAATTATAGAATAGAATAGAATTAAAAAATAGAATAGAATTACAGAATAGAATAGAATTACAAAATAGAATAGAATAGAATTACAAAGTAGAATATAATAGAATAGAAAACGTTATTGTCACATTAAATATACACTGATTTGCATACATTAACCGCCTCCAATATACCCTTGCCTAAAGATGACCGGGAAATCAATCAATAAATAAATTACTCGCATACCCACACAGATATGTGGCCCAGAGAAACAGCACAAGTCTAGTTCGGATGTGTACATAGGCAGGGCAAGAAAAACGAATCTTGCCAGCTTACCAGACGGAGGGCACCAAACAGCCTGTGCGGGTAGCCCAGACTGCAAGGGTTTGAAGAAAAAAACAAACACGGAATTTATTACGCTCATCGTGGCTCACGGACTGTTTCTCCCCCCCCCCCATCTCTTCTCTCCAGTCGTTCTCCCTCCGCGGCGACAACAAATCCCCAGCTAGTGGTCAGAAGCTGTGCAGCCGGCTAACGGCCCCCACCCCTCCCAAAAGAAGGAACAGCGTGCTCTGGTCCGAGACGTTGGACGTCACTATGAAGGAGACGCTCAGCACCAAGGAAATCAAACGGCAGGAGGTAAGGCTGAGCCTTCAGCAGCAGGACTGCCTTTGGGCCGAGGCCGGCTTGGGGACGGCGCCTGCAGGATGTGATCCTGAAGCTTCTCCCTTTTTATTGGGGCGCCGTGGTGGCGCAGTGGTTAGAGGGCGGTACTGCAGGCGACTTCTGCCGGCAGTTCGATCCTGACCGGTTCAAGGTCGACTCAGCCGTCCATCCATCCGAGGTTGGTTAAAATGAGGACCCAGATGGTTGGGGGTGGGGGTGGGGGTAATATATTGACTCTGTAAACCGCTTAGAGAAGGCTGTCAAGCACTGTGGAGCGGTAAATAAGTCTAAGTGCTATTGCGAAGGAAGGAAGGAAGGAAGGAAGGAAGGAAGGAAGGAAGGAAGGAAGGAAGGAAGGAAGGAAGATGGAGGCAGGGAAGGAAGAAAAATGGAAGGAAGGAAGAGAGAGAAAGAAAAGGAAGGAAGGAAGGAAGATGAAGGGAGGCAGGGAAGGAAGAAAAATGGAGGGAAGAAAGGAAGAGAGAGGGAAGGAAGGAAGGAAGGAAGGAAGGAAGGAAGGAAGGAAGGAAGGAAGGAGAGGTTTTGGGTGCTCCAGGTAATTTTTAAGAAGATATTGGGCAGCCATTTGAAACGGCATAGAGTCTCCTGCTTGAGCTGGGGGTTGGACTAGATGACCTCCAGGGCCCCTTCCAACTCTGTTATTCTGTTTCTTACCCAGAAGTAACTCCATTTGTGGCTCTGGGTTCTTGACAGAAAGCAGGTTGGCAATCTTAACCCATAATAACCCAACCAAGTTAGTAGACTGTGAAGTCTTCCAAAGGCGAAGAAGCTTGTTAACAGTCCGGGCCCTTCCGTTTTTCTCGCGTCTGCAGGCCATCTACGAACTCTCTCGAGGTGAGCAGGATTTGATTGAGGACCTGAAGCTTGCCAGGAAGGTAAGTCTCGCCTTGCTCTTGTTGACTTTGATTGCTAACCCGGCACGCGGGACTCACTTTCTTCAAAGAGATCACAAGCCACCGGTTAAAATGGGTTTCTTCTGTGGCTCGGCCTTCCTCCTCCTCCGTGGCAACCTCTTCCCAGTAGCAGCAAGAGAGCCATCGACTGCGCAGCCAATCCTCAAATTAACGACCACAATGGAGAACAGACTTTCTGTTGCTAAGCGAAGCGATGACGTGCTTCACGGCCGATTTTACTATTTCTTTATTTTTGGCCACTGTGGTTAATTAAGCGAACCGCTGCAGTTGTTCAGTAAATCAACGCGGTCATTAAGCGAATCTTGCTTTCCCCCCGTTGACTTGGCTTGTCAGAATGGCGATCCCATCACCCTGGGAATGTTGCAGCCGTGGTAAACACACGCCGGTTGCCAAGCGCCTTCTCAGAGCGTGGACAGTCCTATTGCGCTGAGACAACCCAGTAGTAAACACAGTAGATAGCGGTCTATGTTAAATGGTGGTTTATCTTACACTACCTACAATATCATACCCCAGGAACTATATGCATATACGTGCTAACACACACCAGGCTCCAACACACGGCAGTTACAGCAGGAAGAGAGGAGGAATAAAAAGAGGAATAAAAGGAGGAGTAAAAGGAGGAGTCAATGGAGAAGGAAGAGTAAAAGGAGGAGGCAGAGGAGGAGTAAAAGGAGAAGAAAGAGTAAAAGGAGGAGGAAGTGGAGTAAAAGAAGGAGGCAGAGGAGTAAAAGGAGGAAGAGAGAGCAGACATCTGCATATCCTTCCCTTTTGTACAAGGCTCTTAAAGAGATGCAGACCCTGCTGGCTCTTAAAGGGACGCAGACCCTGCTGAGTCATTTCCCAACATTACATCATACATCTTACATTACATTAGCTCAGGGGTCTTCAAGCTTGGCCCTTTTATGACTTGTGGACTTCAAGTCCCAGAACTCCTCAGCCAGCGTGCATGCTGGCTGAGGAATTCTGGGACTTGAAGTCCACAAGTCATAAAAGGGCCACCTTTGAAGACCCCCTGCATTAGCTGTTTCGCTTTGAAATCATTACTTTAACACGCCTGAAGTTTGATCGTGAGAATGCTTAACAGCCGTAAGTGTGAAGGACCTGATTGGGAGTCACGTTTTTCACCGGGAGCTGTAGCCTCCAATGGCCGCTAACCGAATCGTCGTAACTCACACAAGACTACTTGTACAGTCTGAAAAGAGATTCGGTCAGACGACATAAGTGAAAGTCCTCGCGCCGGTTGGCTTGGCAGCTTCAAAGAAGAGGCTCCGGGGTCTTTTGCTGGGATCCAGAGGGCTGAAGGAAGGTCCAGCCTCATATTCTCAATCCGGCAGAGTTCCGAACGGAATCGGGGCAGGGAAAAGCAAGCAAGTAGGGCGCTGATAAGAGTCAGGGGGTCTTCCCCCCTTAGAGTTGTTGTAGCGTTGTTGTGTTCAGAGATCTCCAGCATGATAACGAGTCGGTCCATCCAGCTTTGTGAAGGATTGTCAGTGCTTCTCAACCTCGGCAGCTTCCCGATGGGTGGACTTCCAACTCCCAGAATTCTCCAGCCAACCAGGTGTAAGGGCTGGACCGTCCCTCGCAAGCAACACACACACACACACACACACACACACACACACACACACACACACACACGGTTCAATGAGCTTCCATTCGAAGGACTGGAATTCTACACTTGGTGGCGTGCTTTCTTTCCGCAAATCGCAGCATTCTGGGAGTTGAAGTCCACCCACCCTGAAGCTGCCACAGCTGAGGAACTGCTACTCCGCCATTTCCATCAGAAGCCTCCTGGCTGCAGAGATCCTACTCGGAGGCTGAACCCCTCTCTTCCTCTTTCGCCAGGCTTACCACGACCCCATGTTGAAGCTCTCCATTATGTCCGAAGAGGAGCTGAGCCACATCTTCGGAGACCTGGATTCCTACATCCCCTTGCACGAAGGTAAAACCGCCGGCCCTGCCCAGCCGAGTCAGGATTTCTTGACATCCTGAATGGCTCGAGGCCAGACCCGCCCAAGTGACTAAGAAAGCAAAGGAACATGTATCGCTGCACAAAGAGTGTCACGCTCCGCTGAAATGTTGTTATCAAAAAAAAGGGAGAGGAAAAAGTCAGATCAGTCACGGATAAAGTTATCGGTAAGGAAAAGCTGCCCAGATGAGCTCGGCAGGCTGTGAGCTCGGCAACCAACCATCAATGGTGGCTTCTCCAGCAGTTTTGTTTTTTATTATTTAGGATAGGATAGGATAAGAATAGAATAGAATAATAGGATAATAATAGAATAGAATAGAATAGAATAGAATAGAATAGAATAGAATAGAATAATAGAATAGAATAGAATAATAAAATACAGAATAGAATAGAATGATAGGATAGGATAGGATAGAATAGAATAGAATAGAATATGGGATATAGAATGGAATAGGACAGGATAGAAAATATGGAATAGAATAGAATAGAATAGAATAGAATAGAATAGAATAGAATAGAATAGAATGAGTTGGAGGGGGCCTTGGAGGTCATCTAGTCCAGCCCCCTTTTTTTCAGTGTAACTTTGTAACTTCGAACAGTCACTAATCGAACTGTCGTAAGTCCGAGGACTGCCTGTAATTGCATTTTACAACACCTGTGTGTCTTCGTTTTTTCAACAAAGCCACACCCCTAGTGAGCGGTGGATTCACACTTAACGACCTTTGCTCTTGCAACTGCCACATTTGCTTAAAGACCACGGCAGAAACCCCTCCAGAAAAATCGGGCCGGCCACACGGTCCGACTCGGTTTTAGAACCACCGTTATGGCTTAACGGCCCTAGTGGGCGGGCTCCCTTACGGCTGCACCTCGAGGACACGGATAACCTGTATTTAAAATTTAGACCCGTCCTTCCTCCTTGACGGATGGTCTGCCTTTCCCTTGCAGCCTTCCTGGAGAAGCTGGGCCAGGTGACCCGGCCGGATGGGACGGTGGAGCACATCGGGCCCCTCCTCGTGGAATGGGTGAGTGGGCCCTCGGGCCCTTTCCTCCTCCGCCCTGCTTAACGCCCGCTGGCCTGCCTTCTCTTCGCCTCCTGAAGTTTCCGGATCTCACTGAGCCTTCTGCTTCCTTTGTTAGTTAGTCTGTTTGTTTGCTTAGGCCGCCCGTTCGCTCTCTGTGTCTCTGGGCAGCTTACAAACAATCAACAACGTAGAAGAGGAGAAACACACACACACACACACACACACACACACACACACACACACACAGAGACCCCGCCCCTGTTGGCTTGCAGATTGTGACTTTGTGCCTTCTCCTCCACCTCCGCCTCCTCCTTTTACTCCTCTTCCTCCTCCTCCTTTTACTTTTACTCCTCCTTTTACTTTCCTTTTACTCCTCTTCCTCCTTTTACTCCTCTGCCTCCTCCTTTTACTTCTCCTTTTACTCTTCCTTCTGCTTTTACTCCTCCTTTTACTTTTCCTCCTCTTCCTTTTACTTCTCCTTTTACTCCTCCTCCTTTTACTCTTCCTCCTCCTCCTCTTCCTTTTACTCCTTCTTTTACTCTTCCTCCTCCTATTTTACTTCTCCTTTTACTACTCCTCCTTTTACTCTTCCTTCTCCTTTTACTCCTCCTTTTACTCTTCTTCCTCCTCTTCCTTTTACTTCTTTTACTCCTCCTTTTACTCTTCCTTCGCCTTTTACTCCTCATCCTCCTTTTACTCTTCCTCCTCTTTCTTTTACTTCTCCTTTTACTCCTCCTTTTACTCTTCGTTCTCCTTTTACTCCTCCTCTTCCTTTTACTCCTCCTCCTTTTACTCCTCTTCCTCTTCCTTTTACTCCTCCTTTTACTCCTCTGCCTCCTTTTACTTCTCCTTTTACTACTACTACTCCTTTTACTCTTTCTTCTCCTTTTACTCCTCCTACTACTCCTACTCCTCCTTTTTACTCTTCCTGCTCCTTTTACTCTTCCTTCTCTTTCTCCTTTTACTCCTCCTCTGCCTCCTCCTTTTATTCCTTCTCCTTTTACTCCTCCTTTTATTCCTTCTCCTCCCCTTCTCCCTCCTCCTCTCCCTCCTTCCTTCCTCCTCCTCCTCCTCCTAAATTTAGGCAACTGCTCGACGTTATTTGCAAGACCCTAGTTACAGAAAGAGCAGATGTCTCTCTAACCACCCTGTCTCTCCCCCCCCCCCACCCTCCAGCTACCTGGACTGAATGCCTACAAGGCCTATTGCAGCAACCAGTTGGCAGCCAAGGCCTTCCTGGACCAGAAGAAGCAAGATGCCCGGGTCCAGGACTTCCTCCAGCGCTGCCTGGAGTCTCCGTTCAGCCGCAAGCTGGACCTCTGGAGCTTCCTGGACATCCCTCGGAGTCGCCTGGTCAAGTACCCGCTCCTCTTGAAGGAGATCCTTCGGCACACGCCCAACGATCACCTTGACGTCCAGAGCCTGGAAGAAGCGGTAAGGGGCTATGCTTTACTCCCTCTGGGCTTGGAACGCTCTCTGAGCTGGGTGGTTTCCTTGCAGGCATCTCATGGCCCAACTAGGGAACACCATCAGGGATGGAAGGGAGTGAAGAAGAGGAGGAGAAGGAAGAGAGGGAAGTGGGAGGAAGACTGTGGGGTCCTTGGGGCTCTCTGAGCTTGGTGGTTTCCTTGTAGACATTTCATGACCCAACTAGGTGACATCATCAGGGCTAGAAAGGTGTGGAAAGGAGCAGAAGGAAGGAAGGAAGGAAAGGAGAAGAACTGTGGGGTCCTTGGTGCTCTCTGAGCTTGGTTGGTTCTTGCAGATGTTTCATGACCCAACTAGGGAACATCATTAGGGCTAGGAAAAGTGGAAAGGGGAAGGAAGGAAGGAAGGAAGGAAGGAAGGAAGGAAGGAAGGAAGGAAGGAAGGAAGGAAGGAAGGGAGGGAGAAGAACTGTGGGGTCCCTGGTACTCTCTTAGCTTGGTGGTTTTCTTGCAGACGTTTCATGACCCAACTAGGTGACATCATCAGGGCTACGAGGGAGAGGGATTTGAGGAGTGGAGGAGAAGGAGAAAGAGGAAGAAAAGGAGAAGAAATAAAGGGGAGGAAGGAGAAGAGGAGGACTGTGGGGTCCTTGGTGCCCTCTGCACTTGGTTGTTCTCTTGCAGACGTTTCATGACCCAACTAGGTGACGTCATCCGTGCCAGCATTCAGTGTTTAGTCTAGCCGCGTTTCCTTCCCTACATCTCCTCCACGCTCTACGTTCCCGTCCCTGACTTCAGTTGCCGAGCCACCTTCACTGACGGGTGCTTTTCCCTCCTAGATCTCCATCATCCAAGGAGTCCTCTCAGACATCAACTTCAAGAAAGGAGAGACGGAATGCCAGTACTACGTCGATAAGCTGGAATACCTGGAGGAGAAGCAGCGGGATCCGCGGATTGAAGCCAGCAAGGTTTTGCTTTGTCACGGAGAGCTGAAGAACAAAAATGGCCACGTAAGTGAAAATCTGGGAACTGGGACATCTGGGAGCTAAGAGTGCTTAAGATGGTGGCCTAGAAACTAGGAGACGGTGAGTTCTAGTCCCAACTCAGGCATGAAAGCTGGCTGGGTGACTTTGGGCCCATCGCTAGGAGACGGTGAGTTCTAGTCCCGCCTTAGGCACGAAAACTGGCTGGGTGACTGTGGGCCCATCACCAGGAGATGGTGAGTTCTAGTCCCACCTTAGGCAGGAAAGCCAGGTGGATGACTTTGGGCCAATCACCAGGAGATGGTGAGTTCTAGTCCCACCTTAGGCAGGAAAACCAGCTGGGTGATTTGGGGCCAATCACCAGGAGATGGTGAGTTCTAGTCCCGCCTTGGGCATGAAAGCCGGCTGGGGGATTTTAGGCCAGTCACCAGGAGGCGGCGAGTTCTAATCCTGCCTTACGGATGAAAGACATTTTGGGTGACTTTGAGCCAATCACCAGAAGACGGCGAGTTCTACTTCCACCCCTGGGCATGAAAGCCGGCTTGGACCAGTCAGCAATAACTGCCTCAAATTACATATCAGTAACAAAGGTGGGATTTAAAAAAAAAATTAGAATAAATTCTTGAGGACAAGCCCAGAAATGAAGGCCGGGGAGCTTCTGTTCTTCAAGTTTCTTGTTGGAAGATCTCTCATCCAATAAAAATAAGGATTCCGTGCCTTCTGCCAGCTGCCCTTTATTTCTTCTCTTTTATAATTTAAAAAAAAACAACCAAAAACTAAAGAGAACACAGCCTTTCCGTGTTAGCCCTGGCGCCACTTGAGCTGCCGAGTTGAGGTTGGGTACGAGAAGAAGTCCATTTAAAGGCACCAGGCTGCAATTGGGAGACAGAGAGCCGAGCTGGGGGCTGTCCAGTTTCCAGAAGCCTGGGACATACTTCACAATTTGGATTTTGCAAAGGGGGAGATGCATTCCTGAAGAGGGGGATAATGCACTTTATTAAATGGCCTTTTAGGCCCGCAGCCGTCAGGTGGGAAGAACATCAGAGGCTGTTCTATCAATATTTACTTAGGGTTGCTTTGCAGAAATAAAAGATGGAGTTCAGAGGGGTCTTGTTGGTTTTTTTTTTTTTTTAATTTCATCTTTTGTCCCGGCTATAAGCAACACATTTTCTCATTGGTCAGTTTCATCTTTTCCATTACAGCCGGGGTGCTCCAACCTCGGCGACTTTTTAAGGCTTGTGGACTTCAACTCCCAGAATTCCTCAGCCAGCCTTGGCTGGCTGAGGAATTCAGGGAGTTGAAGTCCACAAGCCTTAAAAAGTCGCCGAGGTTGGAGGACCCCTGAACTGAAGGGTTGATGGAATTCTGGGAGTTGAAGTCCACAGGTCCCCACAGCTTGGGGACCCCTGAAGTATTGGTCTGGTTGAGCTCTAGAGTATTGGTTTGGTTGAGCTCTGGATGGCTTGTTCTGGGTGCTAGACGTTTCCCAGGTTCCTGAGTCGCTGAGGATGAAATGGATAATTTTTTTTAGCACTAGCATTTAGCGATTTACAGAGTCAGTCTGTGGCCCCCAACAATCTGGGCTCCTCATTTTACCGACCTCGGAAGGGTGGAGTCAACCTTGAGCCGGTTAGGATTGAACTGCTGGCAGCTGGCAGTCAGCAAAATTAATGGTTAGTACTCCATTCCAACCACTCCGCCTCCGGGACTCTCTTAAATAGCGAAAGCTATCTGGGAGTTGAAGTCCACAATCCTTAAAAATCGCCAAGGTTCGACAACCCCGATCTAAAGCAAATGTTTGGTGGTTAAATGATGGGTTATTTTGGTGTGTGTGTGTGAGAGAGAGACGCCAGAACGTTCCAAAACCTTTTAGCTCGCATAGAAATATATACTGTGAGCTTTCACTTCCCTCTCTTGGATTGTGCCTGGATTTCGCTAAAAGACCACCTCGCTTCTCTTCCTTCCAGAAGCTCTACATCTTCCTTTTCCAAGAAATCCTGGTCCTCACCCGGCCCGTGACGCGGAACGAGCGCCATTCTTACCAAGTGTATCGGCAGCCCATCCCGGTGCAAGACCTGGTCCTGGAAGACTTGCAAGACGGAGACGTCAAAATGGGCGGCTCGTTCCGAGGGGCCTTTGGCAATTCGGATAAAGGTAGGCAGGAAGGATTCCAATATATTGGAGGGGCTGTCCCAGAGAAGAGGGGGAGGGCCCGTCCTGTGTTCTCCAAAGCATCTGAGGGCAGGACAAGAAGTGACAGCCGGTAGCTTATCCAAAAGGGATCCAAGCTAGAATTGAAGGAAGAAGAATTAATCGGTGGAACGACTTTCCTCCAGAAGCTGTGGATGCTCCATCACTGGAGGTTTTTGAGAAGAGATTGGACAGCCTTTTTGTCTGGGATGGTATAAGGCAGGGGTCTTCAAACTTGGCCCTTTTATGACTTGTGGACTTCAACTCCCAGAATTCCTCAGCCAGCGTGCCTGGCTGAGGACTTCTGGGAGTTGAAGCCCACAAGTCATAAAACGGCCAAGTTCGAAGACCCCTGATATAAGGTTTCCTTCTTGACCAGAGAGTTGAACTAGAAGACCTCCAAGGTTTTGAGGAAAAACAACCCCCTCCTCCTTCAGCGCCTGCCCTTAATCTAGAGGCTGATCTGTAGAGGGAAGCTTCTGACTCCTGCAATCCCACTTTTCCCCTACTTTGGCACATTCTCTCGGGTCCCTAAAAACAGCAGAGGGACACCCTCTAGAGTCATCCCCCCCTAAAAGCCCATCTCCACCGAAGACTCTTTTCAGGACCTTTCTGGAAGAGATTCCCAACCAGGAGCCCACATCTGATGTAGACCTTCAAGAGTTGACCAGAACATCCTTCTTCTCCCAAAAGTGCTTTTTCCAAAAGGTCACCACTGGATTTTCTTGGGGTTGGCTCTGAAAATGTTTTGCTTTGCCTCCCAGAAGCTCCTTCAAGTCTCACGTCGGCTCTAGAACGGTTTCCCTTCCAACCTTGGTTCTAGAACTACTTCAGTTCCAACATCAGATAGAACTGAAGAGACGCGAAACACTTTTAATCTGGTTTTTCTTGTTTGTGTCCCCCCCCCCCAAAAAAAAAAACAACAACACGGTTTTGCTTCTCATCCCAGAAGCTTCTTCAGGTCTCACGTCGGTTCTAGAACTGCTTCAATTCTAACATCGGTTCTAGAACTTCAGTCCCAAAGTCAGATAGAAAGGAAGAGACTTCTTGGATGAGAAGCGAAACGTTTTGAATCTGGTCTTTTTTTCTCTCTCTCTGTCCAAAAAACGTTTCGCTTCTCATCCAAGAAGCTTCTTCCGGTTCTAACATCCAATCCATAACTTCAGTGGTGGCGTCAGTTAGAACCAGAGGAAACTTCTCAGACGAGAAGCGAAACCTTTTCAAAAGAACGTGAACAAGAAAGTCCAGTTGCCTTTCGGAAGGGCGGGGGTGGGGGAGGGAAAAAATGACTTGAGCATCTCGGTAAATCTCCTCCTCCTCGCTTGCTTTTCCAGCCAAAAACATCTTCCGGGTCCGATTCCGGGACTCCGCCTCGGGCCAGTCCCACACGCTGCAGGCCAACGACATCTTCCACAAGCAGCAGTGGTTCAACTGCATCCAGACGGCCATCGCCCCCTTCCAGCCCAGCCCCGTGCCCTTCGACCTCCAAGACCTGCCCGAGTTGAGCGAGGAAGGCGAAGAGAACCAACCTTTCGGATCCAGCGCCAAGATCCAGAGGAGACAGACTTCCGGGTCGGGCAGTTTCCGCGCGGAGCTCGGCGACAACGGTGCCGCCGCCGCTGCGACGGGAGAGATGAAGAACGTCAAAACCTACAGGGTGCATTCAGGGCTGAGGAAAAGCCGGGACAAAAGCCAGCTCAGCGTCAAACGGAAAGAGACCCTGGTTTAAAAAAAGCGGGAGCGAGGCCTTCTTTTTCATTTTTTTTCCCTTTCCCCTCCCGCTCTTTTATTTATAAATAAAAGTGTACATTTTCTTTCCTGTAATGTGAGAATGGTGGAGGCCCTTCTTTCGCCTTCTTTCTTGGTTGATCTTTTTGTTATACATGTGAATTTTGGTTTTCCTTTTTTTTCCTTCCTTCCTTCCTTCCTTCCTTCCTTCCTTCCTTCCTTCCTTCCTTCCTTCCTTCCTTCCTTCCTTCCTTCAATTTCTTTTTTTCTTTTTTTTTAAAGGCAGCTACTGGTTTTTCCCACAAACATTGTTGAACCCTGGCGTCTGATCCCTGGTGGGGGGGGGTTGGTGTTAGGGTGGGAAGGAAAATTAAGGGCTGGGGGTTTCTGGACTGTAACCGCAGATTCCAGAGGTTTTGATCCTTCTGTATATATGACTGGATCGGGAAATTTCCCTTCCCAATATGAATTGGCTCTTTTAAAAAAAATAAATAAATAAAAAATCAAATGTTCATTGAGAAATTGGGATTTTGGAGGCGGAGGAGGGGCTCCTGTCACTTCGTGATTCTGATTCTCTTGTGTCAACAGGAATAAGCCTGATTATCAAGTTTTCTCCTCGAGCAGTATTTCTCGACTTTGAAGACGGGTGGACTTCCAACTCCCAGAATTCCCCAGCCAAGCCATGCTGGCTGGGGAATTCTGGGAGTTGGAAGTCCGCCCGTCTTCAAAGTCGCCAAAGCTGAGAAACGCTTCTCTAGAGTGACACGGTCTAAGGGCTTGGGCCGTTCCTCGCGAGAAAAGACCCCAGGTTCAACAAGTTTCCATTTGAATGACTGGAATTCTATACTTGGTGGTGTCCTTTCCTTCTGCGAATTGCTACGCCCCATATTTAATCTCTCTCTCTCTTCTCTTTATTTTTTTTTCTTTTAATATTATTTGAAAATGTTTGTAGACACTTCCCTTTTGTACTTTGATTTCCGGGTCGTTTTTTCTTTCTCAAAGCAGATCTTTTTTTTTTCTCCCCCCCCCCTTCCTTTTTCCTTGTCTTGATGCGTGACTGCTGGCATCACCGTTTGTGACTCGGAGCTTTTAAAAGCCAATTCAGGACTTTACGACGGGCGAAACCAAGCCATGGATAACCCCGGAAGGGGAAACAGACCTTCCAACAAACTTGGGATTTGGGGGGGGGGGGCCTTTTGGAATCGGGTCAGAGGAGACAAAGCTTTCCTGTCCATGCCAAGAGTGGAGCTCCAGTGGTCAAGAATTGGCTACCTTGGAACAGAGTTTGTTGAAGTTTGTTTGGGAGGAGGGTTAAACCGCAGCAGGCTGAATTTGAACTGCTGGAAGGAGAAGTGGTGGTGGCGGGGTTACGGAAGGTGGATATAAAGGGACAAAGTTTGCGAGAAAGTCTTTTGGAAAGGCATCAGAAGATGCAACCGTGGTGGGAAGCACAGAAAAGCACAATGTACGTCGGATAAGAGGGTTAGCGAGAGGGGGGTGTTGCTGTGTTGGGATCGGGGTGGGTGGGAAGAGAGTACGGACGTCTGCTGGCGATTCTCTTTTGAGGACCCGAACTTCCAGGTGGGAAGAAGCCGCTCTCGCTCAAAATGCAGAGTTGCAAAAAATAATAATAAAAAATAAAGCTATTTGAACCAGCCCACCTGAAGCGCTTACCAAAAAAAATTTTTTTTAAAAAAAAAAATCAGCCAGGTAAGAAGTCAAAAAAAAAAAAGAAAGAAAATAGTGCGGGTTTTTCTTGGTTTTTTTTTTTTTTTGTTGTTATTCTGGTGCAGAAACACATCTGGCCAGCAGCGAGAGGCTGGGGGGGAGGGAAGCCCCCCCCGCCGGCCCGTGTAAATAGAGATGAACCAAAGCAGTGTAAATGTTTCCTTGTACAGTAACATGAAAATGGAATACAATTAAAGCTCATATTGCATCGATTCTGGCCTGGCTTGTTTTGATTTGGAAGGGATGAGCGGGGGGGGGTGCTGGTGGAAAGGGGGGGGCGCTTCAGATGTTCCAAATATTCTTCAAAGGGACGCATGTTTTAACTTGGAGGGTCACGGCAACCCAGTCCGTGCACCGACGTCCCGCTTTATGGGGAATGTGTTGTTCGGCTGCAGCGCAGCCCGAGGAGCCAAAAACGGGGCTCCGTCACTCCTGCGCAAATGTGGGAACGCAGCCAAGGGGCAGCCCTGGACTTTATTTTATTTATTTATTTAATAATATTTATATACCGCCCTTCTCCCGAAGGACTCAGGGCGGTGAACAGGGCAAGAATAAAAAATACAAAGTTACAAAAGTTAAAAAAGGAATTAAATATATGCCCACTAAAAACAGTAAATGCAAATATTAAAACACAATAAAAAAACCCCACCAATCCCCCATCAGGCCAGGCCAGACTTTGACGTAGATCCGGGGGCAACGAACACAGTCCTCAATTTACGGCCACAATCGGGAGCGAAATTTACGTGGCTCAGCAAAAACTGCTGTTAAGTGGGTCGCGCTCAATTTTGACACTTTATTTTATTTTTTGCCACGTGGTAAGCAAATCACCGCAGTTGTCGGATGGATTGGAGGCCGTCCTCTTACTTACAGCAGTTCAATTAACGACCGTTCAAAGTTACGAGGCCGCTGAGACAAGGGACTTAACGACCGTTTTTCCCCACTTAACGACCTTTATAGCAGCCCCCCCCCCCCGTGGTGATGTCATCAAAATTCACATGCACGGCAAATGACTCGTATTTAAGATGGTCGCAGCGTCCCGGGATCGTGTGATCCCCTTTTGCGACCTTCTGACAAGCAAAGTCCATGGGGGAAGCCCAGATTCACTTAACAGCTACTAATTATAACAGCTGCACTGATTCGCTGAATTGGCACGCAAAGCTGTCAAATGGGGCAAAACTCACTTAACAAAATGTTTCACTTAGCCACAGAAATTTTGGGCTCAATTGCGGTCGTAAAGCGAGGACTTCCTGTATGCTGACATGAAGCAGATTCATTGACTCTGCTTGACCAAAGCTGGCTAGGAAGATCGCAAATGGTGATCACTGGATCCCGGGATGCTGCAATCCATCGTAAACACCCACCGGTTGTCAGGTGCCCACATTTATGATCAGGCGGCCGTCAGGATGCTACCAGGGTCGTACGGGCGAGGACTTTAAAACTCACTGTTGTAACTTTTAAAGGTGGGCTAAATGAATTAATAAGTTGAGGACTTAATATTGTCTTAATGTTTGTTTGAGGGTCATCAACGAAAGCAAGTTAGTTCTTCTAACCCAGGGGTAGGCAACCTCGGCTCTTCTATGACTCGTGGACTTCAACTCCCAGAATTCCTGAGCCAGCATGGGGGAACTATGGCCCCCCTCATGACTTGTGGACTTCAACTCCCAGAATTCCTGAGCCAGCATGAGGGAACTGTGGCCCCTTCATAACTCGTGGACTTCAACTCCCAGAATTCCTGAGCCAGCATGGGGGAACTATGGCCCCCCTCATGACTTGTGGACTTCAACTCCCAGAATTCCTGAGCCAGCCTGGCTCAGCTTGGAAACCTCTCCCTTTCCCCTCAGCATGGCTGGCTCAGGAATTCTGGGAGTTGAAGTCCACCAGTCATAAAAGAGCCGAGGTTGCCTACCGCTGTAAATCTCGAGGGAATGTCTTCTGAAAAATGGCTTTGCGAAGTTTGCAGTTGAGGAAATAAAAAATAGGGTTTATTTCTCTGGGTAGGGCACTTCCTATAAACGTGGCTGTGATTTATTAACTCGGATGTTAGGGCTAGGCATGTTGTGTCATGCAAATACATGGACATCGTCAGCCTGGTGGAGAACTTTTATATTCTATATGTTCATCTTGATAAGAAATCTTGGCAAATAATTGCTGGGCCCAATTGCGCAATGGGCCTTGTGCAATCCCCTTTCTCGGCGAGGAGTTGAGATTACTAGATTTTATCCAATCCGTGTTTTTTTTTATTGTTCCTTTGAACGTTTCAACAGCGCGGCCTATTTCAATTCTCCTTTAGTCAACAATCCGTGTCATTTTTTTCACGCCCACGCCTAGTGCAGTCTTTCCAGGCTTATCCGTAGACTTCCTATTCGTCTTTTTCAGCTTCTCCGTTCATCCCCATTTTGGATCAGGTTCCGGAAGGAAAATGATAAGAGCCATTTTGGCTTAGTGGTTAAAGCGTCAGGCTAGAAAGCAGGAGACGGTGAGTTCTAGTCCTGCCTCAGGCATGAAAGCTGGCTAGGTGGGTTTGGACCGATGACCAGGTGATGGTGAGTTCTAGTCCACCTTAGAGGAGACGGTGAGTTCTAGTCCACCTTAGACATGAAAGCCAGCTGGGTGACTTTGAGCCAATCACCAGGAGACGGTGAGTTCTAGTCCCGTCTCAGGCATGAAAATCCGCTAGGTGACTTTGGGCCAATCACTGGGAGACTGAATTCTAGTCCTGCATTGGGCGTGGAAGCCGGCCGGGTGACTTTGGGCCAATCACCAGGAGACAGTGAGTTCTAGTCCTGCATTGGGCATGGAAACAGGCTGGGTGACTTTGGGCCAATCACCAGGAGACTGTGAGTTCTAGTTTCACCTTAGGCATGAATGCCAGCTGGGTGACTTTGGACCAATGACCAGGTGATAGTGAGTTCTAGTCCCACCTTAGAAATAAAAATTGGCTAAGTGACCTTGAGCCGATCACCAGGAGGTTGTGAGTTCTAGTCCCGTCTTAGGCATGAAAGCCAGCTGGATGACTTTGGGCCAATCACCAGGAGACAGTGAGTTCTAGTCCTGTCTCAGGCATGAAAATTGGCTAGGTGACTTTGGGCCAATCACTGGGAGACTGAATTCTATTCCTGCATTGGGTGTGGAAGCCGGCTGGGTGACTTTGGGCCAATCATAAGGAGGCAATGAGTTCTAGTCCCACCTTAAGGGTGACCCTGAGGACACAGGCAAACTTCCAAGTGGCCTCAACGACTCTCTTAAAAAAATGCAAATGACCAGCTATCTGCAAGGAGTATAAATCCTTCCATTCCCCACCATCCGGTCAGAGCTGAAGAAGCTTCTTGGATGAGTAGCAAAAGGTCTTCAAAAACAAACAAATCCATTTGCCTCTTCCACTTTTGGGTATTAACTTTTTAGATATTTTAGAGTAGCTATATTTTTCCTTTCCTCTCAGTCAATTGTGACTCTTGCATTCGATTTGCTAATCTATGAACAATAAAGATTGGTTTGATCTTGGTAGTTCTTCTCTTAGCCTTTATCACGTTCTCAGTCCATCCCAACTTTGGCTAACCTTCCTGGAGGAAAGGAGAGGTTAATATGACCTCGATCTTCAAAATCCTTAGATTACTTTTTTCTTTTCTTTCCAGGATCGACGTTCCTCGATCTCCAGACCTTTTTTTTCTTTCTTTTTTAAAAAAAAAGATGACATTGAAATGCAGAATTCTCTTTTCAAGGGCCCGTTCAGCGAAAGTTCACAGAATCATCACAGTTGTTTTTTTTCTCCGACCCAAAATGTAACCAGAAACGCTGTTCAAAGCAGTGTCTGGTTTTTTGTCTCTCGCTGTGCGTGATGTGCCTTTGGAAAACATCTGGCACAAACCCGCTTGCTAAAAAGAAAGAAAGAAAGAAAGAAATGAAATCGAAACAATCAAAGTTTAATTCTTTGCAGCTGTCAGACTGCACGTCAGACAAGACATTAAATGGGGGAAGGACCCCACTGGATGGCGGTGGGCTGGTTCCAAAAAACGATACAAGAGATTTTTGGTTTTCATGAAACCATGACTAAACTTGGTTCTGCAGGGGGAGAACAAATCTTAGCCTGGATGTTGAACCTTCGGCAGAAAGCTTTATCTCCAAATCGTTATGGAACGGTGCAGCCTTCACAGCGAGAGGAATTTGTTGTCACTTTCCAGGCTTTTTCAACTTTCAGCAATCTTGTCTGTAGCTCTGGAATTTTATGGTAGTCCTTCCATCCAAGAACTAACCTATAAAGGAGAATATTTGTAACTCAGGGTGGAAAGAATAGAATAGAATAGAATAGAATAGAATAGAATAGAATAGAATAGAATAGAATAGAATAGAATAGAATAGAATAGAATAGAATAGAATAAAATAAAATAGAATAAAAAATAGGGAATAGAAATAGAATAGAATAGAGAATAGAGAATAGTGAATAGTGAATAGTAAATAGTAAATAGTGAATAGTGAATAGTAAATAGTGAATAGTGAATAGTGAATAGTGAATAGAATAGAAAATAGGGAATAGAATAGAATAGAATAGAATAGAATAGAATAGAATAGAATAGAATAATGGAGTGGAAGAATAGAATAGAATAGAATAGAATAGAATAGAATAGAATAGAATAGAATAGAATAGAAAATAGGGAATAGAAATAGAATAGAATAGAGAATAGAGAATAGAGAATAGAGAATAGAGAATAGAGAATAGTGAATAGTGAATAGTGAATAGTGAATAGTGAATAGTGAATAGAATAGAAAATAGGGAATAGAATAGAATAGAATAGAATAGAATAGAATAGAATAGAAGCTGGAAGGGACCTTGGAGGTCTTCTAGTCCACACACACACACACACACCCCGCTCAAGCAGGAGAATCTACACCATCTCAGACAAGTGACTGTCCATACTCCTCTTAAAAACCTCCAGTGATGGAGCGCCCACTATATATATAAAATTTACACAAATATGAGCTGTCACCGGTGTGACTACTGCCTGTCGATGGCCTTCAGGTTAGGCTGACACAGGAAATAAAGATTTGTCCCATGTTTGGGGCCTAGCAAGGTAATCTAAAAATAGTTAACAAGCATTTGACATATATCTCCCCTTGCTTCTCAGCTAACAAAGCGAGAGAGAGCCTGTGGCTTAGAGGTGAAAACAACTGCCTGATGTGCAATCAGCCCAGGTTTGAATCTCAGAAGGGTATGGCTGACTGATGAAAACTAATAAGTTTGAAATGCATACCAGTCTCCCTTAATTCTTTGTTAGCAATTTAACATTTACATATATATCTCCAGCCATTGATAAAATAAGTCCCAGGTTTGAAAATATTCTGCTTCTTCTTTTTCTTTCAACCTCAAAGCGAGGCTATCCATTTCCACACAGTCTAGTATTTTTTTAATTATTTCTTCCTCTGGTGGTATTTCTTCATTTCCCCCCCCCCCCAATATTGTGCAAATATGATTCTTGCCGCTGTTATGACATGTAAAATCAAATATATACTTTGTTTGTCAAGCTTCTCTGGCATTATACCTAATAAAAATAGTTCAGGTTTAAAACCTACATGTTTTCACAACATCTTTTCCAGCCAGGTATGTATTTTTGTCCAGTTATCTCTTTGCTTTAACACATGTCCACCATGCATGATAATAAGTGCCTGACTTGTGTTTACATTTCCAACATCTATCCGACATATTGTTAAACCTTTTTGCTGCTCTTGCTGGCAGCAAGTGCCATCTATAAAACATTTTATATTAAGTTTTCTTTGTAAGAAAGGTGAGGTTGTCAATTTATATAATTTTTTTCCCCACAGGTTCGGCCCTTTCTGTAAATCTATATTGCATCCAAAATTCTTTGCTCGTGTTGTTCTTCTTTCTTCAACTTGTTCATTTTCCATTTTCAAATTCCAATTTTTCTTAATTAATTTAAGAAACGATTTCTGGAGGCAAGCTGTTCCACGGGTTAACTGTCCACACTGTCAGGAAGTTTCTCCTTAATTCCAGGTTGCTTCTCTCCTTGGGTTAGTTCCCATCCGTTGTTTCTCATCCTGCCTTCTGGTGCTTTGGAGAATAAGTTATAATAATAATAACAATAAATAATAAATAAATAAATAAATAAATAAATAATAATAACAAGAAGAAGAAGAAGAAGAAGAAGAAGAAGAAGAAGAAGAAGAAGAAGAAGAAGAAGAAGAAGAAGAAGAAGAAGAAGAAGAAGAAGAAGTTGGAAGGGACCTTGGAGGTCATCTAGTCCAACCCCCTGCTCAGGCAGGAAACCTTATACCATTTCAGGCCCCCCTCTTCTTTGTGGCAGCCCCTCAAATACTGGAACGCTGCTATCATGTCTCCCCTATTTCTTCTTTTCTTTAGACTAGCCAAGAGGTAGGCAACCTCGGCTCTTTTAGGACTCATGGACTTCAACTCCCAGAATTCTTGAGTCAACATAGCTGACTCAGGAATTCTGGGAGTTGAAGTCCATGAGTCCTAAAAGAGTCGAGGTTGCCTACCCCTGGACTAGCCAAACCCAAGTCCTGCAGCCGTTCTTCGTATGTTTTGGTCTCCAGGCCTTGGATCATCCTAGTTTTTCTTCTCTATTTTTTTTTTCTATACTCTCAACATCTTTTTTTGTGATATGGTGACCAAAACTGGCTCCAGTATTCCAGGTGTGGTCTCACTAAACTTGGGATTGGTGAAACCTAGGAAGTATGGAAATGATTAAATAGAGTGTTCAACAAGATCCAGAGACACTCTGAAGAAATGGGCCTGTCCAATGGCTTCTGCCCTTTGTTGTTGTGGTGACACACAGACAACCACACATACGTGATCGGCCCTTGAGGCAACACGACACAAAGCAATGTATATTTTTATTTATTTATTTTATTTTAATCCCATTTATATCCCGCCCTTCTCCGAAGACTCAGGGCGGCTTACAATCTAAGCACAAATTAAATATTTACTAGTTTCTGGGCAAGACCTATTTAACTTGCACATATTTTAATCCTGCATTTATACATTTTAAATTTTATACCGTACAGGAAGTCTTATTTTAATTGTGAGTCTTCCCACGGGAATAAAGAAAAAACAAACAATCCCTGGACAGGATCGCTGATCTTATAAATAGTGAATTAATTTTCTGGCTATTCATGTATTTCATTTGTAAATCGCATGTCAGCCTGGAGGTACGGTTTACAAATCTTACCTACCAGTTGTGTAAGCCTGACGTTGTGATGTTCCAGATGTCACTGGCATAAACAACCTTTAGCGACACAGATTATTTAAATTCCTGCCTTGTGACTGTTGTTAATTTGTTGACTAACCTTAAATTGAGGGTTTGGTTGCTGTTTGGCTCACCTAAATCTGGACTGGGCTGCATGCAAATATTATATGTTCGTAGCTTAGTTTTTTCAAACTTGGTAACTTTAAGATGAGTGGACTGAGGAATTCTGGGAATTGAAGTCTTAAAGCAGGCCGGCTGGGGAACTCTGGGAGTGGAAGTCCACCCGTCTTTAAGTTGCCAAGTTTGAAAAACAGAACTGTGGAAAGGGAGGTGGTAAAATGAGGCCAAACCCGCTTAACAACTGCCTCCTTTAGCAATAGAAATTTTTGCATTCAGTTCTGGTCGTAAGTAGAGGATTATCTGGATCTGTACTGAGCTGAGGCAATTGCTCGAGACGAAACACGACAGAGGAAAAGTCTCACTTAAATAATTCAGGTGAACAACCAGAATTAAGAAGACCCCCCCACCCCCACCCGCCATCTTGTTAAATAGAGTGTTCAACAAGATCCAGAGACACATTGAAGAAATGGGCCTGTCCGATGGCTTCTGCCCTTTGCCATTGTGGTGACACACACACACCCCACCAGCAGAAGACCACGAAACCACGATCCTTTTTCCAAACTTCTCGGACGTCCCATCCTTAAGAACGAAAACCTTCACTGGGTGCCAAAATCCATGTTTCGCACAACTTTTGTGGTTCTCTCAAAAGGATTTTTTCCAGGCCAACGGAAACTTTTGGACTTTGGAAAGCATGTGAAGTGGTCCCCGGATGGCGGGGGCTCTCCTGTTTTACCAAATAGCATCCTTGGACGGGGTGGGGTGGGGGAGGGAAATGTCAACTTACGAAACCCTTTTTTTTTCCCCCAGAAGGTAGAGCGGTGGAGTGGTTAGTGCTCAGGATCTTCTTTGCCACTCAATTGCTCCTGTGTCAAGATGGCCGATGAAAACTGAACCGTGGGGCCGAAGGATTCTTGATAGACAGGCAGTCCTTGAGCAAAGCAGCCCTAGATTGTATCAGCAAAGGATCAAGGTCACATAAAGTGCTAATACCACTTCACGACGCCTTGGTAAGGCCACACTTGGAATACTTGCACCCAGTTTGGGTTGCCAGGATACAACAAAGATGCTGAGACTCTACAAAGGATGCTGAGAGGAGCAACAAAGATGATTAGGGGATTGGAGATTAAAATTGGTTATGTCCAGTTTGATGAAGAGAAGGACCAGGGGGGACATGATAGCAGTCTTCCAATATCTCAGGGGGTCCCACAAAGAAGAGGGAGTCAAGCTATTCTCCAAAGCGCCTGAAGGCAGGACAAGAAGCAACGGATGGAAACTAACCAAGGAGAGAAGCAACCTGGAACTAAGGAAAAACTTCCTGACAGTGAGGACAATTAGCCAGTGGAACAACCTGCCTCCAGAAGCGGTGAATGCTCCAACACTGGAAGTTTTTAAGAAGAGACTGGACAGTCGTCTGTCTGAAATGGTCTAGGCTGGGGAAGTCTGACTCAAAGGAGAGGCAGGCAGATAAGTTCCCAACTGTTTTTACCAGAAAAGATCTGGAATTCTGCTCTGCTGGAGAATTACATGTTGTCCTCACCCTCCCGGCTCCTTCCAAGGAACCAGACCCAAAGCTGAGCTTATCGGCGCCCGGTGGCCTGGCCATCAAATTCCCCACCTCTTTATTTAGCAAACGAGCCAGAAAGGGAAGCTTTACTCAAAGTAGTCTTTGCTTTTCCTGGCATTTGCATCATGGTCCTCTGCAAAGCTGGGCCAGGAAAGGCATTTTTCTGCCATGGGAAGGTGCAGAGAATTCGACCTTATCCGATAACATTTGTGGATAATCCTAGACTTTTTTTTTCTTCTTCTTCTCCTTTGCAGCCACGTTCTCCCTGACTGAGCAACTCAGGAGTTTCTCCTAACCATGTCAAACAAACTATGGTTGATTTGGAGTTGGGGGACGAGGAGGAGGAGGAGGAAGAGGAAGAGGAAGAGAAGGACTATGGGGTCCTTGGAGCTCTCTGAGCTTGGTTGTTTTCTTGCAGACGTTTCATGACCCAACTAGAGAACATTATCAGTGCTAGAAAGGAGTGGAAAGGAGGAGAAGGAAGGAAGGAAGGAAGGAAGGAAGGAAGGAAGGAAGGAAGGAAGGAAGGAAGGAAGGAAGGAAGGAAGGACTGAGTGATTGACTGTGGGGTCCCTGGTGCTCTCCGAGCTTGGAGGTTTTCTTGCAGACGTTTCTTGACCCAACTAGGTAACACCATCATTGCTAGAAGGGAGGAGGGTTGTGGAGAGGAAGAACAGGAGGAGGAGGAGGTAAAGCGAAAAAGAGCAAGGGACTATGGCCTTGCAGGTCAGGGGACAAGCGCCACAATTCATTTTATTATTTATTTACATCCTGCCTTTATTGTGGCCTTTTATGTAAACGACTCAAAGCTCTAATACTCCTTCCTGCTCCTATTTTCCCACAACAACAACCCTGTGAGGTGGGTTGAACAGAGAGAGTGTGTGTGATTGACCCAAACCACCCAGCCAGCTTTCATTCCTACGGCGGGGCTAGAACTCACCGTCTCCTCGTGATTGGCCCAAAGTCACCCAGCTGGCTTTCGTGCCTAAGGTGGAACTAGAACTTAACCTCTCCTGCCATAAGATAAGGTCTAGAAACCTCAGAGAAAAACAATATTTAATATCTGACTGTTTTGTAGTTTAGCTTTTCATGATGTTGCAAGTTCCCTAGAGCCACTTGACAACCAGATGGGCAACACATACTTTTATTTAATTAAAAAAACCATCAGCCACCCAAAGACACCCCTGGGCAGGATAGGTGACATACTGTAATTGTCTAATCCATCAATCAATCAATCAATCAATCAATCAATCAATCCACTGTTTGACATCCCTTGTTGAATCCTTCTAGCCGTGTCTGCCTTCTCCTTCAGAAGAAAACCCTTAGTTTGCCTCTGGACCACACTTAAAGTCCAGCTGCCTCCAGCGGTGTGCAGTTCCCAGACTCCAGATGTGGGACGCCTTAAGCGAAGGTGTGTGATGTTGGCAGCTTTGTGGCTGGGCCACAAAAATTGTTCTGGAGGGTGGGCTTCTGTGGAATGAAGATGGGTTTCACACTATGAGCGGGTTGAGGACCATCAACCCTTTAGTTCGGGGGCCTTCAAACTTGGCAACTTTAAGACTGGTGGACTTCAACTCCCAGAATTCCTCAGCCAGCCCTGAGGGCTGGCTGAGGAATTCTAGGAGTTGAAGTCCATCAGTCTTAAAGTTGCCAAGTTTGAAGGCCCCTGCTTTAGTTGACGGTCTCCAAGTTTGAAAACAGATGGTAACATCCCCAGGGTTTAATGTGACCAAGTTCCTTAGATACAGCCGCCGTGTGTGATTGTGGGCAGGATGAGTTGATTGGAGGGAGACGGTATTATTTCTTTGGTCAGCGGGCCTTCTCCGGGGCTGATTAGATGCTGGTTCCGGCTTATCTTCATCTTGGTTTTATGGGTTACCGATCCGTCAATGGGGCTGATTTCTCTTCAACTCGACATCCCCAATTCCAGCAACCGTTCTTTATATGTTTTAGGCTCCCGTCCCCTGATCATCTTTGTTGCTCTTCTCTGCGCTCTTTCTAGAGGAGAGAGACTGAAGCTGAAGGTCAAATATTTTGGCCACCCAGTGAGGAGATGGGACTCCTTGGAGAAGACGCCGCTGTTGGGAGAGATGGAAAGCAGAAGGAGAAGGGGACGGCAGAGGACGAGGTGGTTAAATTAGGGTCACTGACGCAACGAATGTGAATTTTGGCAATCTCTGGGAAACAATGGAGGACAAGGGGGTGCTGAGGGGTGCTGTGCTGCATGGAGAAGAAGAACCGGACACAACTTAGCAACTGAACAACAAAGGTGCTAAAATTAGGGGCTGCCCCAAAGAAGAGGGAGTCTAGCTATCCTCCAAAGCGCTATCCTCAAGGCAGGACAAGAAGCAACGGATGGAAACTAACCAAGGAGAGAAGCAACCTGGAACTAAGGAGGAATTTCCTGACTGTGAGAACGATTAACCAGTGGAACAGCTTGCCACCAGAAGTTGTGGGTGCTCCAACAGTGGAGGTTTTTAAGAAGAGACTGGACAGCCATTTGTCTGAAATGGTATAGGGTTTCCTTCCTGAGCAGGGGGTTGGACTAGATGACCTCCAACGTCCCTTCCAACTCTGTTATTCTATTCTATTCTATTCTATTCTATTCTATTCTATTCTATTCTATTCTATTCTATTCTATTCTATTCTATTCTATTCTATTCTATTCTATTCTATTCTATTCCAATTTTGTATACTCTATTCTATTTTCTCTATTCCATTCCATTCCATTCCATTCCATTCCATTCCATTCCATTCCATTCTATTCCATTCCATATTTTCTATTCTATTTCCTATTCTATTCTATTCTATTCTATTCTATTCTATTCTATTCTATTCTATTCTATTCTATTCTATTCTATTCTATTCTATTCTATTCTATTCTATTCTATTCTATTCTATTCCTTATTCTATTCTATTCTATTCTTTTTCTTTTTCTATTCTTTTTCTTTTTCTATTCATACTTGAGAGCTAAAGTGCCTGCAATCTAAGAATTCCATTCCAGGAACCACCTACTTCTTCTTCTTTTAAATAAACATTGGAAATGTGTAAATCGGAACTTTTGTTGCTTTGTTCAATCAAAGTTCCCAATTTAAATCTGCCTCGGATCAGCAACTAGAGATGGAAGGAAGTCTACGGTGGGTTGATGTCACTTGGCTGCCTGCCACAGGTTGGGTGGATGTGATTTTTACCCTCTTTTTTGGCTACACCAGACCTTTCCTTCCTAAGGGGCCCACCACAACAATTCCTTTGGGTAGGGGAAATTTTTTGGAAAAAAAAAGTCATGTTTTTCTCCCTCGGCTGGCGAGAGATTCCAGGACGTGATTTAATACATCTGGATGGAATTAAATTGAGTGGAGGGGGGCTGTCTGAATCTTTCCATTTTGGAAAATAAAAGCCTTTTTTTTTTCCTCTCTCTCTCTCTTTTTTAAATGGCTGGCACGCTCACGTTTCAGAAAAGATCCTAAAGGGAGCATGGCGCTCATTAAAACGGGGTCAGGAATTTCCAAAGGAAAGCAAAACAGTGACACGAAACGTTATTTCCACCGGCAACATGCCTTCGCTGTTTTTATTATGTCAAACAATTATATATATATATATATATATTTGAGGTTTGGGAGGGGAGGACTCAGAGAATTTGCCCATCGGGTGGAAAATTACCCAAAAAAGAAGCTTGTCCTCGACTTACGACCGAAATTGAGCCCAATGTTTCTGTGGCTGAGGCAGTTGCTAAGTGAGATTTTGCCCCGTTTTATGACCTTTCCTGCTACCGTTCTTAAGTGAATCATCACAGCCGTTCAGTCAGCCACACGGATCTTAAGGGGATCCAGCTTCCCCCTTGACTTTGCTCGCCGGAAAGTCACAAAAGGGAGATCACGTGACCTCCCAGGATGCTGCAACAGTCATAAGTACACGCCAGTTGCCAAGGGTCTGAATTTTGATCACATGATCAAGGGGATGCCGCCACGGTCGCCAGCGTGAAAACCGGTTCTAAGCCACTTTTTTCAGTGCCGTTATAGTTCGAACTATGGCCCTTGACAGGGAGTATGTAGGAGTTAATTTTCTTCATTAAGCAGTTAAACCCAGCAAACTGATTGGGGAATACCAGGTGGATACAAGATGGGGTGGCAAATAAATTTAGAAAGAAAGAAAGAGAGAGAGAGAGAGAAATAAGAGAAAGGAAGGAAGGAAGGAAGGAAGGAAGGAAGGAAGGAAGGAAGGAAGGAAGGAAGGAAGGAAGGAAGGAAGGGAGAAAGAATGAAGAAATAGAAAGAGAGAGAGAGAAAAAGAAAGAGAAAGAAAGAGAAAGAGAAAAAGAAAGGGAGAGAAAGAAGGAAAAAAGAAAGAAAGAAAAAAGAGAAAGGAAGGAAGGAAGAGAGAAAGAAAGAAAGAGAGAAAGAATGAAGAAATAGAAAGAGAGAGAGAAAAAAGAAAGAGAAAGAAAGAGAAATAGAAAAAGAGAGGAAGAGAAAGAAGAAAAAAGAAAGAAAAAAGAGAAAGGAAGGAAGGAAGGAAGGAAGGAAGGAAGGAAGAGAGAAAGAGAGAAAGAATGAAGAAATAGAATTGAGAGAGAAAAAAAGAAAGAAAAAGAAAGAAATAGAAAAAGAGAGGGAGAGAAAGAAGAAAAAAGAAAGAAAAAAAGAGAAAGGAAGGAAGGAAGGAAGGAAGGGAGAAAGAAAGAAAGAAGAAATAGAAAGAGAGAGAGAGAAAAAGAAAGAAAAAGAAAGAGAAATAGAATAAGAGAGGGAGAGAAAGAAGGAAAAAAGAAAGAAAGAAAAAAGAGAAAGGAAGGAAGGAAGGAAGGAAGGAAGGAAGGAAGGAAGGGAGAAAGAGAGATAGAATGAAGAAATAGAAAGAGAGAGAGAAAAAAGAAAGAAAAAGAAAGAGAAATAGAAAAAGAGAGGGAGAGAAAGAAGGAAAAAAGAAAGAAAAAAGATGAAGGAAGGAAGGAAGGAAGGAAGGAAGGAAGGAAGGAAGGAAGGAAGGAAGGAAGGAAAAATACACTTCAGTTGAAGTTGTCAACTCCAAGTGTATTTTCTGGCATGCAATCAAGAAAAATGAAAACCAATCTATCAGAATAGAGTTGGAAGGGACCTTGGAGGTCATCTAGTCCAACCCCCTTCTCAGGCAGGAGACCCTCTACCATTTCAGACCAATGGTTGTCCAGTCTCTTCTTAAAAACTTCCAGTGTTGGAGCATTCACCGCTTCTGGAGGCAGGTTGTTCCACTGGTTAATCGTCCTCACTGTCAGGAAGCTTCTCCTTAGTTCCAGGTTGCTTCTCTCACTGATTGGTTTCCATCCGTTGCTTCTTATCCTGCCTTCTGGTGCTTTGGAGAATAATTTGACCCACCACCTTCTTTGTGGCAGCCCCTCAAATACTGGAACGCTGCTATCATGTCCCCCCCCCCCCGGTCCTTCTTTTCTCTAGACTGGCCGTTCCCAAATCCTGTGTTTTAGTCTCCAGGCCTTTTAATCGTCAGAATTGCTCTTCTCTGCACTTTTTCCCAAAGTTTCAACCTCTTTTTTTCACATGGTGGGGACCAAAGCTGGATGGTCTTTGCACGCTGCTTTTCGTTGACTGGGTGAGAACTAACTTTCCTGTCGCTCTCGTGAGACTGGCCGATGTTTTCCCTGCCAGCTGACCATACGTTGAACAAAGCCATTTATCTGGACTCTCGGACGGTCCATCCGAATGGGAAAAGCAGCGTTTTTGACACTCCCTGGGATTTTCAAGTTAACTTCACTTGCAAGCCGCACGGTTTTCTGCCAAGGAAAGTGAGCACAGGAGAAGAGAAGGGCCACATTGGGCCAAATTAGCACGATCGGTTTGAATTAGCGCAGCGCTCGGAGCATTTTAAGCACGCCGGGCGCCCGCTGACTCCTTTGCATTTCCCATCTTGCGTCCACGTGGAAAGTTTCAAACTTCTGCCTCTGCTCGAGGACTCTCCATTTCTTTCGATCTATTTTTAACCTGTTCCGCTGCTCCGTGGGAAGATCATGTTGTTAGACGGAATGTAAAGCCCAAAGTAGGATAGTCCTTGATTTACGACCATTTGTTTCATGCTTGTTTGAAGCTACAACGTCACTAAAAATAAAAAAGAGATTTAGGACAAATGTTCACCCAGCCATTGCAGCAGGATCCACGTGATCAAAATTCAGACATTTAATAAAGGACATTGATTGCTTATCGAGATTTATTAAGACATGTATAAGCCAAAAAAAATGTATTTATAAATGCGATATTGAAGTTTACACTGAATTTTGATACAATTAGAAATTTATTAGCTTAATTATGAAATAACAAATGTTAGGGGAAACAGAAGAATTATTTTTGATGATGTAAGCTGAGATACCTACTAAAGATTGTATTACTGAACTATTGTTTAACCCAATTACCACATTGCCTTCTAAATTTGTTGTTGTTGTTGTTAGTTGCGAAGTCATGTCCGACCCATCGTGACCCCATGGACAACGTTCCTCCAGGCCTTCCTGTCCTCTATCATCTTCTGGAGTCCATTTAAGCTCATCCCTACACCTTCTAAATACTTATATGTAAAACTGGAAAATTAATAAAATACCTTTTTAAAAAAAAATTCAAACATTTGACAGTAGACTCATATTTACGGCGGTTTGCAATGTGCCGGGGTCATGTGATCCCCTCATGTGACATTCTGACGAGCAAAGTCAATGGGTGAGTGGGAGCCAGATTCACTTAACTTGTTACTAAACACAGCAAGGGGTTGGACAAAAGCAGAAAGTCAGACTAGATGACCTTCAAGGTCCCTTCCAACTTTATTATTATTATAAACAAATAAGCTACAGATAGATCTTGACTTAACAACAGTTCATTTATTGACCATCCACAGTTACAACGGCGCTGAAAAAAGGGACTTATGACCCTTTATAACACAAGACTGTTGCAGCATCCCGGCGGTCACGTGATCAATATTCAGACGCTTGGCAACTGGCATGTACTTATGACTGTTGCAGTGTCCCTGGTTCACACAATCCAGCAAAGTCAATGGGGGGAAACCAGATTCATTTAACAACCATGTTCCTAACTAAAGAACTGCAGTGATTCGCTCCATAATTGCGGCAAGAAAGGTCATAAAATGGGGCAAAACTCATTTAACCACTGTCTCCCTTAGCAGCAGAAATTCCGGTCATAAGTCGAGGACATCCAAGAGCATCACGTTTTTTCTGGTTGAGAGAGTTGAAAAAAAATAAAAATTCCGTATCGGACTTAATACATCTTGTAGTGATTTATAAAACTCTGCAGGTAATCCATCCGGGCCAGGAGTCTTATCCTTTTTTTTTTTTTGCCTTTTCATAGCCTCTATAATCTCCATCATTGATATTTTTCCATTTAATATGTTTCGAATATTCTCTGGAATTTGGGGCAAGTCTGCTTTTTTTTAAGTACTGCTGTATTTTTTTCCTTTGGGAATTTCCTCCGCCTTATAGAGTCTCTCATAGTAATCTTTAATGATTTTTTTTTTAAAAAAAATTGTATCATTTGGAAATTGTAATTCACCTTTTGGATCTTGCAGCTTGTTTATCATTTTTTTTCTCTTGTATTAAGATGTATTCCAGCCTGAGCAGGGGGTTGGACTAGATGACCTCCAAGTTACCTTCCAACTTGGAGTTCTTTTTCTTCGACTCTGGCATCTCCTGGTGCAGCGATATCAATCAGCTGTACGCTTCGGTTCTCTAGGACTGTGATATTTGGCGTGTTGTGTTCCAAATGGCGATCTGTCTATATTCGGAAGTCCCACAAGATCTTCACTGTCTCATTCTCGACAACTTTTCCCCCCCTATGTTCCCACGACTTTTCGGACACAGGCAAGTCGTATTTTTTACACAATGCCCAGTGGATTAAGTTTAGCAACTCGATTACGCGATTTTGCTACACTCACATATTTATTTATATTTATTTATTTATATTATATTTATTTATATTTATCTTTATTTATATTAAATGTGAAACAGTTTCAACTTTGCAAAGTTGGCAATTTGGATTGTCAGTAGATTTCTGTATCTTCGCTTTCATGGCATTAGTTTGTAGTGCTTGTTCTTGAGCAGGCAGTATTATTATTACTATTATTACTATTACTATTATTATGTATTGTCCGATACTGAAAGAACTGTGTAATGAAATTCTCTTGGAGGCTAAAATACCAAATACATGGAGTGAAGCTAACGTTACCGTAACACCTAAAGAAAAAAAAATTAAAAATTGAGCATGGTGCACCCTCTGCCGACTTCCCTACTACGTGATGCTTCCTCAAACCAACCGGCCCACATCCAGGCCTTGAGGGCGAGGACTCATCTTTCTCGTTCCTTCGCCGCGTCCCCGTCCTGCACCAGCTTTTCCTGTTGTGTTTGTGGTGTTTGAGAAGCGCGACAGACGTGGGTGTGGGATCAGAGAAGCAACATGGCCAAACGGCTCTCGGAGGGAGAAATTGGGGAACTCAGAGAAGCCTTCGCCCTCTTCGATCAAGATGGCGACGGGCTGATCACCTCCAAGGAGGTGGTGGCCGTAATGAGATCCCTCGGGAAAAACCCCACGGAAGCTGAGGTACGAAGCATCATCGGCGAGATCGAGGCCCACCAGGGAAAGGCCAATTTCCCGAGGCTCCTGTCGGTGATGGCCAGGAGGACCAGGCACTCTGACACGGAGGAGGAGATCCGAGCAGCTTTCCGCGTCTTCGATCGGAATGGAGACGGCTACGTCAACACGGCAGAGCTGCGACACGCCTTGACCACCGTGGGCGAGAAGCTGACAGAGGAAGAGGCAGAGGTGTTGATCAAGGAGATGGACCAAAAAGGGGATGGGAAGGCCAACTATGAAGAATTTGCACGAATAATGGTGGAGAAGTGACACAAGGTACGGTGTCTTACCAGGTTGGTTATTCGTCTAGCAGGGGTAGGCAAACGTGGCTCTTTTATGACTCGTGGACTTCAACTCCCAGAATTCCTGAGCCAGCATGGGAGAACATTTGGCCCCTTCATGATTTGTGGACTTCAACTCCCAGAATTCCTGAGCAGGCTTGGGGGAACTATGGCCCCTTCATGACTCGTGGACTTCAACTCCCAGAATTCCTGAGCCAGCATGGGGGAACTATGGCCCCTTCATGACTCATGGACTTCAACTCCCAGAATTCCTGAGCCAGCATGGGGAAACTAAGGCCCCTTCATGACTGGTGGACTTCAACTCCCAGAATTCCTGAGCCAGCATGAGGGAACTATGGCCCCCTAATGACTCATGGACTTCAACTCCCAGAATTCCTGAGCCAGCATGGGGGAACTATGGCCCCTTCATGACTCATGGACTTCAACTCCCAGAATTCCTGAGCCAGCATGGGGAAACTAAGGCGCCTTCATGACTGGTGGACTTCAACTCCCAGAATTCCTGAGCCAGCATGGGGGAAAGTTTGGCCCCTTCATGATTTGTTGACTTCAACTCCCAGAATTCCTGAGCCAGCATGGGGGAACTATGGCCCCTTCATGACTCGTGGACTTCAACTCCCAGAATTCCTGAGCCAGCGTGGGGGAACTATGACCCTTCATGACTTGTGGACTTCAACTCCCAGAATTCCTGAGCCAGCGTGGGGGAACTATGGCCCCCTAATGACTCATGGACTTCAACTCCCAGAATTCCTGAGCCAGCGTGGGGGAAGTATGGCCCCCTAATGACTCATGGACTTCAACTCCCAGAATTCCTCAGCCAGCATGGGGAAACTAAGGCCCCTTCATGACTGGTGGACTTCAACTCCTAGAATTCCTGAGCCAGCGTGGGGGAAGTATGGCCCCCTAATGACTCATGGACTTCAACTCCCAGAATTCCTCAGCCAGCATGGGGAAACTAAGGCCCCTTCATGACTGGTGGACTTCAACTCCTAGAATTCCTGAGCCAGCATGGGGAAACTAAGGCCCCTTCATGACTGGTGGACTTCAACTCCCAGAATTCCTGAGCCAGCATGGCTCAGCTTGGAAACCTCTCTCTTTCCCCTCAGGCTGGCTGGCTCAGGAATTCTGGGAGTTGAAGTCCACGAGTCATAAAACAGCCAAGGTTGCCTACCCCTAGTAGGGTTCTGTTATGAAACAGATGGTGGGACCCAGCAATGATACGTCTTTTCTGCTGTAGGTCCCCCCCTCATTCCCCCTCTTTTAACCCTAAACCATGGGTTTGTTTGGCCAGCATTGAAGATCTGAGGGAGAGCCCTGAAAAGTGATTGTTCTCCGGCTTTCCCGGCCTTGTTGGCTGATTTACGTTACCTCTTTATTTTAACTTATTTCTGATTGTTTATAAATTGTTAGGGAGGCTTTAACTGTTGTGGTGGCGTTGTAGGCTGCCCGAGTCACACGTTTGTGAGATGGCTGGCTATATAAATATGCCGAATAAATAAATGCTAATCGTTTTTCAAGAGAGGATTTGAAGCGGAAGCGTTTCAAATTTGAAGCAGGCCTCCGGCAGGTCACACAACCCTTCCATAGTCAGAACAAGGCCAGGATTCTTCCATTAAAGTTAGAAACTTCCAATATATATCGACCTCGGCATGATTCAAATTCAAAATGTTTTGCCAGAGTGGAGAAATGGTAGGGTAATCTCAAAATTGTCTGAAATGGTGTAGGGTTTCCTGCCTGAGCAGGCGGTTGGACTAGATGACCTCCAAGGTCCCTCCCAAATACTTCTTCTTCTTCTTCTTCTTCTTCTTCTTCTTCTTCTTCTTCTTCTTCTTCTTCTTCTTCTTCTTCTTCTTCTTCTTCTTCTTCTTCTTCTTCTTCTTCTTCTTCTTCTTCTTTTTCTTCTTCTTCTTCTTCTTCTTCTTCTTCTTCTTCTTCCTTCTTCTTCTTCTTCTTCTTCTTCTTCTTCTTCTTCTTCTTCTTCTTCTTCTTATTATTATTATTATTATTATTATTATTATTATTATTATTATTATTATTTCACACAGGAGGCAGGACTATAAGCAGTTAGTCAAGCTCCCAAGGTTGAAAGAACAATAATGCATATTGAAGAAAAATTAGGATTTTTTCCCCCTGCAATATAATGAAGGAATTCCAGCAACGGCCGTGTTTCAGGAAGAAATCTTAGGTTGGTTTTTCTGAATCTGGGCAACTTTAAGACGTGTGGACCTCAACCCCAGCAGCATGCTGGCTAGGTCTGAAAGCTGGACTTTCACACCCCTTAAAAGTTGCCAAGATTCAAAAGCATGGCCTAGAGAGAGAGACGATACTTAGACTTGGAACACAGAACATAGGGACCTCAGAGGTCTTCTAGTCCAACCCCCTGCACAAGCAGGAGAACTTACACCATCCTATGCTATTATTTTGTAAATATCGGACTGCCCAGATCCCTGTCTTGTGTGCAGAAAAGGCTCTTTCCGTTCCATCGTGTTGTGTGTGTGTTGTTTTTTTTACTGACTGTGAGAAATAACTCTCCCAGGTAAGAATAAGGGTGGATGTAACCTCACGATTTCGCATTTCATTTAAATGCAGGAAATTGTTATCTTTGTGTGTGATCAAATTAAAAGGTGGACCTGGGCATGCCTGGCTTTCCTTGGTGCCTTCAAGAGAGCTTGCAACGAACAATCTCCATATTCCCAGCCAGCGTGACTTCGAAGTTGTATTCTCAAAACATCTGATGGATACCAGATTGCTGACTTTGGCTCTGTGTGTGTGTGTGTGTGTGTGTGTGTGTGTGTGAGGAAGGTGTTGAGAATGAAAATGTCCCATATTAAACATAAGGCTTCAGAAGTATTTTTCCGTCTTTCGTTTATTTGTTCTGTGGGGTCCTTGCTGCTCTCTGAGCTGGGTGGTTTTCTTGCAGACGATTCACTACCCAACTACGTAACATCATCAGTAGACAAGGAGGAGGAGGAGGAAGAGGAGGAGGAGGAGGAGGAGGAGGAGGAGGAGGAGGAAGAGGAGGAGGAGGAGGAGGACTGTGGGGCCCTTGCTGCTCTCGGAGCTTAGTTGTTGTCTTGCAGACATTTCATTACCCAACTAAGGAACATCATCAGTTCTAGAAGGGAGGGGGATTTGAAGGAAGGAGGAGGAGGAGGAGGAGGAGGAGGAGGAGGAGGAGGAGGAGGAGGAGGAGGAGGACTGTGGGGTCCTTGGTGCTCTCTGAGCTTGGTTGTTTTCTGGCAGACATTTCATTACCCAACTAGGTAACATCATCAGTGCTAGAAGGGAGAGGAGTTTGCAAAGAGGTGGAGGAGGAGGAGGAGGAGGAGGAGGAGGAGGAGGAAGACTGTGGGGTCCTTGGTGCTCTCTAAGCCTGGTTGTTTTCGTAAAGATGTTTCATGACCCAACTAGGCAACATCATCAGTATTAGAAGGGAGTGGTGTTTGCAGAAAGGAGGAGGAAGAGGAGGAGGAGAAGGATGAAGAGGAGGAGGAGGAGGAGGAGGAGAATTGTGGGATCCTCGGTGCTCTCTGAGCTTGGCTGTTTTCTTTCAGACATTTCATTACCCAACTAAGTAACATAATCAGTGCTGAAATATTCTGGTCTATCAGTATATTTGTTACTTGTTGGTAGTTTTCCTCCCCAGCATGCTTGGGAGAAGAGAAATGAGGATATTCAACGAAACACGATAATCTTCTTTTACTTTTGCCTCCATCTTTGCTGCAACCTTTTCATTCGTTCATTCATTCATTCATTCATTCATTCATTCATTGGCCACCCATTTCATCTAGAGTCACCTCTAGACAAAACCCAACAGAGTGAACAAGAGGAGACAAAACATTAGAGCATTAAGGTCATAAACCTTAATGTTAAAATTAAAAATAGAATTCAGAACCATGGCTAGTGAAGGGAGCAAGGTGCAAACAGGTGGAGGTGGCTTCTTTATTGGACCAGAGATCGTAGTTTATCGTTGTTCATTTCTTTAAACCGCTTAGCCATAACATCAGGACAGCTGTTGAAAAGGGAAGAATTCAAGGCTGTCAAAATAAGGCAATTGGAAGATAAAAGGTTGCAGATTGGAGAGGTTCCAGGGGGACAAACTGTCATTTGATCAGAATCCTGGTCAATTATAAACCCAAGATCCCAGTTAAAACTTGCGAATCAATCCAACCCAGAATTTGGCATTTCGCTAGGGACTAGTCAGTTTCCTGTCAAAAAAATCCTCCCAGGATTATGGATCCAGGTGTTGCTTCCTCTTAGCTTCAGAAACAGAGAGGTAAATTGCTTTTGAACGTGGAAGCTCCATTCGTCTATTAGGCCTACTGACAATTACAGATGGTCCTTGCTTCATGACGGGTCATTTAGCGACCATTCAAAGTTACGACGGACTTCACCAGAGCTACTTACAACCCTGTTCCGGAGAGTTGCTTCCCACCCCCTCCATGTGATCACATGATCACATGATTTTGGGACTTTGGCCACCAGCTCACATTCGTTTGCGGTGTCTTATGGTCACGTGGTCACACAATTTTTCATGTATGGTTCTAGTTTCCAGCAAAAAACCCCCACCCATTAAGTAAAAAGGCTTTGCTTAACCACCCCTGCAAGAAAGATCATAAAATGGGCATAGTCGCGCGGGGACCCACTTAAAGAGCGCTATGACTTATGACTGCAATTCCAGCCAAAATTCCAGTCGAAAAACGAGGCGTAGCCATCATACCTCTCTTCTAGTTTCATAAACCTATCCACACTTCAAGATTTAACTCCAGCGTTTCTCAACCTTGGCAACTCTTCAGGTGTGTGGACTTCGACTCCCAAAATTCTCCAGGCAGCATAACTGCTTAATGAAGGCAATTAACTCCTACGCCTTCCCTGACAGGTGTCAATCCAGTTTCTGCCTAAGGGCTTCCAAAGGAAGAGAACCATTATCTTTTAAGACGTCTTCTTTCCCCATTCCTTTAATCGCTCATCCATCAGGAATTATTTTCAATGCCTCTGCACAATTTATGCCCTCGGCTCGTTTTGGAACCTCAATTTCCATATTGTTGTTCTGCTTCAGTTGGATATTAATTACAAACTCTGTCCCAGGTCTTTACAAGGGCTGACCTTCCCACAAGGAGCTTACCCTCAACCAAAGAGCTGAAGAGAAGAGTTATCACTGGAAGAGACCAAAAATCAAAATGGTTAGAAATGCAAGAAAGGAATATAGAGTGAGTTTATTTGACCCAGGTTAAAATAAATATGAGTCTGGCAAGGCTATATACTGTCACCCCGCCTATTTAACCTATATGCAGAGCACATCACGAGAAAGGCAGGGCTAGATGAATCAAAAGTTGGAATTAAGATTACCGGAAGAAATATCAACAACCTAAGATATGCAGATGATATCACTCTAATGGCAGAAAGTGAAGAGGAACTAAAGAGCCTCTTGTTGCGGGTGAAGAAGGAGAGTGCAAAAGTTGGGCTGAAACTAAATATTAAGAAAACCAAGATCATGGCATCCGGCCCTCTCAATTCCTGGCAAATAGATGGGGAAGAAATGGAGGTAGTGACAGATTTTATTTTCCTGGGCTCCAAGATCACCGCAGACGGGGACTGCAGCCAAGAAATGAAAAGACGCTTGCTCCCCGGGAGGAAAGCCATGGCAAATCTAGACAGCACACTAAAAATCAGAGACATCACCCTGCCAACAAAAGGGCGTATAGTCAAGGCTACTTTCTTCCCAGTTGCAATGTGTGGCTGTGAAAGTTGGACCATAAGAAAAGCCGAGTGCCAAAGAATGGAGGCCTTTGAACTACGGTGCTGGAGAAGACTCCTGCGAGTCCCTCGGACTGCGAGGCGATCAAACCGGTCAGTCCCAGAGGAGATCAACCCTGACTGCTCTTTAGAAGACCAGATTCTGAAGCTGAAACTCAAATAAATGGAATTAAAATAAAAAAATAAATAAATGCTTTGGCCACCTAAGGAGAAGGAAGGACTCACTGGAGAAGAGCCTAATGCTGGGAAAGGTTGAGGGCAAGAGAAGAAGGGGATGACAGAGAATGAGGTGGCTGGATGGAGTCACTGAAGCAGGAGGCATGAGCTTAAATGGACTCCAGAAGATGGTGGAGGACAGGAAGGCCTGGAGGAACGTTGTCCACGGGGTTGCGATGGGTCGGACACGACTTCGCAACTAACAACAAAAAATAGATATGTTTTTATCACTCGGTGGGCTTTAATGCAGAGGTCCCCAACCTTTTGGGCACCAGGAACCGGTTCCGTGGAGAACAGTTTTTCCACGGACCTGAACGTGTGTGGTTTTGTGTGCTGCCTGCATCCCGCGGATGGGGCTTTGCTTGTTTGCGCGGACCGGTTGCTGGCGTGTTGTGGCCCTGGTACCGGTCCACAGACCTGGGGTTGGGGACCCCTGTCTCAATGGACTTTTGCTGGCAGCAGGATTGAAGATTTACCAGGCTGTAAAGATTTACTGTACAAAAAAGACATGGGATATAGAGGGAGAACAATAGATCATCTGTTGCATTTGAAGAGAAGTTGTCAAAATTGTTTATCCTTGCGATGAAGGGAAGAAGTCATTTTGTTACGTTTTTTTTTTTCTCTTCTCTTCCTGGGTAGTTTTTCTCAATTGGGTAAATAAATAAAATACATTCTTTCTTTTAATTCTTCTTCTTCTTTTCTGCTTTTCTTTTTTGCATATATATATATATATTTTGGTTCCTGCAGGCAGTTCTCGACTTACGACAGTTCGTTTAATGACCGTTGCAAGTCACGAAAGCTCTGGGGAAAAAGTGACCGACGACCGTTTTTCACACTTAACGACCGTTGCAGAATCTCTGCGCTCACGTGATCAAAATCCGGACGCTGGGCCACTGACTCGTATTTATGACGGGTGCGGTGTCCCAGGAAGGGGGGCGGGTCACGTGATCCTCTTTTACGACCTTCTGATCGATCAAGTCAATGGGAGGGAGCCCGATTCTCTTAACGGCCGTGTGAGTAGCTTAACCGCCGTAGTGATTCGCTTAGCGACGGTGTCAAGAAAGGTTGTAAAAATGGGGCGAAACTCAGTTAACCAGTGTCTCCCTTAGCAACATAAATTTTGTGGACTGTCAGTCATAGTTCTCATTTTTGTAATTGCAGTTTTTAATCAGAATTATGAAATACGTGTAAAAGAAGGAATTATTTGAAGGCCATTAGATCGTGGGCGCCCTGGAGATCTTTAAGAAGAGACTAGACAACCACCTGTCTGAGATGGTGTAGGTTCTCCTGCTTGACCGGGGGGCTGGACTAGAAGACCTCCAAGGTCCCTTCCAGCTCTATTCTATTCTATTCTATTCTATTCTATTCTATTCTATTCTATTCTATTCTATTCTATTCTATTCTATTCCATTCCATATTTTCTATTCTATTCCATTCCATCCCATATTTTCTATTCTATTCTATTCTGTTCTGTTCCATTCCATTTTATTCCATTCCATATTTTCTATTCCATTCCATTCCATTCCATTCCATTCCATATATTCTATTCTATTCTATTCTATTCTATTCTATTCTATTCTATTCTATTCTATTCTATTCTATTCTATTCTATTCTATTCTATTCCATTCCATATTTTCTATTCTATTCCATTCCATCCCATATTTTCTATTCTATTCTATTCTGTTCTGTTCCATTCCATTTTATTCCATTCCATATTTTCTATTCCATTCCATTCCATTCCATTCCATTCCATATATTCTATTCTATTCTATTCTATTCTATTCTATTCTATTCTATTCTATTCTATTCTATTCTATTCTATTCCATTCCATATTTTCTATTCTATTCCATTCCATCCCATATTTTCTATTCTATTCTATTCTGTTCTGTTCCATTCCATTTTATTCCATTCCATATTTTCTATTCTATTCCATTCCATTCCATTCCATTCCATATTTTCTATTCTATTCTATTCTATTCTATTCTATTCTATTCTATTCTATTCTATTCTATTCTATTCTATTCTATTCTATTCTATTCTATTCTATTCTATTCTATTCTATTCTATTCTATTCTATTTGTGCAGTGTTGGCTTCCTGAGGACTAGAGTAGCCTTCTTCAGGTGCCACAAATCCAGGCTTGTTATGCAATGAAAATTAAGCCATCCCTGCCTTCCACCCATGCTTGAGGTTGCAATGGATTGTGGGATACCTCCTACCTCAACCAACCCAACCACAATCCATCGTCCCTTGTGGCATGGTAGCATTCCAGCAGGTCCCAAATCTGGGCCTGAAACCACAAGGAGGGTGGAGACTGGACTTGTGGGTCCCTTGTCTCCTCATAACTCACACCAGATTTTCCTGTCTCGCCAGAGGAATCCCAGAGTGTGCTTTTTCTCGAGGAGAGGCACACAGCGCTGCATGCAAAGCGATCGGCAACATGTCCCACGAGTTCAGCGAAGCACAGATTGCCATCTTCAAGGAGACCTTCTCCCACTTAGATGAGGACGGCGACGGAGTCATCACCAAGAAGGAGTTGGGGACCGCCATGCGATCCCTTGAGCACGTTCTCCTCCACCTTCAGGAGAGCTTCACCGACGAGAAGGTGGAGAAGATGTTCAAGGAGCCCGACCTGGATGAAGACGGGAAGGTCACCTTTGAGGAGTTTGTGAAGATGTTGGCAAAGCAGAAGGCGCCGTGAAGGAGACGCCAGATCTTCTCTTGGTACAAACAGGGCAACTGGGAGGACCAACAGCAACATTTGTAGAATGCCTTGTGGTGTGGGCTAAGCCTTCTGGTTCCTTTGCCTCTCTCTGTCTCCTTTCTCTTTCCCGCTTTCTCTCTTTTTTCTATTTCTCCTGATTGAGCAGGGGGGTGGACTAGAACACCTCCATGATCCCTTCCAGATTCTGTTCTGTTCTGTTCCAGTCCAGTCCAGTCCAGTCCAGTCTAGTCTAGTCTAGTCAAGTCTAGTCTAGTCTAGTCCAGTCCAGTCCAGTTTATTCTATTCTATTCTATTCTATTCTATTCTATTCTATTCTATTCTATTCTATTCTATTCTATTCTATTCTATTCTATTCTATTCTATTCTATTCTATTCTATTCTATTCTAGTCTAGTCTCTAGTCTCTAGTCTCTAGTCTCTAGTCTCTAGTCTCTAGTCTAATCTGTTCTAGTTTAGTCCAGTTCAGTCCAGTCCAGTCCAGTCCAGTCTAGTCTAGTCTAGTCTAGTCTAGTCTAGTCTAATCTCTAGTCTAGTTTAGTCCAGTCCATTCTATTCTATTCTATTCTATTCTATTCTATTCTATTCTATTCTATTCTATTCTATTCTATTCTATTCTATTCTATTCTATTCTATTCTAGTCTATTCTATTCTATTCTAGTCTAGTCTATTCTAGTCTAGTCTATTCTATTCTAGTCTAGTCTAGTCTCTAGTCTCTAGTCTCTAGTCTCTAGTCCAATCTATTCTAGTTTAGTCCAGTCCAGTCCAGTCCAGTCCAGTCCAGTCTATAAAATAAAAATGATGGCCCAGGTGTAAATAGTGGGACTTTGACCACGTGATCACGGCTTCACTTCTTGATTGCTTTAGGCCTCATCGTTTGCATAATCTTCTGATTTCTCTCTTCAACATGATAGGAAATTAATTTTTTGGTGTCTGTTGGTGTGTGTTGGTGTCTGTGTGTGTCTCTCTTTCTCTGTCTGTGTCTGTGTGTGTTTGGTGAGAAGAAGTCTTTAGTATGGACAAAATCCAGGGCCAAAATTAAATTTATGTCTGGGGACTTAGACCACCGACTAGCTGGGAGTTGAGATCACCAGCTGAGATTGATCCGTAACGAGAGAGACCCCAGTCCAGAAGTCCTGAGTTGGGGGACGTTGAATCTGTGTGTCCGACTTGTGTTGATCTTGCCCGTAGTCAAAGAGGTGCTTTCGGGGTGCGCAAGGTGAGTCACCCACTGCGCAAAGACAAGCAAACAAACTCCTTTGATGACCAAGCGTTTGCAGAATCCTGGCTACTTGTGGCTGGTGCCTGAAAACATCGTAAAACAAGTCGAGGCTTAACAGGACGCGCAATCAGTTGGATTTGTGTCTGTCTGGTGTGCTGAGCGAGAGAAAGGCAGGGCAACACTTGGATGGCTTCGCTCCAAGGGCATCTGTGAAGGTGCCAACCCACCTCATGTGGAGACCGAGTTGTCGGATCACACAGGGCGTGCTCATGTTTCACACCACGTAGGGTTGACTCCAGTTGTTGGGTAGTCTTCCCTGCATCGTGGTTGTGATGTTGTTTCCCCTGTAACCATCTAAGACTAGCCCAGAACTCATGGGGCAAAACAACTGTCTTGTTTAGCGATGGAAATTTGAGGCTCAGTTGTTTGTAAAGAACGACTCCTATTTTTCCCCCCAATAAAGTCGCTGGGCGCTTCTCGTCAGTTCGAGCTTACTGTTTCTTTTCTTTGTTTTTCTCCGCAGCGTCGCCAAGAACTGGGTTGGAAGCAAGCCCTGGCTTGTGGCTACGTGGGACTTTCCACCGCTAAAGATCAGCCTTGTCTCCTCTTGCACCAAAAAACCTTCCTCAGGTTAAAAAGTTTTATTGGCAACCCGAGAACGGGAGAAGCCCTTTTATCTGTAATTCTGGGAAGCGAAACAGGACCCGCACTCAAAAGAAGCCTCGGCTGCGAAATAAATGCGGACTTTTTCTCTTGCAGGTTTCGCTTTTCTTTTAAAAAAAAAATCAGCTTGTATTCCATCCGCCTTCTACACACCTTGCAAGCTCTTCCATCAGAATCAAAATCAGAGTAGAGCTGGAAGGGACCTTGGAGATCATCTAGTCCAACCCCCTGCTCAAGCAAGACACCCTAGACCAGACATGTCAAACACAAGGCCCGGGGGCCGAATTCAGCCCACAAAGTGGTTTCATGCGGCCCGCGAAGCCATCCTAGAAACATTGAGGGAACGGCCCCCACTGCCTTGGCCCTGGCCCAGAGACCCTCCTTCTGCCAGAGACCCTCAGATCTGTCCCACTCCTGCCCAGGCTCCCATAGGCACCCTTGATGCCAACGATGGAGAGTTGGCCACGCCCACCCAATAGGCCATACGCACTCTAGCCACGCCCACCCAGTAGGCCACGCCCACCCTGGCCATACCCACCCAGCCCCCTGAAGGCAACCGCAATGCCGACGTGGCCCTCCATGAAATTGAGTTTGACACCCCTGCCCTAGACCATTCCAGACCAGGTGGTTATCCAGTCTCCTCTTTAAAACTTCCAGGGATGGAGCATCCACAACTTCTGGAGGCAGGTGGTTCCACGGGTTAATTGTCCTCACTGTTAGGAAGTTTCTCCTTAATTCCAGGTTGCTTCTCTCCTTGATTAGTTTCCATCCGTTGTTTTTTGTCCTGCCTTCGGGGGCTTTGGAAAATAGGTGACCCCCCTCTTCTTGGTGTTGGTGTTGTTGTTAGTTGCGAAGTCGTGTCTGACCCATCGCGAACCCATGGACAATGTTCCTCCAGGCCTTCCTGTCCTCCACCATCTTCTGGAGTCCATTTAAGCTCACGCCTCCTGCTTCCATGACTCCATCCAGCCACCTCCTTCTCTGTCGTCCCCTTCTTCTCTTGCCCTCCACCTTTCCCAGCATGAGGCTCTTCTCCAGTGAGTCCTTCCTTCTCATTAGGTGGCCAAAGGATTTGAGTTTCAGCTTCAGGATCTGGCCTTCTAAAGAGCAGTCAGGGTTGATCTCCTCTAGGACTGACCGGTTTGATCGCCTTGCAGTCCGAGGGACTCGCAGGAGTCTTCTCCAGCACCAGAGTTCAAAGGCCTCCATTCTTTGGCGCTCGGCCTTTCTTATGGTCCAACTTTCACTGCCATACATTCTTTGTGGCAACCCCTCAAATACTGGAGTACTGCTACCCTGTCACCCCTAGTCCCTCTTTTCTCTAGACTGGCCAAACCCAAATCCTACAGCCTTCGTTTGTTTTAATCTCCAGGCCTTTAATCATCCTAGTTGCTCTTCTCGGCACTTTATCCAAAGTCTCAACATCTTTTTTGTAACGTGGGGAGCAAACCTGGACGCAGCATTCCAGGCGTGACCTTGTTAAGGATTTATAAAGCGGCGCTAATATTGCACATGATTTTGATCCTATGCCTCTGTTTACACAAGCAAGGACTGTATTAGCTTTTGGGGATCTCTGCTGTGGAGCTTAACACCAGGTGGGTGCGCGCAACACACTTGACTAAAGTTAGCTACAGCCATTCATCTTTCTGGCCTTGTTCAGGGTGGATTCTAATCTGCTTCTTGTTGGGAAGCAATAATGTGTCTGTTGGGTTTGCGCTAGAGGTGAAAATTGTACGCTCGCACAACGCCCGGCCCCACAATGCCAGTCAAGATTGAAATTAACCAAGCTTAATCTGATAAAGGGAGTCCATTCATTAATCAATTAATCCTTCATCTCATCGTTAGGTCTGGCCAAAGCCTCATCTTCTTCATCACTGGCGTATTTCCATATATATGAAATTTTCAGCTCAGCCTTGAGATGAAAGGGCTTCGCTGAGACTTCAGAGATCAATAAGAAGGAGGTGATAAAAATCTTCACCAGATTAGCAAAAAAAGAGAGAGAGAACCACACTTTTTCCCCCCTGCAAGCATTCTTGGCTCCTTAAATAGTTTGACCCAACCAAAAGACAATCCTAAATTAAAGAGTAATATTGCACTCAGATACGTATTCAAGGCGTGGGGTTGACTGCCACAAGTTGTGACAAATTCCTGCAGGACGGCCTCTAGCTAAGGGATCTTCCATGTTGCCACCATCAGCATTCCCAAACCATTCCCACCACCGAGAGCCATTTCTGCCTTCATCTTGTCTGCAGCCATTATTTTGTATTTATTTTGTTTTTATTTATTTTATCCTGCCTTTGTTATTTCTATAAACAATTTAAGGTGACAAGCGTGTCTAGTATTCTTCCGAGGTCAGTAAAACAAGGACCCAGATTGTTGGGGGCAAGAGGCTGACTCTGCAAACTGCTTAGCCGTAAAGCACTGCAAAGCAGTATATAAGGTTAAGGGCTATTGCTAAGTGCTAAGGAAAGTTGGACCATAAGAAAGGCCGAGCGCCAAAGAATTGAGGCCTTTGAACTCTGGTGCTGGAGAAGACTCCTGCGACTCCCTTGGACTGCAAGGCGATCAAACCGGTCAGTCCTAGAGGAGATCAACCCTGACTGCTCTTTAGAAGGCCAGATCCTGAAGCGGAAACTCAAATCCTTTGGCCACCTAAGGAGAAGGAAGGACTCACTGGAGAAGAGCCTCATGCTGGGAAAGGTGGAGGGCAAGAGAAGAAAGGGACGACAGAGAAGGAGGTGGCTGGATGGAGTCACTAAAGCAGGAGGCGTGAGCTTAAATGGACTCTGGAAGTCGGTAGAGGGCAGGAAGGCCTGGAGGAACGTTGTCCATGGGGTCACAATGGGTCAGACACGACTTCACAATTAACAACAATGAAAGAAGGGAGGGAGGGAGGGAGGGAGTAAGTAAGTAAGTAAGTTAGGTAGGTAGGTAGATAGGTAGGTGGTGGTGTGGTGGTTAGAATGCAGTATTGCAGGCAAACTCTGCCCACTGCCAGCAGTTCAATCCTTACTTAACTTACTCAGCCTCCCATCCTTCCAAGGTTGGTAGAATTAGGACCCAGTTTGTTGGGGGCCTTAGGCTGACTCTATAAACCATGGGTCTTCAAACTCGGCCCTTTTATGACTCATGGACTTCAACTCCCAGAATTCCTCAGTCAGGCACACTGGCTGAGGAATTCTGGGAGTTGAAGTCCATGAGTCATAAAAGGGCCGAGTTTGAGGACCCCTGCTATAAACCGTTTAGAGAGGGCTGTAAAGCGCTGTGAAGAAGTATCTAATTGCTATTCCTATTGCTATCTTGCCTAGCAGCTAACAAAACAAACATTCATTCTTGAGTGACTGTGACTTGTGCGTGAACAGGCTGGGCCAGGGTTGCAGACAGGCAACTGGAGGTCATCCACCTCGTGATCAGTTATCATTGTTCTCCCCAATCTGATGTTCTCCAGAACATTGGTTGGAGGCCTGTCACTGAAAACCAGTCGCAGCTCCAGTCCCATAAAGATGTGGGATGAGATCCAGAAATTGTTCACCTCTTTCAGGCCTGGCCCAGACCAGATTAACAGGTTCCTAATGAAAAGGGTGTGGGCCTTTCAGCAGAAGAGTTCCATGGTTGACTTTGCTCCAATGGAATCAAGGCCGGGGTGTTGTCTTCTTGTTGCAAGATGCCAGAACATCTCTGGAAACCAGCCAGTAGAAACAACCCTACCTAGGGGCCAACTCGTTGCAAGAGAAGAGGAACATTTCTTCATCGCCGAGAAGAGCAAGCTGCAGAAGGCGATCGGCGAATTGGTGGGACAGAAGAAGACACCATGTCCTCTCTGATGGAACACGAAATTGCAGAGTACAAGGAAGCCTTCATGCTCTTTGACCGGAATGGAGACGGGACCATCACCACTAGAGAACTTGGAACTGTCATGAGGTCCTTGGGGCAAAACCCCACCGAAGCTGAGCTGAGGGAGATTGTCCAGAAGCTGGAAGCTGACAAAAATGGCACCATTGACTTCCCCGAGTTCTTGAACCTGATGGAGAAGCAAGTCAAGAACCGAGATTGTGAGGAGATCCGGAAAGCTTTCCAGGTATTTGACAAGGATGGGAACGGTTACATCTGCGCTGCGGAGCTGAGGTACATCATGACCAACCTCGGGGAGATGTTGTCCAACGAAGAAGTCGAGGAGATGTTGAAGATGGCAGACCTGGATGGAGATGGGCAGTTAAATTATGAGGAACTCCTAAGGATCATGACCAGCAAGTGAAGAGGGCTGCCAAGCCGTGGAGATCTTTGCCGCCAAAAATCAAAGGAATGTATGACTTTGGGTCATATGCAGCCTACATGATGTGGCCTGGCGAGGACAGCTAGGACAATCCGTTTTGGTGGGACGTGATCGATGGACAAAACCTAAATCAGACTTGGGGGACGCAAACTGAACTTCAGCTGTGGGTGTTTGTTGATTTTTTTTCCCTCTGCTTCCGAGAAGTGTATGGCATCTTTTGGGATCAAAAGGTATTCGTGACTTGTAGTCTTGTAGAGAAACTACACATGGATATACAGGGAGATTTCTGCAGAAAATTATCCCCAGTTGCTCCTGCTCAGTAACTTAACTCTAGCAAATCAAATAAATTTCTAATTGCTCTTATCCTAATGAGTTCTCTTTCCTCCTTTATTAACATGTTGCCTTTCGTTGGGATAGGAATTTTTTTTAGAGATGGGCTGTGGTGCTGTCTTGATTCACGCGTGATATGTAAAACCTCCACCTCCAGGAATCGAATCGAATAGAATAGAATCGAATCGAATAGAATAGAATAGAATAGAATAGAATAGAATAGAATAGAATAGAATAGAATAGAATAGAATAATATGGAATAGAATAGAATAGAATAGAATAGAATAGAATAGAATAGAATAGAATAGAATAGAATAGAATAGAATAGAATAGAATAGAATAGAAAATATGGAATGGAATAGAATAGAATAGAAGGGCGGGATATAAATGGGATTTTAAAAAAACGAATCGAATCGAATCGAATCAAATAGAATAGAATAGAATAGAATAGAATAGAATAGAATAGAATAGAATAGAATAGAATAGAATAGAATAGAATAGAATAGAATAGAATAGAATAGAATAGAATAGAATAGAATAGAAAATATGGAATGGAATGGAATGGAATGGAATGGAATGGAATGGAATGGAATAGAATAGAATAGAATAGAATAGAATAGAATAGAATAGAATAGAATAGAATAGAATAGAATAGAATAGAATAGAATAGAATAGAATAGAACAGAATAGAACAGAACAGAACAGAACAGAATAGAATAGAATAGAATAGAATAGAATAGAATAATCAGAGTTGGAAGGGACCTTGTGGGTCATCTAGCCCAACCCCCCTTCCAAGCAGGAGACGCTACACCACTTCTGACACATGGCTGTTCTGTCTCTTCTTAAAGGCCTCCAGTGATGAAGCTCCCATATTTTCTAAAGGCAACTTCTGTTCCATTGGTTGATTGTTCTCACTGTCAGAAAATTTCTCCTTATTTCTAGGTTGAATCTCTTCTTGATCAGTTTCCATCCGTTGCTTCTTGTCCTGCCTTCTGGTGCTTTGCAGAATAGCTTGACTCCCTCTTCTTTGGGGCAGACCCTGAGAGACTGGAAGACTGCTATCATGTCCCCCCTCTTCCTTCTTTTCATTAAACTAGACATATCCAATTCCAGCCACCGTTCTTCATTACGTTTTAGCCTCCAGTCCCCTGATCCTCTTTGTCGCTCTTCTCTGCGCTCTTTCCAGAGTCTCAACATCTTTTTTACATCGTGGCGACCAAAACTGGATTCAATATTCCAAGTGTGGCCTTACCAAGGCTTTATGGAGTGGTATTAATACCTTCGAACTGCCAACCTAGCAGTTTGAAAGCACGTAAAAATGCAAGTAGAAAAATAGGGACTGCTCCGGTGGGAAGGTAACAGCGCTCCGTGCGCCTTTGGCGTCCAGTCATGCCGGCCACGTGACCACGGAGACGTCCTCGGACAAGCGCTGGCTCTTCGGCTTTGAAACGGAGATGAGCACCGGCCCCTAGAGTCGGAAACGACGAGCACGCATGTGCGGGGGAACCTTTACCTTTACCTTATTAATACCTCAGGTGATCTTGATTGAATCCCTCTGTTAACGCAATTTGGGGGAAGAGAAAATCTCATCTTCTTGAATAACTCTATGTCCCAGTTGGCTGTAGGGTTAGCACTTGGGAAGATGGAGCTTGGGCAACTGGGTGTCCAGGAAGTCCTTGACGTACGGCCACGATTGAGCCCAAAATTTCTGTCGCTAAGCAAAGCAGTTCTTCAGTGATTTTTGCCCCATTTTGTGTCCTACTTTGCTACAGTTGTTGCGCTAGGGGTCCCCAACCCGGGGGCTGTAACCCAGTACCAGACAGTGGCCATTTCGGAACCAGGAAGTGCGATGGGTGGGCTGGCAGGTTTGAGCATGCACTGCTGCATTCGAGCGAGTGGGGCCCCCGCGTGCACACGCATGAGCGCCTACCCACCACTGGTGCAGCCTGGTTCCCTCTATACCCCTCCCCCAGCTGGGCTGCCAAGCTGCAAAGGTTGGGGCCTGCTGTATTAAGCAAATCGCTTCAGTCGTTAAGTGAATCAGGAAGTTGGTAAGCGAAGTGGCCTCTCCCAGTGACATTGAGAGAGAGAGAGGGAGAGAGAGAGGGAGAAAGAAGAGAGAGAGAGAGAGAAGAGAGAGGGAGAGACAGGGAGAGGGAGAGGAGAGAGAGAAGAGAGAGGGAGAGAGAAGAGAGAGAGAGAGGAGAGAGAGAGGAGAGAGAGAGAGGGAGAGAGAGAAGGAGAAAGAGAGGAGACAGAATGAGAGAGAAGAGAGGGAGAGAGAGAGAGAAGAGAGAGAGAAGGAGAGAGAAGAGAGAGAAGAGAAAGAGAGAGAGAGGGAGAGAGAAGAGAAAGAGAGAGAGAGGAGAGAGAGGAGAGAGAGAGAGGAAGAGAGAGAAGGAGAAAGAGAGGAGACAGAATGAGAGAGAGAGAAGGAGAGAGAGAGAAGAGAGAGGGAGAGAGAGAGAAGAGAGAGGGAGAGAGAGAAGGAGAGAGAGAGAAGAGAGAGGGAGAGACAGGGAGAGAGAGAGGAGAGAGAGAAGGAGAAAGAGAGGAGACAGAACGAGAGAGAAGAGAGGGAGAGAGAGAGAGAAAGAGAGAGGGAGAGACAGAAGAGAGAGAAGAGAAATATAGAGGGAGAGGGAGAAAAGAAAGAGGGAGAGAGAGGGAGAGAAAGAGAGAGAGGGTGAGTGAGAGGGAAAGAGAGACGAGAGAGAGGGAGAGAGAGAGAAAGAGAGAGAAAGAGAGAGAAGAGAGGGAGAGAGAGAGAAGAAAAAGAGAGAGAAAGAGAGAGAGAAGATAGAGAGAGGGAGGGAGAGACAGAGAGAGGAAAAGAGACCGGACCGTGGCCAGAACAGTTCAGCAAACACGGCCTCCTTGGACACAAACAGACTTACACAATTACACAATTCCTCATGTGTGTTTGTGTGTGTGTGTGTGTGTGTGTGTGTAAACAGACCCTCCCAACCGTTCCATCGCTTTGGGGGTCTCCAGCAAAGCCTTTGAAGCTCCGCCAGGAATGTCTCCACTTTCTGCGGAATAAAACAAATACATTTGTCTCTCCGCTTTCCTATCTTGCAGGCCTCAACAAGGCCCCTGACACCCCCTCACCGCCCCCCCCCCAGCGGAGCTCTTGCCCCAGGACTGGAAAAATGACGCCACAAAACAGAAAACAGATTTATTTATTTATTTCATCTGGGCAACAAAACCCAGCTTTGTGCAGCAGAATACAGAAAACAGATGAGGAAGAGGAATGGACGATGGGAGCGGGGCGGAGGGGGCGTCCTGGTGGGAAGCCATCTTTAGGCACGATGGGTTCACCTTCGGATCTGCTAGGACTACAACTCCCAGCATCCTCAGGCCCCCCCTTTTTTTTGAGCTCAGGGAGATCTACAGGTTGTACTTGGCTAACGACCCGTGACTGAGCCCCCAAATTTCTGTGGCTAAGCAAGACATTCGTTCGACGAGTTTTGCCCCGCTGCGACCTTCCTCGCCACGGTTGTTAAGTGAATTCATTGCATTAAGTAAGTCAGTCACAGGGTCGTCAAGGGAATCCGGCTTCCCCCTTTGACTTGGCTTGTCAGAAGGTCACAAAAGGGGGTCCCGCGATCCCCCCCACCAGGGATGCTGCGACCGTCGTAAGTACGAGTCAGTTGCCAAGCATCCGAATATTGATCGCATGACTAGGGGGACGCTGCCAGGGCCGTCGGTGTGAAAAACGGTCATAAGTCACTTCAAACGGTCTTCAAAGTCGAGGATTACCTGTAGGTAAAGTCCTCGACTTACAATCATTCATTTTAGCGACCATTCAAAGTTACAACGCCACTAAAACGAGTGAGTGATGAGTGGTCCTTGCACTTACGACCGTCGCAGTGTCCTGGATCACATGATCCCCTTTTGTGAACTTCTCTCTCTTCCTCTCTTTCTTTTCTCTCTCTCTCTCCCTCTCTCTTCTCTCTCTTCTCTTTCTCTCTCTCTCTCTCTCTCTCTCTCTCTCTCTCTCTTTCTCTCTCTCCCTCTCTATTTTTCTTTGCTCTCTTTCCTCTCTCTTTCTCTCTCTTTCACTTAACAACTGTGTTACTAGCCTAACAACTGCCGCGTTTCCCTTAGTAACTGTGGCAAGAAAGGTGGTAAAATGGGGCCAAACACGGCCAACAAGTGCCTCGCTTAGCAACAGAAAATTTGGGGCTCAATTGTGCTCGTAAGTTGAGGACAACCTGTAGTTCGAAGCCGGTTAAGAAATATAAGTTCCTGAGGGAAATTCAAAACAATAAAATACATCCCGTAATCCTTGGAGTCATTAAAACTGCCAACAAATGAGGGGCTAGCAGTAGCCCTACTGCCGTCCGATGCTAGGCCTCCGTTGCTCAACCGTCCAATCGTTTATCGTGACACACACCCCCTTTGAGGTGTCCTCAAGGTGTGTTGGGATTACAATGCCCATAATTCTCCACGGGTGTGGCTGAAGCCCCAGCTGGAGGACAGCAGGCTGGGAAAGCCAGGTGTGAAATGGGCTGCAGGATTGTTGAACTTCCTTGAGCTCCACCTCTGGTCTTCTTTGAGGAGAAACCCGAGTGGTCTGATCTGGGGTGAATGGATCGTGCCCCAGATGTGGAGTTTAGGATGAGATCACCCACTTTCTTGGAAGGATTCCAAGATACGTCCAGGAGATTGAAGATAGCAGCTTCAACCTTCTGTAGTTGCTCCAGGTTTCTTTGATGCAGAGATGGTACGTTCCTGACCACGCAACACCTCCTCCTCACTACGTTTCTGTCTCTGATACCTCGAAAGCTGCCTCTGCCTGGCTGACCAGACTCCTCCTGGTTCCAGTTAAGAGTTTCAGAGAGTTCCTGTTGTGTGACTTCTTGCGGCCTGAACAAAAGTTGAACCAGGCGAGGTGAATTATGAGTCCGTTCCGTCTTCTTCTGGAGTGGATCAGAAGTTTCCTCCTGTACATTTGGGAGTAGAAAAAATAAATAAATCTGTGTACCACCACATTCCTCTGGTTAAGACCTTTCTGTTGTGGTCTACAGACGTTGATGTGGTGTTGGGTGTCCTAAGGTGAGGGGGTGGTTTGAATGAGGTCGATCTTAAGTGCTCCTCATGGACCAATTGGAGACTTTCATGGGTTCTCCAGAGTTCACCAGTGGCCCTGGTAGGACATCAACTTGGTCGGACATCTGAACTTGAAATGGTTTAGCCAGTGGTTTGCTCCCTATTATATACCGTAGTTTGCCCTGCCAGTATTGGTGGGATTGTGGGTTACTCCTTGATAGTTCATTGATTAGGCTATTGTTTTCTGCTTGATTGTTTGACTGGTATTAATCCCTGCTTATCTGGGTGTTTGCTGGAGAGTATGTGTGGAGTCTTTGCTGCTCTCTGAGCTTGATTGTTCACTTGCAGACGTTTCATGACCCAACTAGGTAACATCATCAGTATTAGAAGGGAGGGGGGGAGGAGGAGGAGGAGGAGGAGGAGGAGGACTATGGAGTCCTTGGTGCTCTCTGAGCTTGGTTTTTGCTTGCAGACATTTCATGACCCAACTAGGTAGCATCATCAGTGCTAGAAGGGGAGTGGGGAGGAAGAGGAGGAGGAGGAGGAGGAGGAGGAGGAGGAGGGGGAGGAGGAGGAGGAGGAGGAGGAGAATTGTGGGATCCTTGGTGCTCTCTGAATGTGGTTGTTTTCTTGCAAACGTTTCATGACCCATCTAGGGAACCTCATCAGTGCTGGAAGGGAGTACAGTTGGAGGAGGAGGAGGAGGAGGAGGAGGAGGAGGAGGAGGAGGAGGAGGAGGAGGAGGAGGAGGAGGAGGAGGATGACTATGGAGTCCTTGGTATTCTCTGAGCTTGGTTCTTGCTTGCAGACATTTCATGACCCAACTAGGTAGCATCATCAGTGCTAGAAGGAGAGTGGGGTTTACTCCCTGTTTATGTATACAGGCTCGCCCTGTCAGTATTGGCAGGGGATGTGTTCCTCCTTAGTAGTTTCTTTATTTAGAGTATTGTTTCCCGCCTGTTTGTCTGGTGTTAATCCCTGCTTATCTGGGGGTCAGTTTCTGACGGGATTGTGTACTTATCTTTTGGTTTTCTTCTTAGCTTTTTTTTTAATAGATGGGCTCTATTAACGAACTCTTGCAATTGTGATTGTGTGTTTCCTTCCTTCCTCTTCCACCCCACTGATATGGTGGGGAGCCAGTCTAGGTCTTTTCTCAACACAAACTTCTTTCCCCAGCTTTTTTTTCTCTCTCTCCATTCCCCTACCTCTTTTCTCCCTATTCAGCAGATCTTTCCCAGAGATATATTTCAACCCCCCGAAAATCAGAACTATTTCACTATAAAGATGGGAAAAGAACACACAGCCAACAACTTTGTTTTCAGGAGCTACACTCCTCTCTAAATTTAGGTGTTCCACAAATATCGCATTTTTTTGATACAAGGAAAGGAAACAGTCTTTTATTTTTAGACCTTATTTTCCAATCCCTAACTCTTTCTAATTTGGGGATGTTTTATTAGTGGCATTTTGACGTGAAGTCAGAGGGGTCCTTTCCAGCGAATCACCAAGAACGGTTCCCAGCAAATGCTTGTACCAGGAATAATAAATATACATCCAAACTCTGTTATGCATCACATCCAAAAAATGATAGAAATACTCGTCAAGAATGTTTTGGTTTATTTTTGGCAGCATGAGAAGATTTGGGGACATGGTAGTTGGGGACCGACTCATCCAGTAATAATAATAATAATAATAATAATAATAATAATAATAATAATAATAATAATAATAATAATCAACCTTTATTGTCAAAGTACAACTATGTGTACATTGAGATTAGCTGAGCCTCCCCCCATGCTCTCTCCCCACAACACACAGTGACAACAAACCCTCCATCCTACCACACCATGTGAACCAATTTTTAATTTTTGTATTGTTGTTTTTATTGTTGTAAGCCGCCCTGAGTCCTTTGGGAGATAGGGCGGCATATAAGTCCCAAAAATAAATAAATAAATAAATAAATAAACTACACCACACACCGGCCTCCCAAGTCAATTCTGCATAAGTTCACAGAGATTATATCCTATTTAAAAGCCTTACAGCCCACGGATAAAAGCTATTTTTCAGCCTGTTGGTACGGAGAAAGTGGAGAAGCAAAAATATCTTATATACAAAAACATTTCTTAGCATAAGTACCGATTGACCTGGGCTGGCCAATACATTAATGCCAGTTGCATAGAGAATGAAAAACATTGGTTTCCGGGATATACATAGAATTTAACATGGAGTCCTTAGTGCTCTCTCAGCTTGGGGGGTTTCCTTGCAGACGTTTCATGACCTGACTAGGTAACATCATCAGTGCTGGAAGAGAGTGGGGTAGGTGGAGAGGAGGAGGAGGAGGAGGAGGAGGAGGAGGAGGAGGAAGAGGAGGAGGAGGAGGAGGAGGAGGAGGAGGAGGAGGAAGAGGAGGAGGAGGAGGAAGACTGTGGGGACCTTGGTGCTCTCGGAGCTTCATGGATTTCCTGCAGACATTTCATTACCCGACTAGGTAACATCATCAATGCTAGAAGGGAGTGGGGTTTACTCCCGGTTTATGTACAATAGTTTGCCCTGCCACTGTTATTTGAGCATAATTTCCTCCCCCTTAGTTCCTTGATCAGGATATTGTTTTCCCCTTGATTTTTTTGTCTGGTGTTAATCTCTGCTTATCTGGATGGAGAGGAAGTGCTCTGATTTTTTTCGGGGGGGGGCATTTTCTTCCTTCGCTTTTTTATTTTCTCTTTCAACTGGTGTGTAAATGTGATTTATCCCTGTGTGTCTATTAAGGTCCACCATTTGTGGACTTCAACTCCCAGAATTCCCCAGCCCCAATATGCAGGACCTGTGCTTACCAACCTTACACCAACTCTGGATTGAATTTTACGGCTGACTGTGGAATTCTGGGTGATGAAGTCCTAACCTCTTAACGTTGATCCGGCATTTTAGCAGCTCTTTTAAAGTGTGCTTCCTGTCTTGTCCTTCCTTGAAGAACTGATTAAAATCCAGGAATTGGGTTTCAAGGCCTATTTTCTTCCACATCATAGACGTTTAACAAATATGTGTACAGAATTCACCACAGCACCTTCATTAGAACATTTTAGAGGCAGCTTAATAGTTTGATCATCAGCCCGCTTAACAAAATAAAATATAATAAACCCCTCTTGGTGTTTACTGGTTTTGTTCTAAACAGCTAATAATAATAATAATAATAATAATAATAATAATAATAATAATAATAATAATAATAATAATAATAATAATAATAGTAATAGTAATAATAATAACCAACCTAAGATTTGTTCCTGAAACACGGCCGTTGCTGGAATTCCTTCAATATATTGCAGGGGGAAAAATCCTAATTTTTCTTCAATATGCATTATTGTTCTTTCAACCGTGGGAGCTTGACTAACTGCTTATAGTCCTGCCAATAATAATAATAATAATAATAATAATAATAATAATAATAATAATAATAATAATAATAAGAAGAAGAAGAAGAAGAAGAAGAAGAAGAAGAAGTTGGAAGGGACCTTGGAGGTCATCTAGTCCAACCCCCTGCTCAGGCAGGAAACCCTATACCATTTCAGACAAATGGCTGTCCAGTCTCTTCTTAAAAACCTCCAGTGTTGGAGCATTCACCACTTCTGGAGGCAGGTTGTTCCACTGATTAATTGTTCTAACTGTCCGGAAGTTTCTCCTTAGTTCTAGGTTGCTTCTCTCCTTGGTGAGTTTCCATCCGTTGCTTCTTGTCCTGCCTTCGGGCGCTTTGGAGAATAGCTTGACTCCCTCTTCTTTGGGGCAGCCCCTGAGATATTGGAAGATTGCTATCATGTCACCCCTCGTTCTTCTCTTCATTAAAATAGACCAGGGGTGTCAAACTGCCGGCCCGTGGGCCAGACGCATCGCAACAAAACTGTTCCCACCCCATTGCCGGCAATGGGGAAAAAGCTCCGATACGTCGCGCGACATCACATGACGTCGCAAGTTTGTCATGTTTGAACTAGACAGACCCAATTCCAGCAACCGTTCCCTATATGTTTTAGCCTCCAGTCCCCCAATCATCTTTGTTGCTCTTCTCTGTACTCTTTCTAGAGCCTCGACATCTTTTTTACATCGTGGTGAGCAAAACTGGATGCAGTATTCCAGGTGTGGCCTTACCAAGGCATTGTAAAGTGGTATTAGTACTTCACGTGATCTTGATTCTCTCCCTCTGTTAATGCAGCCTAGCACTGTGTTGGCTTTTTTGGCAGCTGCAGCACACTGCTGGCTCATATTGAAGTGATTGTCCACTAGGACTCCGAGATCCCTCTCACAGTTACTACTATTGAGCAAGTTAACACCTATACTATTTCCCAAGCTTCTTGAGTTGTTTTCCCCTTTAGGATTCTCAACCATGGAATTCTTTCCAAGGTCTCTCTAGGTTTATTGAAATTAGTTTTTTTTAAAGTCCAAGACTCTAGTTTGACTGTGTTCTATTGCTTGTGCTTCCAGAATGTTGAATTCCAATATTGCATGATCACTTCCCCCCAAGGTTCCTGTGGCTTCGACACCTTCTATCATTTCATCTCTGTTAGTGAGAATTAAATCCAATATGGCTAATCCCCTAGTTCCCTTCTCTACTTTTTGGGAGAGAAAGTTGTCTGCTAGGTTTGTCAGGAATCTGTTTGATCTTCCACTTGGTGCAGAGTTTGTCTCCCAGTTGATATCAGGGTAATTAAAGTCCCCCATTACTATTGTGATGTGCTTCTTACATACCTTAAGTTAGCTGACTAGCCAAAAGTTCATCTATTTCCTCTGCTTGGCTGGGTGGCCTATAGTATACACCTATGGCAATGTCATTTCCCCCCCTTTTATATTGACCCAAATGCATTCAAGTTTACAGTTTACATCATTGTTGTGCTCTATTTCTGTAGAGATAAAGTTATTTCTTATATATAGAGCAACTCCATCTCCTCTTTGGTTTGGTCTGTTTCTTTTAAATAATTTAAATCCCTCTAGCTGTGTTTTGCATTTGTGGGTTTCGTCCCACCATGTTTCCGTAATGGCAACAATATCATATCCGCCCTCATTTACCTGAATTTCTAGTTCACCCTGCTTACTGTTCACACTCTGTGCATTGCTGTATAGACATTTGAGTCCTTTATGACTGACCCTGTGTTTTTCACACGGCATAAAAACCAGGAACTTTCTCCCAAATGTTTGTTTGTTTAATAAATTATTTCATTTATTCAATTTTTTATGCCGCTCATTTCTCCTGTAAGAAGACCTTGGGCAGCTTACAGGTTATAAAAGAAGGGGGGGAATAATAAAAATATTAAAACATTAAACACTACGCAGATTAAGATCTGGATGTCTTTTTAGACGCTTTGAAGGAAGAACACGTTTTAGGCTGTTCTGTTCTTTCCCCAAACTCATTGCATTCATTTTAATATATCGGAATTCTGGAAAAGCAAGACTGTAAAATGTGAGGATTGTAATTTGGGAACTTGTTCTCTATCCTTTCTGTCGCAAAGCTGCACATGAGAATTTCGAACAGGTTATGCCGACTTTTCAAAATGAAAGTCAATTAAAGCGTAGAATTCATTAGAGGCAATTGACTAATTAATTTTATGCTTATGCATTGGATTTCTGGAAGGACAAGATTTCAGAATGCGAAACTGCAATTTGGAAAACTGCGACGTGGTTCTTTACTTTTTTTCCCTAGTTTTCTAGTTCACTGTTTCTCAAGCTTGGCCCCTTGACGTTCTCTGGACTTCAACTCCCAGAATTCTGGGGAAAACTGGCTGGGGAATTCTGGGAGTTGAAAGGCAGACAACGTCAAGGGGCCAAGCTTGAGAAATACTGCTCTAGTTTATTCTTCAATTTTCCTGTTTGGGGTTTAAGAAAGATTTTTGCTCAAGTTTAAATGAATGTTGTATTAGTAAGGTACACACTTAGAATATTAATGGATTTGCTTTCACATAGCGGGCAATGAATTAGTAGTGGAAATAATAATAATAATGATAATAATAATAATGATAATGTGGGAAGGGACCTTGGAGGTCATCTAGTCCAACCCCCTGGTCAGGCAGGAAACCCTATACCAGTGATGGCGAACCTTTCAGAGACCGAGTGCCCAAATTGCAACCCAAAACCCGCTTATGTATCGTCGGGTGCCGGGTGGGCGTGGCCCACTGGGTGGGTGTGGCCCATTGCGTGGGCGTGGCTGCGGCAGACTGGGTGGGACTAAAAAGTTCCATCAATTCCAACTTTGCGAGATCTTTTTTTTTTCCCCGCGAGAAGTTGAAATTGATTGATTGATTGAACCTCTTTTTTTGCACATGGCAGCGGAGGCCTAAAGCGAACAGGTTTTATAAAACCCAGCGGAAGGCCTAGGACTGGGATGACGGCGCGTGGGCCCACAGAGAGGCCTCTGTGGGCCACTTGTGGCACGCGTGCCATAGGTTCGCCACCACGGCCCTATACTATTTCAGACAAATGGCTGTCCAGTCTCTTCTTGAAAACTTCTAGCGTTGGAGCGTTCACCGCTGCTGGAGGCTGAGAAGTTTGTTGAGTGAAGTTTGCCCCATTTACGACTTTTCTTGCTACGTTTGCTGGGTGAATCCCTGCAGTTCTTAAATTGGAAACACGGTTGTTAAGTGAATCGGGCTTGCCCACTGAGTTTGCTTGTCAGAAGGTCGCAAAAGGGGATCAGTGGTATTATTATCCCGCCCTTCGGGAAAGGGCGGTATATAAATCTAAATAAATAAATAAATAAAAAAATATAAAAACCCACCAATCCCTGCTCTGTGTGGTCAGCTTTCTCAGAGCCACATTTCTGTCTGGCTCTGCTCTTCAATAAACTACGACCTTCTTTCTAAAGCCGTCTCCATTTTGCTTATTCCCGGCTTGGACTGGACCCTGATGAAGATTTTTCTTTCAGAGGAAGGAAGGAAGGGAGGGAGGGAGGGAGGGAGGGAGGGAGGGAGAAGGAAAAAGAAAGGAAGAGAGGGAGGGCGGAAGAAGGAAGAAAAAGGAATGGAGGAATGGAGGAAGGAAGGAAAAGAAGAAAGAAAGAAAGAAACAAAGAAAAGAAGAAGGAAGAAAGAAAGAAAGAAAGAAAGAAAGAAAGAAAGAAAGAAAGAAAGAAAGAAAGAAAGGAAGGAAGGAAGGAAGGAAGGAGGAAAGAAAGAAAGAAAGAAAGAAAGAAAGAAAGAAAGAAAGAAAGAAAGAAAGAAAGAAAGAAAGAAAGAAAGAGAAATAAAGACCGCTTTTGAGGATTGTGAAAGAGTTTGAAGAAAAATTGATTTGTGGAGAGGGAAAACAAGGATTGGAAAGAATGTAAGCAAGAGAGCAAAGAATGCGAATTGTGAAGAGGAGGCCAGAGCAGCCCTTGAGGGAATAAACCTTGTTTTGGAAGAGGCCGGACCAGGAGACCCCAGCAAAGCGGATGGAATGAAAACGAAGGGCAAAGAGGCAGCTGAGGCCAATCCAGCCGGATTCAAATATGTGAAAGTTAGCATTCAAAAATGGCAAACCACACTGAGGTTGTTGCCGACAAAACAACACGGCAGCTCCCTCCCTCCGGTCATCTGAGTTCAAGACTGGCTCAAGAGGGATGTTGCCTCTTTTGTCCCCTGATGGAGGGAAAGGCTTGGAGAGTGTGGAAGCTCAGACCAGGGAAGGAAGGAAGGAAGGAAGGAAGGAAGGAAGGAAGGAAGGAAGGAAGGAAGGAAGGAAGGAAGGAAGGAAGAAAAGAGAGAGAGAGAGAAAAGAAAATGAAAGAGACCGAAAGAAAGGAAGGAAGGAAGAAGAAAGAGAAAGGAAAAAGAGACAGACAAAGAAAGAAAGAAAGAAAGAAAGAAAGAAAGAAAGAAAGAAAGAAACAAAGAAAGAAAAGAAAAGAAAAAAGAAAGAGAGAGAGAGAAGAGAAGAAAGAAAAAAGAGAGAAAAGAAAATGAAAGACTGAAAGAAGAAAGAGAGAGAAAGGAAAAAGACAGAGAAAGAAAGAAAGAAGAAAGAAAGAAAAAAAGAAAAAAGAAAGAAAAAAGAAAGAGAGAGAAGGGAAGAAAGAAAAAAGAGAGAAAAGAAAATGAAAGAGACTGAAAGAAGAAAGAGAGAAAGGAAAAAGAAAGAAAGAAAGAAAGAAAGAAAGAAAGAAAGAAAGAAAAATTTACCCATGTACAGTCATAACGTACATCGTATGGCAATTAATATACTTGGCCGAAGCATCCCTTTAATTTCCCAGCATGCTTTCGGGCTGCCCCTTTCCCATTTGCTGGCTGAGACAGTCCTGCTTTGTGCCCACCATTGGCTGAACCGGCAGTGGGCCCTCCCCCTTTCCAATAGCCCAGATCGCAGGGGGCGGTGGGGAGATTTTCAACAGCAGAGTTGCTGCTGCCATCTTGACTTTTTTGACCCCTTTCCCCACGTCTCACTTCCTATCCTACTTCCATGCCTTCTACACTCGTGTTTCCCAACCTCGGCTGTTAGACGATAGATGGACTTCAACTCCCAGAATTCCCCAGCCAGCTTTAGAGCCCTGGAATTCTGGGAGTTGAAGTCCACTTCTTACAGTGGCTGAGGTTGCTTCTAGATCAGGGGTACTCAACCTTGGCCCTTGTGGACTTGTGGACTTCAACTCCCAGAATTCCTCAGCCAGAAATTTCCTGACAGTCGGAACAATTAACCAGTGGAACGACCTGCCTCCAGAAGCTGTGAATGCTCCAACACTGGAAGTTTTTAAGAGGAGACTGGACAGCCATTTGTCTGAAATGGTATAGGGTTTCCTGCCTGAGCCAGGGGATGGACTAGATGACCTCCAAGGTCCCTTCCAGCTCTATTATAAAACTTTTATTCATTGAATGTTCAGTTGACTGAGGTTCATGTTTAATGAATAAAAGTTTTATAATAGAGCTGGAAGGGACCTTGGAGGTCATCTAGTCCAACCCCCTGCTCAGGCAGGAGACCCCATACCATTTCAGACAAATGGCTGTCCAGTCTCTTCTTCAAAACTTCCAGTGTTGGAACATTCACAACTACTTTTGATGCTTGACAACTGGTTCGTACTTATGACGGTCGTGGCGTCCCGGAGGGGTGTGTGGGTCAGGTGATCCCCTTTTGCGACCTTCCGACAAGCAAAGTCAATGGGGGAAGGCCAGATTCGCTTAGCGGCCGTGTCGCTAATGGAACAACTGCAGCGATTCTTCGCTGAACAAAGGAGGGAAGAAAAGTCGCAAAACGGGGCAAAGAAACGAACAGATTTCTCACCTAGCCGCATAAATTCCGGGCTCATAAAAGTCCCTTTTTTTTCCCTCCAGTGACTTTGTAACTTTGAACGGCCGCTAAGTGAAGCGGTGTAAGTAGAGGGCCACCAGTATTGTCGTGTTGGAGCTGAGCCCCGGAAGACAGAGGTCTCCAGCCCTGGGTCCGTGGACCGGTACTGGGCCACAGCATACCAGCAACTGGTCCGCACAAATAAGCAAAGTAAGCCCCATCCGTGGTATGCACACAACACACAAAACCACACACCCTTCGGTCCGCGGAAAAAGCTCTCTCCACGTAACCGGTGATCCCAGGTGCCCGAAAGGTTGGGGGCCTCTGCCCTAGGATATCTGGACATTGAACTTTCCTAAACAACAGACAGACACGCACACACACACACACACACACACACATACACACAGCAACAAATCTTTTTCCTTAGCGTTTCATGTTTAGACAGCCCAATGGCATTTTCCAGGGCTCCCTGCCAGCAGCCAACAAGGTTTAGCAAACATCTGGAACAATGCCCTTTTTGAGATGTTCGAACCCAGGGCAACGGGAATGGAAAAAAAAAAAAAAAGGCCGCCCGCATCAAAGCCGGGCCCGTCCGTGGAAAGTTGCTCTCCGGTTGCCAAGTATTTCTGGAGGATGAAGAAAAAGAGAGGGTGGGGGGCTGACCCCAGCCAGATGTGTCTAAATTTTGACCCCTTTGGGGGGGATTTTGGCCCCCGTTAAATGGAGCCTCTGGCCGAGGGACGCTCTGGGGTCCTCACCGGCGGTCCTCGACTTACGAGCGCAGCTGAGCCCAACGTTGCTGTCGCTGACCCAGACAGCTGTTAAGGGGACGTTGCTCCCTTTTACGACCTACCTTGCGACGGGTTGTTAAGGGAATCGCTGCGGTTAGTTAAGACGCCGACCGTCATAACTACGAGCCAGTGGCCGAATGGCTGAATTTTGATCATGTGACCGTGGGGACGAGGCAACAGTCTTTCTTCTGTCCCTTTTTCCAGCCGGGGTTATTAACTTTGAACGGTCCCTAAATGAACTGTTGCAAGTCGAGGATTGACATCTCTTGTCAGAATGTCGGGCCCGAGAGGTACAACTCACCTGTTTCAGGTGAGATGGGATTGTAAGACCTGTTGGCTACGAGGGAGTAAGACGGCACTAAACCTCTGTTTATCAGGCCCTCAGGTATGGCTTACAAGGGGTCAGTTACCGGCAGTCCTCGATTTATAACCATTCATTGTAAGGAATGAGGAGGGGGGGAGGAGGAGGAGGAGGGGAAGGAGGAGGAAGAGGAAGGGGAGGGGGAGGAGAGGAAGAAGAGCAGGAGGAGGAGAGGGGGGAGGAAGAAGAGGAGGAGGAGAGGAAGAAAAGGAGGAGGAGGACGATGGGGTCCTGGTTGCCGTCTGAGCTTGGCTGTTTTCTTGCAGACGTTTCATGACCCAACTAGGTAACATCATCAGTGCTAGAAGGGAGGGGGGTTGGTGGAGAGGAGCAGGAAGAGGAGGAGGAGGAGGAGGACCACCGTGGGGTCCTTAGTGCTCTCTCAGCTTGGTGGTTTCCTTGCAGACGTTTTGTTACCCAACTAGGTAGCATCATCAGTGTTAGAAGGGAGTGGAGGAGGAGGAGGAGGAGGACTGTGGGATCCTTGATGCTCTCTGAGCTGGGTGGTTTCCTTGCAGACGTTTCATGACCCAACTAGGTAACATCATCAGTGCTAGAAGGGAGTGGGACAAGAAACTATGGTTGGAAACTGATCAAGGAGAGAAGCAACATGGAATTAAGTTCGAAAGCACGTAAAAAAACGCAAGTAGAAAAATAGGGACCGCTCCGGTGGGAAGGGAACAGCGTTCCGTGCGCCTTTGGCGTCTAGTCATGCCGGCCACGTGACCACGGAGACATCCTCGGACAAGCGCTGGCTCTTCGATATATATATATATATGTGTGTGTGTGTGTGTGTGTGTGTGTGTAAATTTTTTGGATTGCTAACAAAGAATTAAAGGGAGACTAATATGGCCATTTCAAACTCATTTGAGTTTGAAATGGCCATATTAGTCTCCCTTTAATTCTTTGTTAGCAATCCAAAAAATTTACACAAATATGAGCTGTCACTGGTGTGGCTACAGCCTGTGGATGGCCTTGGGCTAGGCTGAAACAGGAAATAAGATTTGTCCCGTGTCTGGGACTAAGCAAGTGTATTCTAAAATACTTAACAAACACTTAACACACACACACACACACACACACACACAGAGTATATTTTGAGATTAGCAAAGACACAGGACCTCAGCTGAATCACATTTTTCTTTTTCCGTCCAAGGTGCGGCACAATTGCGGGGACACACCCCAGGGAAACCCAAAGGCAAGGCCTTCTTTTAACTTGTGTTTTCGAAAGACAACCGCACAATCCCCCGTGAATTGCTGAATTGTTCAGTCAAACGGGGAGTCATCCTTCCAGCTTCCTGGTTGTCACCCAGGGCTCAGCTTGGCCCCAAGGATCCTGGGGGGTTGCAAACGGGAACGGGCGTGTTTGTGTGTGCAAAAGCCTGTGCGGTTGCACAACTCCATCCTGACGTTTTTAGGGAAGGTTGGCATCCAGGTGACGAAGCGTTTAGGACAGGGGTAGGCAACCATGGCTCTTTTATGACTCGTGGACTTCAACTCCCAGAATTCCTGAGCCAGCCATGCTGGCTCAGGAATTCTGGGAATTGAAGTCCACGAGTCATAAAAGAGCCAAGGTTGCCTAACCCTGGTTTAGGAGGTTAGATAACAAACAGCCCGTGTGGCAACGGTGTGGGTTAGCACATTTTGCAGAACCAGGTGGTCCGAGGATCCCTTGGAGAGATTGTGGTTCTTTGGTTTTAAAGCAGCACGGAAACCCAGGGCTTAAGGATTTAAGGTTTACTCACGTATTCGGTGTCTCGATTCTAGACAATTTGCGCCACCCGAAGTAAAGCAACTTGGGAGTCCTCCTAGATTCACGGCTTACCCTAGAAGATCATGTAGTGGCCGTGACTAGGGGGGCTTTTGCCCAGGTTCGCCTGGTGCGCCAGTTGCGGCCCTATCTGGACCGGGATGCCCTGTGCACGGTCACTCATGCGCTCGTGACCTCTCGCCTTGACTACTGTAATGCTCTCTACATGGGGCTTCCCTTGAAGACCACTCGGAGGCTCCAACTGGTACAGAATGTGGCCGCGAGAGTTGTCTTGGGAGTTTCCCGGTACTCCCATGTTACACCTTTGCTCCGCGAGCTGCATTGGTTACCAGTTGTCTTCCGGGTGAGGTTCAAGGTCTTAGTTATGATCTTTAAGTCCCTACATGGCATGGGTCCGGGGTACCTCGGGGACCACCTGCTGCCGGCTTCAACTCCCCTCCGCCCTGTGCGTTCCCACAGAGAGGGCCTCCTCAGGGTGCCTCCGGTCAGGGAATGCCGACTGGCGGCCCCCAGGGGGAGAGCCTTCTCTGTGGGTGCCCCGGCTTTGTGGAACCAACTGCCGGTGGAGCTCCGGACGGCATCGGACCTCCGAACTTTCCGTCGTGGTCTGAAGACCCATTTGTTTGAATTGGCCGGTCTGGCCTGATGGGGGAGTTGGGTTTTAAATTGTCTTTTTAGATTGTATTATTGTTTTTAATTGGGCACTGATTTAATCTTTGTTTTAACTTTTGTATAGTATTGTATTTTTATTTATATGCCCTGTGAACCGCCCTGAGTCCCCAGGGAGAAGGGCGGTATATAAATTAAATAAAACATAAAACAACATAAACAAACATAAAGCAGTCTGCGAAATGGATGGGTAACAAAATGATGAAGAACTGTGAAGAAATTCATAACTGCTGTCAGGCTGGGGGATTCTGGGAGTTGACGTCTTCCCGTCTTAAAGCGGGCTGGCTGGGGGATTCTGGGAACTGAAGACCGCCCATCTTAAAGCATTGTTGGCTGGGGAATTTTGGGAGCTAAAGTCCACCCATCTTAAAGCAGGCTGGCTGGGGGATTCTGGGAGTTGGAGTCCACCCATCTTAAAGCAGGCTGGCTGGGGGATTCTGGGAGCTAAAGTCCACCCATCTTAAAGCAGGCTGGCTGGGGGATTCTGGGAGTTGGAGTCCACCCATCTTAAAGCAGGCTGGCTGGGGGATTCTGGGAGTTGGAGTCCACCCATCTTAAAGCAGGCTGGCAGGGGAATTCTGGGAACTGAAGTCCCCCCCCATCTTAAAGCATTGTTGGCTGGGGAATTCTGGGAGCTAAAGTCCACCCATCTTAAAGCAGGCTGGCAGGGGAATTCTGGGAGTTGAATTCCGCCCATCTTAAAGCATGCTGGCTGGAGGATTCTGGGAGCTGAAGTCCACCCATCTTAAAGCAGGCTGGCTGGGGGATTCTGGGAGTTGGAGTCCCCCCATCTTAAAGCAGGCTGGCTGGGGGATTCTGGGAGTTGGAGTCCCCCCATCTTAAAGCATGCTGGCTGGAGGATTCTGGGAGCTGAAGTCCCCCCATCTTAAAGCAGGCTGGCTGGGGGATTCTGGGAGTTGGAGTCCACCCATCTTAAAGCAGGCTGGCTGGGGGATTCTGGGAGTTGGAGTCCACCCATCTTAAAGCAGGCTGGCTGGGGGATTCTGGGAGTTGGAGTCCACCCATCTTAAAGCAGGCTGGCTGGGGGATTCTGGGAGCTGACGTCCCCCCATCTTCAAGTTTCAAGGTTGACAAAGCCTGGTGTGCGTAATGCTGCTCCTTCCTCCATCCTCGCATGTCTTCCAGACCCAGATGATGCATCACCCTCAATTCAGACAGTTTCCAAATGCCTTAAAACCACAAAAAAGGCGAACTCCTTCAGCTGAACTTTAAAGCTCAGTTTTAAAAAGCCAGGGCCAGCTGCCTGCCTGGTGAACTCATTGCTCCCCACAAAAATCCTGGGACGCCGTGAGGTCATTGCGGCAAGGCTGCCGTTTGTCCAGCACAACACAACTGACACAACCTCACTTTTCTCCCCTCCCTGCCCCAAAGGGACGGAAACGACACAATTCTCAGCAAAATGAATCGAGTGCAGCCGTCCAAAGCTTGGACGGTTCCTCCTTCTGCCAACCCCCCCCCTTTGCTTCTGCTTTGGGGGTTCCCCTTTCTCCCGATAGAAGCAGTCCTCGACTTACGGCAGTTCGTTTAGCCACCGTTCAACGTTGCGACGGCACTGAAAAGACGGCATTTTTCAAACTTACGACCACTGCAGCCTCCCCCTGGTCACGTGATCAGAATTCAAGACACTTGGTACTTAGGACAGCTGCAGTGCCCCGGGGTCACGCGATCCCCTTTTGCGACCGTCTGACCAGCAAAGTCAATGGGGGAAGCAGGAAGGAAGGAAGGAGAAAGAGGGAGGGAGGGAGGAGAGGAAGGAAGGAAGGAAGGAAGGAAGGAAGGAAGGAAGGAAGGAAGGAAGGAAGGAGAAAGAGGGAGGGAAGAAGGAAAGGAAGGAAGGAGAAAGAGGGAGGGAGGGAAGAGAGGAAGGAAGGAGAAAGAGGGAGGGAAATAAGAGAAGAAGGAAGGAAAGAGAAAGGGAAGAGGGGAAGGAAGGAAAGAGAGAGAGAAGAAGGAAAGGAAGGAAGGAGAAAGAGGGAGGGAGGGAGGAGAGGAAGGAAGGAAGGAAGGAGAAAGAGGGAGGGAAGAAGGAGGAAAGAAAGGAAGGAAGGAGAAAGAGGGAGGGAGGAGAGGAAGGAAGGATGGCTGGAAGGAAGGAAAGAAGGAAGGAAGGAAGGAAGGAAGGAAGGAAGGAAAGAAGGAAGGAGAAAGAGGGAGGGAAGAAGGAAAGAAAGGAAAGAGAGAAGAAGGAAAGGAAGGAAGGAGAAAGAGGGAGGAAGAGAGGAAGGAAGGAAGGAGAAAGAGGGAGGGAGGGAAGAGAGGAAGGAGAGAAGGAAGGAGAAAGAGGGAGTGAAAGAAGAGAGGAAGGAAGGAAGGAGAAAGAGGGAGGGAAGAGGGAAAGGAAGGAAAAGAGAGAGAAGAAGGAAAGGAAGGAAGGAAAAAGCGGGAGGGAGGGAAGAGAGGAAGGAAGGAAAGAGAAAGGGAGGGAGGGAAGAGAGGAAGGAAGGAAAGAGAAAGGGAGGGAGGGAAGAGGGGAAGGAAGGAAGGAAGGAGAAAGAGGGAGGGAGAGAGGAGAAAGGAAGGAAAGAGAGAGAGGAGGAGAGGGAAAGGAAGGAAGGAAAACTTTCTAGTCCTCTTGATCCCAATAAGCAGGACCTCCTCCTTCAGCGAGGGTCCCAGGCCCATCCGGGGCGGCGCCAGGCCCTTCCCTTCCCCAGTGGGCAATAAACGGGTGCCTGGAGACCTGCCAGTTCCCGGCTGGCTGAGTCACAAAGAGAAAAGCTACCTGGGGCTTCCCGCCACACCTGGCCCGGCCTGTGTGATTCAGAGACCGGCTCGGCCCCAACTGTTTGCACCGTGGGGCTGAGGCCCCAGGCCGGGTCTTTTGCCAAGGCCGCCGCGGGTGGCCTGGGGGCCGTTGAGCAAACTGGCGCTGCCCCGTTTCCGGCAGGGAGAAATTCAGAAAGGCTGTAGCAGCAAACTCTCCAGAGGATTCTGGGTAACTTGTCTCCTTTGCCAGCAGCATCCTCTGCGGCTCTGTGGCTCCTGCGGGAGGAATTTTCCCATCCTATTTTCAGGTCCAATCCCGGGTTAGGGACCTCTCCGCCACGCTGCAAGGCGGGAATAGTGGGTGGGGCTAAAGGAAGGGCAGGCGGGGCTAAATCAGGGGTGGGTGGGGCTAATGTTCCAACTGGGTGGGGCTACCACAGGTGGCCCAGCTCCCTGATTTGATGCAAGGTGAACCCAGCTCTGCTGGTTTACAAGCCGGTGACCAGGTGAGTCGCTCATTTTCCAACAAACCATAATTGCGGCTACTTCACACACACACACACACACACACAATGAGAGAAAGAATAAAATTCAAGCCTAAGGCAGGACTAGAACTCACCGTCTCCTAGGGACTGGCTCAAAATCAGCCAGCTGATTTTCATGCCTCCGGCAGGACTACAACTCACCATCTCCTGGCGATTGGTCCAAAGTCAGCCAGGAGGTTTTTGTAGACTAAGGCGGAACTAGAACTCACCGTCGCCCAGTTTCTACCCTGTTGCCTTAACCACTAGGTCCAACCTATGTGTGTCCAGTTTAATGAAGAGAAGGGCGAGAGGTGACATGATAGCAGTCTTCCAGTATCTCAGGGGCTGCCCCAAAGAAGAGGCAGTCAAGCTGTTCTCCAAAGCGCCTGAAGGCAGGAGAAGAAGCAACCGATCATGGAAACGAATCAAGGAGAGAAGCACCTAGAACTAAGGAGAAACTTCCTAACAGTGAGAACAATTAACCGGTGGAACCACCTGCCTCCAGAAGCTGTGAATGCTCCGACACTGGAAGTTTTTAAGAAGAGACTGGACAGCCATTTGTCTGAAATGGTACAGGATTTCCTGCCTGAGCAGGGGGTTAGACTAGATGACCTCCAAGGTCCCTTCCAACTTTATTATTATTGCTGTTGTTGTTTGTTGTTGCTGTTGTTATTATTAATCATCACACAGTCAGCCAGATGTTCAGACTGGATTACTATTAAGGTTCCCCCGCACATGCGTGCTACTCGTTTCTGACTCTAGGGGCCGGTGCTCGTGTCTGTTTCAAAGCCAAAGAGCCAGAGCTTGTCCGAGGACGTCTCCGTGGTCATGTGGCCGGCATGACTAGACGCCAAAGGCGCACGGAACGCTGTTACCTTCCCACCGGAGTGGTCCCTATTTTTCTACTTGCATTTTTACGTGCTTTCAAACTGCTAGGTTGGCAGAAGCTGGGACGAGTAACAGGCGCTCACTCTGCTACGCGGCACTCGGGATTCGACCCGCCAAACTGCCGACCTTCTGATCGACAAGCTCAGCGTCCTAACCCACTGAGCCATCGCGTCCCAATACTATTACTATTACTATTATTATTATCATTATTACCAGCACTATCGCTATTATCATCCAGCTCTTATGCGTCTATGATTGTAAATATATATGTGGGGATGACTTGAGAGAGAGAGAACAGCCAGAGAAGACCCTGAAAGCATGAAAATTAAAGGTTGGGGGGTGGTGGGGAGGTCTTAAAAGTACAGGCTGCTCCAGGACACCAGAGTATCCTTTAAAGCCCTCCGGATGGTCGGGCCGTTGTCCACCTCTTTCGAGGGGTGCCTGGAGACCCCCCTTCCTCAATTCCACCCCCAGGGCACCCCCCACTTGGTGGAGGTGGGGTTTCCAACATGGGGCTGGCTGCTGCGATAAGAGCTGCATTTGCTGGGCTCCTGTTTTTGCTTATCTTGGCTAGTTTTCAGAGAACAATGGCCAGGAAATTCTAATTAAAGGGACGAAAATACTATCGCAAAGGCCGGCGTGGGGCCCCCAGAAATAATAATAATAATAATAATAATAATAATAAAGCATTTTTGAAAAGGAGTAAAGGCCAAGTAGGAAGTCAAGGGGTGTGTGTGTGTGTGGGGGGAATGGGCAGGGCAACCCACCGAACTCTTCCCAAAGTTGGCAAAGCCGGGACCGGAAAAAAACACAACCCCAACCTCACACCAAACATGGGAAATAAACAGGAGCCGGTTCGGATGAAAGGGAATTGCACTCCAATCTGGAAAAATTCCCACCTTCTCCTTCGTCCTCCTCCGCCCGTTTGCCTCTTCTTCCCTCCTGCAATTAACTAACCACGCAGTCTTACGACTGGCTCCAGGTTGAGCGGATTGTAAGGAGTCCTCAGTTTACAACTATGTCTTCAAAGTTACAACGGCACTGGGGGGGGGGGAAAAAAGGGGGACTTAGAGCCGTTTTTCTCGCTTACGACCGTTACGGCATCCTCGCGGTCGCGTGTATCAAAATCCAGCCGCTTGGAAACTGGCATGTACTTATGACGGTTTGCAGCGTTCCCGGGGTGTGTGTCACGTGACCCCCTTTTGCGACCTTCCGACAAGCAAGGTCACAGGTGTGTGTGGGGGGGAGGCCCAGTTTCACTTCACAACTTTGTGACTAATTTAACCACTGCAGTGACTGGCTTAAATCGTGCGGCAAAAGAGGTCGTAAAGCGGGGCAAAACTCAACCTAGCGGCGGTCTCGCTTAGCCGCTCCTTCGCGGTCACAAATTGAGCGCTACCCGTGCTTAGAACACTTACTAAGGGTGGTAAAGCAAAGAGGGGCTTTTTAAATAGGAAAATACATTTTACTAGCATTGAAAAACATACAGCTTTGATACCAACATGCTTAATTTTTAACGAAAGCATGAAGAAAAAAAACAGAAAAGAAAAAACAGGAAGAGGGTGTAACGGGAATTAATTTTGTCTTCTGACTTTCTCCTTCCCTAAATGGTAGGGGGGGGGGGAAACCCCACATCCGGTTCGCTTTCCACCTCATCTCCTTCCTCGTGACGGTTTTGAAATTTTTGCTGCCTCAGTTTCTCAGAAGGAAAACAGCTCTTGCGAGACTGTTTATTGTACTTGGAATAGAGGCAGGATATGAATATGAACCTTCAGCCTCAACGTCTTCCTTGAGGTTTGCTTGGTGGCCGGGCAAGTTGGCAGTCTTGCAGCCTTCACTCACGTTGAGTCTGTGCCACCACGATGGGCCTCCATAACCTCAGCAGAAAGCTAGCAGCTTCGAAGTCAGGGGGGAATGGACTTCATCTTCAGTTGCTTGTTCTGGAAGCTGAGCAACCCAAGATGGGCAGAGAAGAATGTCAGTGGATGAGTGGACAATACATCCTCAGATGCTTGTATCTAGAAGCTACTCAAGATTGGCAGAGAAGAACATCAGTTGTCGGGTGAACAGTGCATCTTCAGTTATTTCTAAAAGCTGACCAATCCAAGATGGGCAGAGAAGCACATCAGTTGTTAAGTGGACAATACATCTTCAGTTGTTTCTAGAAGCTGACCAATCCAAGATGGGCAGAGAAGAACATCAGTTGTTGAGTGGACAATACATCTTCAGTTATTTCTAGAAGCTGACCAATCCAAGATGGGCAGAGAAGAACATCAGTTGTTGAGTGGACAATCCATCTTCAGTTGTTTCTAGAAGCTGACCAATCCAAGATGGGCAGAGAAGAACATCAGTTGTTGAGTGGACAATACATCTTCAGTTATTTCTAGAAGCTGACCAATCCAAGATGGGCAGAGAAGAACATCAGTTGTTGAGTGGACAATCCATCTTCAGTTATTTCTAGAAGCTGACCAATCCAAGATGGGCAGAGAAGAACATCAGTTGTTGAGTGGACAATCCATCTTCAGTTATTTCTAGAAGCTGACCAATCCAAGATGGGCAGAGAAGAACATCAGTTGTTGAGTGGACAATCCATCTTCAGTTATTTCTAGAAGCTGACCAATCCAAGATGGGCAGAGAAGAACATCAGTTGTTGAGTGGACAATAAATCTTTAGTTACTGGTTTCTAGAAGCTGACCAACCCAAGTCAGTTGATGAGTTGCTTGTTTCTAGAAGCTGCCCAAGATTGGCAGAGAAGAACATCAGTTGTCGAGTGGACAATACATCTTCAGTTGTTTCTTTCTGGAAGCTGACCATCCCAAGATTGCCAGAGAAGAACGTCAACTGAAGAAGAAAGAGGTTGGTTCTTGAAAGTGAGGGAGAAAGTTTTTATGTTCAGTTGGACAATCAAGTTCATGAGAAGAAAAAATATAGGAAAGGTCTAAGAGAACATCTTGGGAATGGGTTGAATTCCAGATTCATTTCCTTGAAGAATCACGAAAACTGGCTTTAACTCCAGATTAATTATAACGAAGAATCAGGAAACGTGTTTTGTCCTTTTCTTAGCGTCCACGAGCTGGGATTCTAACTGGACCAGCTCTTGAGCCTTGTGGACACGCTCCTGAATGTACTGGTGGGCCTCCTCATCATCAGCTTCCTCGTGACTCGTTTCAGATGCATACATCAGATCATGATCAGAGATGCCAGACATCTCCAACGAGTAAAGAAAGGCAATGTGTTCATCTAAGTTGGCATCCGAGTTCCTTTGGGTTCCATGCAAAGACTGGAGTTGAAGTTGAGTCAACGACCTTCTGGTGTCCGTCAGAACAAAGAGCTCTCTCAATTCCTGCTTGGTAAAATAGCGATACGGATTCTTCTTATCTCCTGTGCTTTGCCTTATCAACGAGTCCTTAAAGACTTGTCGCCGGTAGATCTTCTCCTCAACTGTCCCACACGTGATCAGACGGTAGATCACAACGTTCTCCTTTTGCCCGATCCTATAAACTCGGTCTACAGCTTGCATATCCGTGGCTGGATTCCAGCTGGGATCGAAGATCACCACTCGGGTAGCGGCCGTTAAAGTGAGGCCCACGCCGCCAATTTGAGTGGTCAGGAGAAAGACCGAGTAGCTATTATCCTTCTGGAAGTCTCTCACCCTCTTCTCCCGCTCCATCAAACAGGTCACCGTGCCATCGATCCGCATGAACTTGACACGTCGTTGGGTCAGGATGCATTCGATGATGTCCAACATCTTCCTCGACAAGGAGAAGACCAGTGTTTGGTGGCCTTCTTCCCGAAGCTTGGCCAACAAGTTGACCAGGAACATCAACTTTCCAGATTCTTGAATCAGAACCTTCTCAGATACTTTCTGAATCTCCTGCATCAGGTCCACGGCGTCTTCTTCGTCCTCTTGACTCGAAGTTTCCAAGCCAAGCTGGAGACAAGCTTGAGAAGACAACAACCTGGGGTGATCACAGAGTTTCTTCAGGATGGTCAGCTCCGCCAACGGGGAACGGGTTGTCATCAAAAGTTCCTTAATGTGGTCCAAGGAAAGGAAGTTCCTGTAAATTTCTTCTTGTACGGGTGACAGGTAGACCCAAACAATAAAGTCATTTTTTCTCGGGAGAGAAGGAATTTCGAGGGTATTGTGTCCGGGCGAACCGGTCAGTTGGTCTGATCTCAACTTCTGGATTTCATCTTTACTTCTCCTCAAGAAATGAGGCTGTATGATGGTCATCAAGTTCTCGGCGATCTTGAGGCCAAGAGCTTTCTCCCCCAAAGTCGCGTCCTTCTCCCTGGCCCGGGTGATCGGATTCTCGTACTCCATCTTGAAAGTTTTGGCTGTGCCAAGGAGACTGCCCTGACAGGCAAAATCAAAGAGAGACCAAAGTTCTTGCAGGTTATTCTGCACGGGTGTCCCAGTGAGGAGGATGCGGTTCCTGGCTGGGATGGCGTGCAAGGCTTTGGTGGTCTTCGCCAATGGGCTCTTGATTTTATGGGCTTCGTCTAAGATCAGGTAGTCCCAGATGAAGGCCTGCTGGTCGCAGCTTGACAGCTGCTCCCAGTTGGCCAGGATCATCTGATAGGACGTCAAAAGGACCCCCTTTGCAGTTTGGATTCGGTGCAGATGTTGGCCGCGCTCTTTCTTGCTCGTCCCGTGAAAAAGCTTCACCCGAATTCCCGGCGCCCACTTGGCAAACTCTTGCCTCCAGTTATTCACCAGCGTCACCGGCATGACCAGCAAGATGGAACGGATCAATTTTGCATCAAACATTCCCGAAAGGAAGGCGATGATCTGGATGGTCTTCCCCAAGCCCATGTCGTCGGCTAAAATGCCCCCCTTGAGCCCTTCACGGTAGAGGCGGTACAAGAAAGCCACGCCGTCCTTCTGGTGCTCGAAAAGCTGGTCGTGCATCTGGCGGTAAAGCCAGAGTCCACTCTGGGCCACGTTCACACATTCGTCTGCCTTTTCTTCCAAGGCCAGGGTGACCAGCTTCTCCTCCACCTGTCCTAGACAACCGTGCAGATCTTCACCGGGTCCCCTCTCGGGCGGCGTCTCTCGGTGACGGGTGGTGGGTTTCTTTGTAGACTCATTCGAGGTCTTCTGTTCTGCCTGGGGTCCGTTTCTGCAAAACACAACTTCATTGGAAGGGCTGAGAAGGGCAACGGGGGGGGGGATATGCTATTTTTCCTCTGAACTTAATGTTCCTTCCTTCCTTTCCTTCCTTCCTTCCTTCCTTCCTTCCTTCCTTCCTTCCTTCCTTCCTTCCTTCCTTCCTTCCTTCCTTCCTCCTTCCTTCCTTGTTCCCTTTCCCTCTATTTCCTTCCTTCCCCTTACCTTCCTACCTTCCTTTCCCTTTCATTTCTTTCCCTCCTTCCTTCCTTCCTTCCTTCCTTCCCTCTTCCTTCCCCCTTTCCTTCCTTGTTCCCTTTCCCTCAATTTTCTTCCTTCCCCTTTCCTTCCTTCCTTCCTACTTTCTTTCCTTCTTCCCTTTCCTTCTCTTCCTTCCTTCCTTCCTTCCTTCCTTCCTTCCTTCCTTCCTTGTTCCCTTTTCCTCTATTTCCTTCCTTCCCCTTACCTTCCTACCTTCCTTTCCCTTTCATTTCTTTCCCTCCCTCCTTCCTTCCTTCCTTCCTTCCTTCCTTCCCTCTTCCTTCCTTCCTTCCTTCCTTCCCCCTTTCCTTCTTTGTTCGCTTTCCCTCTATTTTCTTCCTCCTTTCCTTTCTTCCTTCCTACTTTCTTTCCTTCTTCCCTTTCCTTCTCTTCCTTCCTTCCTTCCTTCCTTCTTTCCCCTTTCCTTCCTACCTTTCTTTTGCTTTCCTTCCTTCCTTCCTTCCTTCCTTCCTTCCTTCCTTCCTTCCTTCCTTCCTTCCTTCCCTTCCTTTCCTTCCTTCCTTGTTCCCTTTTCCTCTATTTCCTTCCTTCCCCTTACCTTCCTACCTTCCTTTCCCTTTCATTTCTTTCCCTCTCCTTCCTTCCTTCCTTCCTTCCCTCTTCCTTCCTTCCTTCCTTCCTTCCTTCCTTCCTTCCCTTCCTTTCCTTCCTTCCTTGTTCCCTTTTCCTCTATTTCCTTCCTTCCCCTTACCTTCCTACCTTCCTTTCCCTTTCATTTCTTTCCCTCCTTCCTTCCTTCCTTCCTTCCTTCCTTCCCTCTTCCTTCCTTCCTTCCCCCTTTCCTTCCTTGTTCCCTTTCCCTCAATTTTCTTCCTTCCCCTTTCCTTCCTTCCTTCCTACTTTCTTTCCTTCTTCCCTTTCCTTCTCTTCCTTCTTTCCTTCCTTCCTTCCTTCCTTCCTTCCTTCCTTCCTTCTTTCCTTCCTTGTTCCCTTTTCCTCTATTTCCTTCCTTCCCCTTACCTTCCTACCTCCTTTCCCTTTCATTTCTTTCCCTCCCTCCCTCCTTCCTTCCTTCCTTCCTTCCTTCCTTCCCTCTTCCTTCCTTCCTTCCCCCTTTCCTTCTTTGTTCCCTTCCCCTCTATTTTCTTCCTCCTTTCCTTCCTTCCTTCCTACTTTCTTTCCTTCTTCCCTTTCCTTCTCTTCCTTCCTTCCTTCCTTCCTTCCTTCCTTCCTTCCTTCCTTCCTTCCTTCCTTCCTTCCTTCCTTCTTTCCCCTTACCTTCCTACCTTTCTTTTGCTTTCCTTCCTTCCTTCCTTCCTTCCTTCCTTCCTTCCCTTCCTTTCCTTTCCTTTCTTCCTTGTTCCCTTTTCCTCTATTTCCTTCCTTCCCCTTACCTTCCTACCTTCCTTTCCCTTTCATTTCTTTCCCTCCCTCCCTCCTTCCTTCCTTCCTTCCTTCCTTCCTTCCTTCCTTCCTTCCTTCCTTCCTTCCTTCCTTCCTTCCTTCCTTCCTTCCTTCCCCTTTCCTTTCTTCTTCCCTTTCCCTCTATTTTCTTCCTCCTTTCCTTCCTACTCCTTTCCTTCCTCCTTCCCTTTCCCTCTCCTTCCTTCCCTCCTTCCTTCCTCCCTCCCTCCCTCCCTCCCTCCAATTTGGGTTAAGAATTAGGGAAGGGCACCATTCACTAAACTTGGTTTGTTTTGACCCTGATTGGGCTTTTTGTATTGTTTGGGCCAAAACAGATTTTACGGCAGACTCCAAGAGATCCCAGGGAGTCCTCAACTTAACGACCACAATTCAACCCAAAATTCAGCTCCGTCACTAAGCAAGACAGAGCTGAAGAAGCTTCTGGGATGAGAGCGAAAGGTCTTCAAAGAGAAAATCAGTGGCCTCCTGGAAAAAAGCACCTTTGGAACAACCAGGACCTGGAGGATGGAGAACCCCCCCCACAGACAGTAAGCGAGACGGTTGTTAAGTGAATTTTGCCCCATTTTAAGACCTTCCTTGCTGCAGTGAATCCCTGCGGTTGTCAAGTTAATCACACGGTCGTTAAGCGAATCTGGCTTCCCCCATTGGCTTTGCTGGTCAAAAGGTCGCCAAAAGGGGACACTGCAGCCGTCATAAAGGCGAGTCAGTTGCCAAGTGTGTGAATTTTGATCACGTGACCCTGGGGCAGGGGTCGGCAACCTCGGCTCTTTTATGACTCCTGGACTTCAACTCCCAGAATGCCTGAGCCAGCCATGCTGAGGAGAAAGGGAGAGGTTTCCCTGCTGAGCCATGCTGGCTCAGGAATTCTGGGAGTTTGTGAGTCATAAAAGAGCCAAGGTTGCCTACTCCTGGCCTAGGCCTAGGCCGCTTTATGACTCGTGGACTTCAAGTCCCAGAATTCCTGAGCCAGCCATGCTGAGGGGAAAGGGAGAGGTTTCCAAGCTGAGCTGTACTGGCTCAGGAATTCTGGGAGTTGAAGTCCACGAGTCATGAGGGGGCCATAGTTCCCTCATGCTGGCTCAGGAATTCTGGGAGTTGAAGTCCATGAGTCATGAGGGGGCCATAGTTCCCCCATGCTGACTCAGGAATTCTGGGAGTTGAAGTCCACGAGTCATGAGGGGGCCATAGTTCCCTCATGCTGGCTCAGGAATTCTGGGAGTTGAAGTCCATGAGTCATGAGGGGGCCATAGTTCCCCCATGCTGACTCAGGAATTCTGGGAGTTGAAGTCCACCAGTCATGAGGGGGCCATAGTTCCCCCATGCTGGATCAGGAATTCTGGGAGTTGAAGTCCACGAGTCATGAGGGGGTCATAGTTCCCTCATGCTAATTCTGGGAGTTGAAGTCCACAAGTCATGAAGGGGCCATAGTTCCCTCATGCTGGCTCAGGAATTCTGGGAGTTGAAGTCCACGAGTCATGAGGGGGCCATAGTTCCCTCATGCTGGCTCAGGAATTCTGGGAGTTGAAGTCCACGAGTCATGAGGGGGCCATAGTTCCCCCATGCTGGCTCAGGAATTCTGGGAGTTGAAGTCCACCAGTCATGAAGTGGCCATAGTTCCCCCATGCTGGCTCAGGAATTCTGGGAGCTGAAGTCCACGAGTCATGAAGGGGCCATAGTTCCCCCATGCTGGCTGAAGAATTCTGGGAGTTGAAGTCCACGAGTCATGAAGGGGCCATAGTTCCCCCATGCTGGCTGAGGAATTCTGGGAGTTGAAGTCCACGAGTCATGAAGGGGCCATAGTTCCCTCATGCTGGCTCAGGAATTCTGGGAGTTGAAGTCCACGAGTCATGAAGGGGCCATAGTTCCCTCATGCTGGCTCAGGAATTCTGGGAGTTGAAGTCCACGAGTCATGAGGGGGCCATAGTTCCTCCATGCTGGCTCAGGAATTCTGGGAGTTGAAGTCCACGAGTCATGAGGGGGCCATAGTTCCTCCATGCTGGCTGAGGAATTCTGGGAGTTGAAGTCCACGAGTCATGAGGGGGCCATAGTTCCTCCATGCTGGCTGAGGAATTCTGGGAGTTGAAGTCCACGAGTCATGAGGGGGCCATAGTTCCCCCATGCTGGCTCAGGAATTCTGGGAGTTGAAGTCCATGAGTCATGAGGGGGCCATAGTTCCCCCATGCAGGCTCAGGAATTCTGGGAGTTGAAGTCCACGAGTCATAAAAGAGCCGAGGTTGCCGACCCCTGCCCTGGGGGGCATGCTGCAAGGGTTATTTTTCCCCAGTGCCGTTGTAACTTTGAACGGTCGCTAAACAAACTCTTGTAAGTCGAGGACTTCCGGTATTGTTTGGGTCAAAACAGACTTTAAGGCAGACGCCAAGAGACTAGTCCATACCGAGGAGGGCGTGGTGAGCAAACCTTTGAGCAAGGAGGGAAGGTTGCTTAGGTCCTGAAAATGTCAACCCCCCCCCCAATTTTTTTTGCACGTCGTTGTTCCAGCTGACCAGACATTGATTGACGGTCACCTTGATTGATTTCAACTTCATAAAAACTCCCCCCTAAGTAGGGCAGTTCACGACCCTGAGAAATGGGGTGCCTTGACGCCGGTGTCTTTCGGGGTTTTTTTCTCCCGGGGTTCACACCCTGAGCAACGGGGTGGTTTGGATGACCTCAAGAGCCCCTTCAACTTTAGAATGTTACACAGGTAGTTTAGTGACGGTTTGAAGTTACCAAAGACTGGGGGGGGGAGGAAGTGGCTTATAACCCGTTTTCACCCTTAACGGCCGTCGCAGCGTCCCCCCCCGTGTTCACGTGATCAAAATTTGGACGCTTGGCCACTGACTCGTATTTATGACGGTTGCGGTGTCCCGGGGTGTGTGTGTGTGTCAATCACGTGATCCCCTTTTCGGGGCCCTCTGACAAGCGAAGTCAAGGGAGAAAGCCGGACTCATTTAACCACCATGTTACTAACTTAACCCGCTGTGGCGATTCCCTTCATAACTGCAACAAGAAAGGTCGTAAAGCGGAGCCAGACTCACTTAAGGACCGTGGAAATTTCTGGCTGAATTGCGGTCGTAAGCCGAGGCTTGGCTGGTTTGCAACCGTACCGGTTATGAGCTCCAGATTTTGAGAATTTAAAGACCGGGTGGCAGAGAGTGAGAGGAAAATCAACTGGAAAACCTCCCCCCCCCCGAAAAAAAAATAATTAAAATTATATTTAAATTGAGAGTGGATCTAACCACAGCATCTTGCTGTAAAGTGAGGACTTCCCGCATTTCACAACTGAAGGACACAAACCACAAGATCTCCCCAGCCCTGCCCGAAATGCCATCTCCAAGACACAGGCTTTCCTCCTCAATGAGAACTAGGCCCTTGGCTCTTACCTTTGACCCTGTTTCACCCGCCTGCTATTTCTGCCTCTGGTCACCGTTACGGCTGCCATGATGGTCTCCACAAACCGGGATTACTCCAATTTTGCCTCCGAAGAAAACGAAACGAAAAACCTGCAACCAAACAGAAGTCGTACGAAGATGGAAGAAATTTTGAGTTTTAAATATTTGGGGTTGGGAGGGGTGCAGCAGCACCAGAAATGGTATACAGGGAGATATAATAATAATAATAATAATAATAATAATAATAATAATAATAATAATAATAATAATAATAATAATAATAATGATGATGATGATGATGATGATGATGATGATGATGATGATGATGATGATGATGATGGAAGGGACCTTGGAGGTCATCTAGTCCAACCCCCTGGTCAGGCAGGAAACCCTATAGTCCTATACCATCTCAGACAAGGAAGGAAGGAAGGAAGGAAGGAAGGAAGGAAGGAAAAGAGGGAAGGAATAGAATAGAATAGAATAGAATAGAATAGAATAGAATAGAATAGAATAGAATAGAATAGAATAGAATAGAATAGAATAGAATAGAGATGGAAGACGCCTTGGAGGTCATCTAGTCCAACCCCCTGCTCAGGCAGGAAACCCTATAGTCCTATACCATCTCAGACAAGGAAGGAAGGAAGGAAGGAAGGAAGGAAGGAAGGAAGGAAAAGAGGGAAGGAATAGAGTAGAATAGAGCTGGAAGGGACCCTGGAGGTCATCTAGTCCAACCCCCTGCTCAGGCAGGAGAACCTATGCCATCTCAGACAAGTGGCTGTCCAGTCTCTTCTTAAAAGCCTCCAGGGACGGAGCGCCCCACGATTTTCGCCGTTTGCTCAGTGCATTCAATCGTAGCCCAGCCAAACAGGGTTGGTTTGCGAAAAGCGCTAAGCACCACGCCCACAGGGAAACTAACCAGGGTTAATAAACCTAGTTTAGCAACTTGGGCCAAGCCGCCACTCAGCTTGTACCCTGACCCAGTTTCTTGGGCCGGGTAGCCTTTCGCAGGCATCACATTAAACGGGGCGCCAGGTCCGCCTTTATAGTTTGCTAGCCGGTAGGTAGACAAAAAGCAAAGTAACTCTTGGAAACAAGAGCTAAATTCTACACGTTAAAAACATGGTGGGTTTCAGTCTGTAAATACTTTCTACACAAAACTGTATAGGTAAAAAGTGCACCCGGTCGCTTTCTAGGTTTTGAGAGACGCAGCTCACCCCCCCAAAATGAAGGTTCTCCAGTCTTTGCCCAAAGGGAGGCTCCCTTCTCTCCGTGGGATGGGGAGAGGAGCCGGAAGGGGGAGCATTTATTCCGTCAGCCAATTAATCCGTCAGTGACATCACGGAGGGTCGCAGGGCTAAGTAAAGGGACAGGGAGGCAAAGCAAGGGTTTGTGGTGTATTAAAGGAACTGTGAAAAATAAAATAAAATAAAATAAAATAAAATAATAAAATAAAATAAAATAAAATAAAATAAAATAATAAAATAAAATAAAATAAAATAAAATAAAATAAAATAAAATAAAATAAAATAAAATAAATAAAATAAAGTAAAATAAAATAAAATAAAATAAAATAAAATAAAATAAAATAAAATAAAATAAAATAAAATAATAAAATAAAATAAAATAAAATAAAATAATAAAATAAAATAAAATAAAATAAAATAAAATAAAATAAAATAAAATAAAATAAAATAATAAAATAAAATAAAATAAAATAAAATAAATAGTGAAAAAAAGAACAAGTGCTGATTCTTCCATTTGTTAATTTGCTGCACATTCTTTCTCTTTTTCTTCCTTCCTTCCTTCCTCCCTTCCTTCCTTCCTTCTTTCCTTCCTTCCTTCCTTCCTTCCTTCCTTCCTTCCTTCCTTTTTCTCTCCTCTCTCTTTCTCCTGCCTGCCTCCTTCTTTCTCTCATTTTTCTTGTTCTCCTTTCCTTTCTTCCTTCCCTCCTTCCCCTCACATCTTTTTTCCTTCCTTCCTTCTTTTTTCATTTCTCTTTCTTTTTCTCCTTCCTTCCCTCCCTTCCTTCTTTCATATCTCCCCTTCCTTCCTTTCCTCCCTCCCGCCTTCATCTTTCTTTCTTTCTTTCCTTCTTTCTTTCTTTCTTTCTTTCTTTCTTTCTTTCTTTCTTTCTTTTTCTTTCATTTCTCCTTCCCTCCCTCCTCCTTTCATATCTTCCTTCTTTCCTTCCTTCCTTCCTTCCTTCCTTCCTTCCTTCCTTCCTTCCTTCCTTCCTTCCTTTTTCTCTCCTCTCTCTTTCTCCTGCCTGCCTGCCTCCTTCTTTCTCTCATTTTTCTTGTTCTCCTTTCCTTTCTTCCTTCCCTCCTTCCCCTCACATCTTTTTTTCCTTCCTTCCTTCTTTTTACATTTCTCTTTCTTTTTCTCCTTCCTTCCCTCCCTTCCTTCTTTCATATCTCCCCTTCCTTCCTTTCCTCCCTCCCGCCTTCATCTTTCTTTCTTTCTTTCTTTCTTTCTTTCTTTCTTTCTTTCTTTCTTTCTTTCTTTCTTTCTTTTTCTTTCATTTCTCCTTCCCTCCCTCCTCCTTTCATATCTTCCTTCTTTCCTTCCTTCCTTCCTTCCTTCCTTCCTCCCTCCCTCCCTTCCTTTTTCTCTCCTCTCTCTTTCTCCTGCCTGCCTGCCTCCTTCTTTCTCTCATTTTTCTTGTTCTCCTTTCCTTTCTTCCTTCCCTCCTTCCCCTCACATCTTTTTTTCCTTCCTTCCTTCTTTTTTCATTTCTTTCTTTTTCTCCTTCCTTCCCTCCCTTCTTTCATATCTATCCTTCCTTTCCTCCCTCCCCCCTTCATCTTTCTTTCTTTCTTTCTTTCTTTCTTTCTTTCTTTCTTTCTTTCTTTCTTTCTTTCTTTCTTTCTTTCTTTCTCTTTCATTTCTCCTTCCCTCCCTCCTCCTTTCATATCTTCCTTCCTTCCTTCCTTCCTTCCTTCCTTCCTTCCTTCCTTCCTTCCTTCCTTCCTTTTTCTCTCCTCTCTCTTTCTCCTGCCTGCCTGCCTCCTTCTTTCTCTCATTTTTCTTGTTCTCCTTTCCTTTCTTCCTTCCCTCCTTCCCCTCACATCTTTTTTTCCTTCCTTCCTTCTTTTTACATTTCTCTTTCTTTTTCTCCTTCCTTCCCTCCCTTCCTTCTTTCATATCTCTCTTTTCTTCCTTTCCTCCCTCCCCCCTTCATCTTTCTTTCTTTCTTTCTTTCTTTCTTTCTTTCTTTCTTTCTTTCTTTCTTTCTTTTTCTTTCTTTCATTTCTCCTTCCCTCCCTCCTCCTTTCATATCTTCCTTCCTCCTTTCTTCCTTCCTTCCTTCCTTCCTTCCTTCCTTCCTTCCTTCCTTCCTTCCTTCCTTCCTTCCTTCCTTCCTTCCTTCCTTCCTTCCTGGATCACCGAGCAGGGTTTTAACGTCAAGGAGGTTCTTGCACAAACACTGACATTACAACCTCATTGTAGGACTTAAGGATGCTCTGAACAAGAGAAGCTTCTGCGTTTAACTTTCCCATAACTGCCTCTTTGCAGAGATAAATGATCTTTTTTTTTCATCCTGGTTACAAACAGAGAAAGAAAAAAACGGAAAACTTGAAACCCGCCTGATGGCTAGAGATTCAAAGGGTCAGCCAGGGCAAGGCTGGAGTAGCACCAGAGACTTAAAAAAAAAACCAAAAAAAAAACCAAAAACCAACCAACCTGCTTTTCCAAGCAATTATCCACCATGCCATGAGGGTGCTTTGTCGTCAAACCCTCATCTCCCCACCGTTGCGGGATGCGAAATCAGCGGAATAAAATTGCTAGGATCACTTTTCTTTGTAACATTCTGATAGAAGGGTTGTTCCCCCTCCCCCACCCCCGGCACAGCATCCCCTGTGCTGCCTTACTCACAGTTTGCTCAAGAGTGACCCCTGGCCCAGTGTGGCCTCTACGCATAGTCTTTGACTTACAATCACATGGGACACTAAGTGAGGCTGTCGGTTAAATAGACCCTTTTTCTGCCACGGTCGCTAAGCGAATCGCGCAGTTGTTAAACGAATCCAGCTTCCTCCCTTGACTTTGCTTGTTGGGAAACCGGCTGGGAAGGCTGCAAACCGTGATCCCGTGACCTCAAGACGTTGCACCCGTTGTCCGTACGCGCCAGGCGCCAAGCGCCTGAATTTGAATCACATAACAGGGAGGATGCTGCAAAGGTCGTAAGTGTGAGGCCTGCTTGTCAAATCACTGTAACTTTGAACGGTCATTAAAGGGAGTCAGGGGCTACCAGAGTGGCAGCCCTGATACAGTAGCCTGACTTAATTCTGCAACCAGGCGTAACCTCTTGATGTCTCTTGAACCATGGTTAGCCACAACGCTGGGTTCCCCATCCGTCTGAGGCACCTTCTTCTCATTGCAGACCCAGCTGCTTAAGCCTCAGTTGATAACTCTAAGAGCAACACTGTGTTGTTGGTCTGATTGTGTTGTTTCTCTCGGCCATCTGTGTGGGTGGGTGGGTGGGTAGGTACATGCATAGTTTAGTTTTTTCTTTATTGATTTATTTTGTCATGTTTATGCACTGTATATTGGAGGTGGCTACCGTTGGGGAGCTGCACGCAAGGAAATCTCGTTTTAACATACATTTAAAGTGACAATAATGTTATTATTCTATTCTATTCTATTCTATTCTATTCTATTCTATTCTATTCTATTCTATTCTATTCTATTCTATTCTATTCTATTCTATTCTATTCCATTCCATTCCAATCCATTCCATTCCATTCCATTCCATTCCATTCCATTCCATTCTATTCTATTCCATTCCATTCCATTCCATTCCATTCCATTCCATTCCATTCCATTCTATTCTATTCTATTCTATTCTATTCTATTCTATTCTATTCTATTCTATTCTATTCCATTCCATTCCATTCCATTCCATTCCATTCTATTCTATTCTATTCTATTCCATTCCATTCCATTCCATTCCATTCCATTCCATTCCATTCTATTCTATATTTTCTATTCTATTCTATTCTATTCTATTCTATTCTATTCTATTCTATTCTATTCTATTCTATTCTATTCTATTCTATTCTATTCTATTCTATTCTATTCTATTCTATTCCATTCCATTCCATTCCATTCCATTCCATTCTATATATTCTATTCTATTCTATTCTATTCTATTCTATTCTATTCTATTCTATTCTATTCTATTCTATTCTATTCTATTCTATTCTATTCTATTCTATTCTATTCTATTCCATTCCATTCCATTCCATTCCATTCCATTCTATTCTATTCTATTCTATTCTATATTTTCTATTCTATTCTATTCTATTCTATTCTATTCTATTCTATTCTATTCTATTCTATTCTATTCTATTCTATTCTATTCTATTCTATTCTATTCTATTCTATTCCATTCCATTCCATTCCATTCCATTCCATTCCATTCCATTCCATTCCATTCTATTCTATTCTATTCTATTCTATTCTATTCTATTCTATTCTATTCCATTCCATTCCATTCCATTCCATTCCATTCCATTCTATTCTATTCTCAGGGTGAGGCAACTGTTTGGGGACTGAAACGATGGCTTAATACAAAACGTCAGAGGGTGACACAAATCCTTTGAACATGTTTTGGGAAAATGCGGCTGCAACAGTCGGCTTAGGCTTATACAAGATGTGATAGACATCTTCCAATTCTTGAGGGTCTGTCACAGGGAGACTTATTCCCCCGAAGCATCTCAGAGCAGGACGAGAAGCAACGGATGGAAACGAACCAACTTAGAAATAAGGAGAAATTTCCTGAAGTTTCGTGAGAACAGTTAACCAGTGGAACTGCTCGCCTCCAGAAGTTGCGGCTGCCCCATCACCGGCAGTTTTCATGAAGAGACTGGGCAGCCATTTGTCTGAAATGGTACAGGGTTTCCTGCCTGAACAGGGGGTTGGACTAGATGACCTACCAGGTCCCTTCCAGCCCTGATCTTATGGCAAGTTGCTTGAATCGCAGCGCCCTGATTTTTCTCCCCTGGGTTTGAACTTGGCAACCTGTAACAGGTGAATGGACAATTTTGGTCTCCCCTTCCAAGTTCTGAAAGATGGAAAAACAGCCCTCTTGCTCTTGATTTTGCTGACGCTTCCTGCATAAACTCACTGACTTTTTAAATTGATCTTCTGACCCCGAGGATTTGCTGTGGGCTCAGCAATTTTACCACGGGGGGGGGGGGGAAGCGCTGGAAGAATCCTAACAAGGTCATTCAGTTTTTTTTAAAAAAAAAACAAACCCAGTTTTTAGCTTGGACTCATTCTACCGGATCGGCCAGGGTGGAATTGAATAAGGGTTTCTTCTGAGTAGAGGCATCAAATGACCGTTCAAAGTTAGGAGAGATCTCCTTATGATGACTTAGTCTGGATGGCTGCAACGCTCATGCTGGGCGCTAAGCCACTGGCCGGGATTAAGGGCTGTTTGCAGGGTGCTGTGGTCAAGTGACTGCGTTTTACTGTGCTTTCGCCCCAAACTAGCATTTCAGCTTTTGACAAAACCTGGCTGACAGCAAACGTGGGTTTGCTTGATGAGTGTGGTGTTCGTTTAAACCACTGCTGGGGGGTTAAAGTTTGGGTCAGTCGCACGGGTGAGTCAATTTAGGGAACATCGTCAGTGCTAGAAGGGAGGGGGGTTGTGGAGAAGAGGAGGAGGAGGAGGAGGAGGAGGAGGAGGAGGACAACTGTGAGATCCTGAGTTTGATGTTTGGTGGAGACATTTCATGATGTTCCCTAGTTGGGTCGTGAAATGTCTGCAAGAAAGCAACCAAGCTCAGAGAATACTAAGGATCCCAAAATTCTCCTCCTCCTCCTCCTCCTCCTCCTCCTCCTCCTCCTCTTCCTCCTCCTCCTCCTCCTCCTCCTCCAACTGCACTCGCTTCTAACACTGATGGTGTTCCCTAGTTGGGTCATGAAATATCTGCAAGAAAACCACCAAGCTCAGACAGTACCAAGGATCCCACAATTCTCCTCCTCCTCCTCCTCCTCCTCCTCCTCCTCCTCCTCCTCCTCCTCCTCCTCCTCCACCTCCACCACCTCCTCCTCCTCCTCTTCTGTGCAAACCCCACTCCTTTCTAGCACTGATGATGTTGCCTAGTTGGGTCATGAAACATCTGCAAGGAAACCACCAAGCTCAGAGAGCACCAAGGACTTCATAGTCCTCCTCCTCCTCCTCCTCCTCCTCCTCCTCCTCCTCCTCCTCCTCCTCCTCCTCCTCCTCCTCCTCCTCCTCCAACTGTACTCCCTTCCAGCACTGATGAGGTTCCCTAGATAGGTCATGAAATGTTTGCAAGAAAATCACATTCAGAGAGCACCAAGGATCCCACAATTCTTCTCCTCCTCCTCCTCCTCCTCCTCCTCTTCCTCCTCCTCCTCTTCACTCCTCTTCTAGCACTGATGATGCTACCTAGTTGGGTCATGAAATGTCTGCAAGCAAAAACCAAGCTCAGAGAGCACCAAGGACTCCATCCTCCTCCTCCTCCTCCTCCTCCTCCTCCTGTCTGCAACCCCCCTTCTAGCACTGATGATGTTACCTAGTTGGGTCACAAAACCACCAAGCTCAGAGAGCACCAGGGACCCCATAGACCACCTCCTCCTCCTCCTCCTCCTCCTCCTCCTCCAACTGTACTCCCTTCTAGCCCTGATGATGTTCCCTAGTTGGGTCATGAAACGTCTGCAAGAAAACAACCACGTTCAGAGAGCACCAAGCACCCCACAGTCCTCCTCCTCTTCTTCCTCCTCTTCCTCCTCCACTCCACAACCCCCCCTCCCTTCTAACACTAATGATGGTCCTCCCTTGGGTCATGAAACATCTGCTAGCAAACCACCAAGCTCAGAGAGCACCCAGGACTCCACTTTAAGCTACACATGATGGGCGAGGCCAGTGAAATCAGCAAGAAATCTCACTACGGTTTTACTGCAGTGAGTGGACCTGGATGCCAGCAGCTTTTTGAGTGATTCAGCAGTAGGGCATCCAAACCCGCATTCCTGCCTGATCTTGAAGGACAGCGGGCCTTCTGTCCGATGGCAGGCATTGAGTTCATTCATGAATGGCAGGTGGGAAGTGAAACCCAGGCTCCGATTACGACAACTGCGGAAACTGGGGCCCACTGGACAAGGGAAGGGAAATGGGGGTCCAGCCCTGAGAGATAAGTGAGGAAGGGAGCCAGTTCTACTGAAGAGAGGTCAGGTAGCAACTCATCCTGTGAAGAAAATGCCAGCGGGCATCATAAATCTCTCCCGTGGAGGAGGATTTGATTTAGAATAGAATAGAATAGAATAGAATAGAATAGAATAGAATAGAATAGAATAGAATAGAATAGAATAGAATAGAATAGAATAGAATAGAATAGAATAGAATAGAATAGAATAGAATAGATGGTGATGGGAATATAATATAATATAATATAATAGAATAGAATAGAATAGAATAGAATAGAATAGAATAGAATAGAATAGAATAGAATAGAATAGAATAGAATAGAATAGAATAGAATAGATGGTGATGGGAATAATATAGAATAGAATAGAATAGAATAGAATAGAATAGAATAGAATAGAATAGAATAGAATAGAATAGAATAGAATAGAATGAAGAATGGAATAGAATTAGAATAGAATAGAATAGAATAGAATAGAATAGAATAGAATAGAATAGAATAGAATAGAATAGAATAGAATAGAATAGAATAGAATAGATGGTGATGGGAATAGAATAGAATAGAATAGAATAGAATAGAATAGAATAGAATAGAATAGAATAGAATAGAATAGAATGAAGAATGGAATAGAATTAGAATAGAATAGAATAGAATAGAATAGAATAGAATAGAATAGAATAGAATAGAATAGAATAGAATAGAATAGAATAGAATAGAATAGAAGGTGATGGGAATAGAATAGAATAGAATAGAATAGAATAGAATAGAATAGAATAGAATAGAATAGAATAGAATAGAATAGAATAGAATAGAATAGAATAGAATAGAATAGAATATGGGAGATATAATAAAATAGGATAGGATAGGATAGGATAGGATAGGATAGGATAGAATAGAATAGAATAGAGCTGGAAGGGACCTTGGAGGTCTTCTAGTCCAGCCCCCTGCTCGAGCAGGTGAACCTATACCATCTCAGACAAGTGACTGTCTAGCCTCTTCTTAAAAACCTCCAGTGATGCAGCACCCACCATTTCTGGTGGCAAGCTGTTCCACTGGTCAATTGTCCTCCCTGTCAGGAAGTTTCTCCTCAATTCCAGGTTGCTTCTCTCTTGGTTCAGTTTCCATCCACGGCTTCTTGTCTTTCCCTCGGGTGCTTTGGAGAATAATTTGACCCCCCCCTCTTCTTTGTGGCAGCCCCTCCAATACTGGAAGACTGCTATCATGTCACCCCCTGGTCCTTCTTTTCACTAGGTCAGACATCCCCAATTCCTGCAAACGTTCCTCCTGTACGTTCAAATATCTTTGACATGTTAAGTTAAAATATCTGCGAAACAGTAGCAGGATGAAAGGAACCTGACTCAACTGAGTTCGTTTTTTTAAAATGATGACGGAGGAAGGGAAAAGCACAGCCCCGAGAAGCTGGTTATTGGAGAGTCTCCGGACTATTATTACTCTGCCGCCGGAGTCTGTTGTGAGCTTAAATCCCTCTTGAGCTGCCCCATAGTAGGTCTCAGGTGTCAGCGGAGCCCCACCATGAATGGCTCCTGGCACCGAGTCTGGCGCCTGACAGGGCTTCAGGCAGAGACAAAGAGTTGGCTCTACGTAGTCCTGAATTCCTGGCCAGCCCCTTGAAGTTTCCGGCCCCTCTTGAGGAATAACAGAATCACAGAAGGAGAGAGCTGGAAGGGACCTTGGAGGTCTTCTAGTCCAACCCCCTGCTCAGGCATGAAACCCTGTACCATTTCAGACAAATGGCAGTCCAATCTCTTTGGGAAAACTTCCAGTGTTGGAGCATTCACAGCTTCTAGAGGCAGGTGGTTCCACGGGTTAATGGTTCTCCCTGTCAGGAAGTTTCTCCTTAGTTCCAGGTTGCTTCTCTCCTTGGTGAGTTTCCATCCGTTGCTTCTTCTCCTGCCTTCTGGTGCTCTGGAGAAGAGCTTGACTCCCTCTTCTTTGGGGCAGCCCCTCAGATATTGGAGGACTTCTATCATGTTTTCCCTGGTCCTTCTTTTCACTAGACAAGCCATATCTAGTTCCCTTAGTGGTTGATCACGATGTATTAACAGAATAACAGAGTTGGAAGGGACCTTGGAGGTCATCTAGTCCAACCACCTGCTCAGGCAGGAAACCTATACCATTGCAAACAAACATTTGAGATGAACCCAAGCACAATTTTCAAGCAGGGGTAGGCAACCTGGGCTCTGTTATGACTTGTGGACTTCAACTCCCAGAATACCTGGCTGGCTGGGGCAGGGTTAGGCAACCTTGGTTCTTTTATGACTCGTGGACTTCAACTCCCATCCATAAATGCCTGTCTTGTCTGGGATACCACCCATCCTCTTCACAACCTGTTTTCCTTGTTTCCTTCTGAGAGGAGGGGGCTCCGTGGTATCCGAAGCAGACCATCCGGATTCAGTCCCAGTTTTGTGCCATACACAGTATCAACCTGGTGAGCTCTAAACCAGGGGTCTTCAAACTTGGCGTGGCAGGCTGAGGAATTCTGGGAGTTGAAGTCCACAAGTCATCAAAGGGCCAAGTTTGAAGCTGTGGACTTCAACTCCCAGAATTCCTCAGCCAGCGTGCCTGGCTGAGGAATTCTGGGAGTTGAAGTCCACAAGTCATCAAAGGGCCAAGTTTGAAGTTGTGGACTTCAACTCCCAGAATTCCTCAGCCAGCGTGCCTGGCTGAGGAATTCTGGGAGTTGAAGTCCACAAGTCATCAAAGGGCCAAGTCTGAAGACCCCTGCTCTAAAGCTTCCTCCTTCCATTACGTATTCAAGAGGGACAGTGAATAATATTTACATGTTTCTTACATGTAAGGGTGTAGGTCTGTACATATGTCGCATATAGCCCGATTAAATGTGTGTTATGTATGTGTAGACTTTTGAGAGCAAGCAACTAAATTTTATTTTTAATGCGGGCCGTCGTGCCCACAGTAAAAAATAATGACAATGAAGATTATCTAATATCTTATCTAATATCTAATCTTCAAAGCTGGACTGTTTTGGGTTGTTGTTTTTTTTTTTTGCTTCCCTAGTGTCGATTATCAATTTCCGTGGCGGTTAAGAAGTCCCCCGTCTCCTTGTGGACAGAGACCCAAATGTCTCAAATGCGTCACGGAGGTCCAGCTGCGAGAGTCAGGCAACCCTCCTGTCAGTCTGGAACGCATCGGCCTGAACTTTGGCACAGTTGGACTCCGATGAGAAGACGATGCCAAATGGTTGCCGTCACCTGTCTCCATATTTTATGGTGTTTTGTTCCCTTCTGGTGTCTCTTTGCTCCTGGGAGGAACAGCGTAAGAAGGCCGAGGCTGTGCCCGAAGGACCTCGTGAGTCAGGACTCTGGAAAGAGTGCAGAGAAGAGCAACAAAGAGGATCGGGGGACTGGAGGTTAAAACATATAAGGAACGGTTGCTGGAATTGGGAATGGACATTCCCAAACTGGACAGTTTAATGAAGAGAAGGACGAGGGGGGACAGGATAGCAGCCTTCCAGTATCTCAGGGGCTGCCCCAAAGAAGAGGCAGTCAATCTCTTCTCCAAAGCACCTGAAGGCAGGACAAGAAGCAACGGGTGGAAACTAGTCAAGGAGAGAAGCAACCTAGAACTAAGGAGAAATTTCCAGACAGGGAGAACAATTAACCAGTGGAACAGCTTGCCACCAGAACTTGAGACTCTAGAAAGAGTACAGAGGAGAGCAACAAAGATGATCAGGGGACTGGAGGCTAAAACGTATAAGGAACGGTTGCAGGAATTGGGTATGTCCAGTTTAATGAAGAGAAGGGTGAGGGATGACATGATAGCAGTGTTCCAATATCTCAGGGGCTGCCCCAAAGAAGAGGCAGTCAAGCTATTCCCCAAAGCACCTGAAGGCAGGACAAGAAGCAACAGATGGAAACTAATCAAGGAGAGAAGCAACACGGAACTAAGGAGAAATTTCGTGATAGTGAGGACAATTAACCAGTGGAACTACTTGTGGGTGCTCCATCACTGGAGATTGGACAACCCTTTGTCCGAAATGGTATAGGCCAGGGTCTCCTGAGGGGGGTTGGGCTAGATGACCTCCAAGGTCCCTTTCCAATTCTGTGATGCTTGTTATTCTGACTCCCTCGTATTCAACAGTTTACTGAGGAAGCCTGTCTACTTGCCAACTTCCCCAGGATTGAATTGGGTTGGGCATTATGGAGTCTCCAAAGACTTGGAGAGGTCGCTCAGAGATCCGGTCACTCGGAGATCTCTTTGGGGGGAAAAATGGTTTTTATATACCTGGAGCACAACCGAGACAGGCCACAGAAAGCAATGCGAAACTGAATTAGCCCAAGAGGGTCTTAGACATTTTCTGATCTTTCTTGCCTCCAGAAATTGTGGGTGCTCCATCCCCGGAGTTTTGTTTTTTTTAAAGAAGAGACCGGACAGCCAGTTGTCTGAAAGGGTATAGGCCCAGGGTCTCCTGCCTGAGCAAGGGGTTGGACTAGATGACCTCCCAGGCCCTTTCCAGCTCTGTTATTCTCTTACTCTGAAGAGCACAGCAGGGCTGTTTACAAAAAAAAATAAAAATAAAATGGAAAGGCGGTAAGGATTAAAAGAAGCTTTACCAGCTCGGGGGAAACTTCCTTCCCAGTTATAAATTGTTACGGTAATTTTTACGGGAAGTAGACCAGACCGTCCCCAGGATTCCTGCCAACTCAGGGAAAAATGGGATTCTTCGGGCCTAAAGCGCATTTAGCCGCTGTCCCAGGCGCCCGCTTGTCTCCGCGGTCATCCCGAAGCTTCCTTCCACCCTCTCCCCCATGACTGCAATGGCCCGAGCGATGCAGGTTGTCCCCGACTCACGTCCACAATGCAGCCCGGAATTTCCCTCGCGAAGCCGGACGGTCGTTCAGTGACTTTGGGCCCTTTTTACGACCTTTCTCGCCGCCGTCGTTAAGCGAATCACTGCATTTGTTCGGAACATGGTTGTTAAGTGAATCCGGCTTCCCCCATTGACTTGGCTCGTCAGACAGTCGCCAAAGGGGATCACGTGACACCCCCACCCCGGGGGACGCCACGACCGTCGTAAATATGAGTCAGTGGCCAAGCGTCCACATTTTGATGCCGTGGGTCGTGGGGATGCTGCAACGGTCGTTAAGTGTGACAAAAACGGGTCATCAGTCCCTTGTTTCTCAGTGCCGTTGTAACTTCGGACCGTCACTAAATGAACCGTTGTAACTAGAGGACTGCTTATGCTCCGTCTTTCTTTTCTCGTTTAGTTTTGTGTCCTGCTTTTCCCCGCAAAGTGTCCTACGGAACACACATTCCCTTCTCCAGATAGTCCTCGACTTACAAGCACAATTGGAAACCAGAATTTTTGACGCTAAGCAAGACAGTCGTTAAACGAGTTGCGGCCAATTTTACAATCTTTTTTAACCACGATGGTTAAGCGAGCCATGTTAAGTGAATCGCACAATTGTTAAGCTTCTCCTCTTAACTCTGTTTCATAGAATGGAATAGAATAGAATAGAATAGAATAGAATAGAATAGAATAGAATAGAATAGAATAGAATAGAATAGAATAGAATAGAATAGAATAGAATAGAATAGAATAGAATCTTTATTTACAATGGAATGGAATGGAATAGAATAGAATAGAATAGAATAGAATAGAATAGAATAGAATAGAATAGAATAGAATAGAATAGAATAGAATAGAATAGAATAGAATCTTTATTTAGAATGGAATGGAATGGAATAGAATAGAATAGAATAGAATAGAATAGAATAGAATAGAATAGAATAGAATAGAATAGAATCTTTATTTACAATGGAATAGAATAGAATAGAATAGAATAGAATAGAATAGAATAGAATAGAATAGAATAGAATAGAATAGAATAGAATAGAATAGAATAGAGCTGATAGGGACCTTGGAGGTCATCTAGTCCAGCCCCCTGGTCAGGCAGGAAACCCTATACCAGTGATGGCGAACCTTTCAGAGTGCCCAAACTGCAACCCAAAACCCACTTATGTATCATCGGGTGCCGGGTGGGCGTGGCCCATTGGGTGGGTGTGGCCCTTTGGGTGGGCGTGGCTGTGGTGGTAATGGCACACTGGGTGGGGCTCAAAAGTTCAATCAAATCAATTCCAACTTTGCCCAGCTGAAGGCCTAGGACTGGGACTGCCATAGGTTCGCCACCACGGACCTATACCATCTCAGAAAGGTGTATTTTAAAAATCTCCAGTGATGGAGCACGCACAATTTCTGGTGGCAAGCTGTTCCACTGCTTAATTGTCCTCACTGTCAGGAATTTTCTCCTTAATTCCAGGTAGCTTTACTCTTTGGTCAATTTCCAACTATTATTTCTCGTCCTGCCCTCTGGTGCTTTGGAGAATAACGTGACCCCCTCTTCCTTGTGGCAGCCCCTCAGATACTGGAAGACTGCTATCGCATCTCCCCTATTTCTTCTTTTCTTTAGACTGGCCAAACCCAAGTCCCGCAGCCGTTCTTCGTATGTTTTGGTCTCCAGGCCTTGGATCATCTTAGTTGCTCTTCTCTGGATTTTTTCCCAACTCTCAACCTCTTTTTTGTGATATGGTGACCAAAACTGGCTGCAGTATTCCAGGTGCGGCCTCACTAGGCTTTTATAAAGCGGTAATAATACTTCGTGTGATCTTCACAAACAGTGATCACGTGACCTCGGGACACGGCGACCGTCATACACGGGAGCCAGTTGCCAAATGCTCAAATTTTAATCTGATGACTGCGGAGACGCTACGACGGTCATAAAGGCAGAGACCTTTATGACTTTAAGTCACTTAATAATAATAATAATTTTTATTTTTATTTTATTTATTTTAATTCCATTTATACCCCGCCCTTCTCCGAAGACTCAGGGTGGCTTACAATTTTAAGCACAAACCAATGTGCATAGTAATAATAATAATAATAATAATAATAATAATAATAATAATAATAATAATAATAATAATAATAATATAAAGTTGGAAGGGACCTTGGAGGCCATCTAGTCCAACCCCCTGCTCAGGCAGGAAACCTTGCCTACACCATTTCAGACAAAACTTTTTCAACGCACAGGCAACTTTATAGCCATCACTAAACGAATGCTAACGAACGCGGCGGAAAAGCAGGCATTCAGATTGTGTTTGCCCGCAATCTCCGTTTCCGCCAGATCAACCAACCGGCTTTTGCCAAAGTCGCTTGAACACGAGATGGGCGGCAAATGAATTTAATTTTAAAAAAATGTCAATTAAGAATGCTGAGCTGTTCCAACCATTCCCTCTGTGGTTTTTCTTCTAGAGCCTTCACAGTCTGGGACGTGCTGCGAATGGCTCGTGTTTTTCCTTAAATTTAGAACCCCAAAACACCGTGGATGGAAACTCATCAAGTAGAGAAGCAACCTAGAACGAAGGAGAAACCTCCTGGCTGTGGGAACAACCAACCAGTGGAACAGACTGACAGTCACTGGAGGCTTTTTAAGAAGAGACTGGGCAGTCATTTGTCCATAATGGGCTAGACTGAGCCTCCTGCTTGAGCAGCGGGTTGGACTAGATGACCTCCGAGGTCCCTTCCAACTCCGTGATTCTGTGATTACATTCTGTTACCTTTTCTCAGAGCAGCAGGCCCAAGGCAAAATAGAACGGAGCAACATCTTCTTTTGATCTTTCACAGTGTGCCTTTTAGTAGGGTTAAGTTGGCTTTTTATTGATTGATTGATTGATTGATTGATTGATTTGCAACTGCATCCCATACATAAACCATGTGGGGACTTCCTTGACGGGAACAATACGAACCATCGTTCTTTTCCCCCCCTTGCTTTAAATCACAACATGAAGTGGTCTTGGTGATCCTTTTCTGGCCATGTTGCCACGAAGATGCCTCGGTTTCCCTCCCAGCCCTGGGATTCCATGGTTCTGAGATAGATAAAAGATGTGATAGATGGATGGATAGGAGGGAGGGAGGGAGGGAGGGAGGGAGGAAGGAAGGAAGGAAGGAAGGAAGGAGGAGGAGGGAGGGAGAGAGGATGGAAGGAAGGAAGGAAGAAGGAAGGAAGGAAGGAAGGAAAGGAAAGGGAGGGAGGGAGGATTGAAGGAGGAAGGAAGGAGGAGGAGGGAGGAAGGAAGAAAGGAAAGAATGGAGGGAGGAAGGAAGGAAGGGAGGGAGGGAGGGAGGGAGGGAAGGAGGGAGGGAGGGAGGGAGGGAGGAAGAAAGAAAAGGAGGAAGGAAGGAAGGAAAAAGGGAGGGAGGGAGGGAGGAAAGAAAAAAGAAATCAAAGAAGGAGGGAGAGAACAAGAAAGGGAGGGAGGGAAGGAGAGAGAGAGGGAGGGAGGAAGGAAGGAAGAAAAGAGGGAGGGAGGAAGGAAGAAAGAAAAGGAGGAAGGGAGGAAAAAGGGAGGGAGGAAGGAAGGGAAAAAAAGAAATCGAAGAAGGAAGAACAAGGAAGGAAGAAAGGAAGGGAGGAAGGGAGGAAGGGAGGGAGGAAGGAAGAAAGGAAGAAAGGAAAGAATGGAGGAAGGAAGGAAGGGAGGAAGGAAGGGAGGAAGGGAGGGAGGAAGGAAGAAAGGAAAGAATGGAGGGAGGGAGGGAGGAAGGAAGGGAGGAAGGAAGGAAGGAAGAAAGGAAGGGAGGAAGGGAGGAAGTGAGGGAGGAAGGAAGAAAGGAAGAAAGGAAAGAATGGAGGAAGGAAGGGAGGAAGGAAGGAAGGAAGGAAGGGAGGGAGGGAGGAAGGGAGGGAGGAAGGAAGAAAGGAAAGAATGGAGGGAGGGAGGGAGGGAGGAAGGAAGGAAGGAAGGAAGGAAGGAAGGAAGGAAGGAAACCAAGGCACCTTTTTTAAACATTCCACGGTGACCAAAACCGGATGCCGCGGTCCAATCGGGCTATTACCAAGGCAGGATAAAGCGCCACCAACCCTCCACCTGGGGGGATTCGGCCCAGGTCAGCATCCCCCTCCTCCTGATTTCGAGAGAAGGGCCGGCAGTTAGCCGGGCTCCCCACAAGGGGTTAACTCCAGGTGGGTGATGTCCCATGCAGAGGACCTTGCGAGCAGCTGGAAAAGCAGGGTTGTTTTTTTTTCTTTTTTTTTCTTTTTGATATCTTCTTCCCTTGAAAGCTGAGCCTCCAGGATCGCTGGAGCCGGAGAAGCCGAAAGAATGGGGAAATAATACGCCCATGACTTCAGTCGGCATCAACGCAGCCTGTGGCACACACCCCTTCCCATTCCACCCCCCCTCCCGCCTTAGTCTCATTATAGCAAATCTTGGACCACCCTATCGGTCCAGCATTGGGGGTGGGGGCAAAGAATTCATGGGGAGGGGGAGAGAAACCACAACAGTAGGAAGGGAAGGGGTTAAAAAACAAATGGGGCCCGTTTTTGTGCATCTCAAGGAGAAATGGGGGAACCTTTTTTTTTTCTGTGCAACGTGGGACAGGTGGTCCCTGGCTTATCCACCCTTCGAAGTTAACAATGGCCCTGAAAAGAAAAAAAAGTGACTTTGCGACCGTTATTCACATGTATGACCGTGGCAGCGTCTTCCCCCACCTCCACCCAGGGTCAGGTGATGAAAATTGGGGCACTCGGTAAGTGGCACGTATCGGTCACGGTCGCGGGACCCCGGGAAATCGTGGGATCCCCGTTTGCAACCCCGTTTGCCGCCCAGCTGGCGTCTGAAAAGCCGAGTCGATGGGGACGTCAGAGTGGCTGAATGACTTGGTGGTTCTCTGAGCCACTGCGGTTCTTCGTTTAATGACCGTGGCAGAAAGGGTCATAAATAAAGGGCAACCCACTTAACAACTGTCTGGCTGAAGAATGGACGTTGTGATCCCGGGTGTCATAAGGCGAGGGCTACCTTGAGTTGGAACAGTGTAATGTGAGGAGTAAAATTGCAAAGGCTTGGCCCAGAGTCCCCCAGCTGGCTTTCATGCCTAAGGAGGGACTAGAACTCACTGTCTCCTGGTGATTGGCCCAGAGTCCCCCAGCTGGCTTTCATGCCTAAGGCAGGACTAGAACTCACCGTCTCCTGCTGATTGGCCCAAAGCCAACCAGCTGGTTTTGATGCCTGAGATGGAACTAGAACTCACTGTCTCCTGGTGATTGCCCCAAAGTCACCCAGCTGGCTTTCATGCCTAAGGCAGGACTAGAACTCACCGTCTCCTGCTGATTGGCCCAAAGCCAACCAGCTGGCTTTGATGCCTGAGATGGAACTAGAACTCACTGTCTCCTGGTGATTGGCCCAAAGTCACCCAGCTGACTTTCATGCCTAAGGCAGGACTAGAACTCACCGTCTCCTGGTGATTGGCCCAAAGTCACCCAGACAGCTTTCATGCCTAAGGCAGGACTAGAACTCACTGTCTCCTGGTGATTGCCCCAAATCACCCAGCCGGCTTTAATGCCTAAGATGGAACTGGAACTCCCTGTCTCCTGGTGATTGGCCCAAAGTCACCCAGCCAACTTTCATTCCTAAAGCGGAACTAGAACTCACCGTCTCCTGGTGATCGGCCCAAAGCCACCCAGCTGGCTTTCATGACTAAGACGGAACTAGAACTCCCTCTCTCCCAGTTTCTAGCCTGGCGCCTTCACCCCCTAGACCGAACATTTTTCCATGGATTAACCAGCCAGGCTGTCTCTCGAGGGTGCCACCAAGATGACAGCCACGACGGTAGAATCCAAGCTTCGTGATGCCGATCAAAGCTCAGCAGAGCTTCGGTTGCCGCGCCCTGGCCACCCTGAACACCCCTGTAGGGTAGGCAAGGAGGGGAGCACCCCAGGCACTGAATGGGAAGCCTTCCTCTTGAGGTTTTTTGCAACCGTTCACACCCGGTGCTTGCCACTTGACGTTCGGCTGCACCGCTCGCCCGCCACAAAAGTGGCATTTTGCTAAAATTAGCTGCCGCTGCGTTGCTCTCTGGGATGAGCAATCCGATCTCAAATAACAAGAGGGATGAGGTCAGAAAGCTCGAATCTCCAAGTCTCGGCTTTCTCATTCCTTAGCCGAAGGGCGGCGGGGTGCGACGTGGTAATACAAACCCAGATAGGATGTCGGCTTCCCTGTCCCTGAACGGGGCCTCTCCTAACATCGCTTCTCCCTTTTCGCTCAGAGGGGGAGGGGGGAGACATTTGGCCCTTTTCTGCACCCTGACGTCTTTTCCAGGGAAATCCGAAGGCCGGAGGCCACTCGACGCAGCCGGGATAAGCCCAGGATGAAGTTCCACCTTCGCTTGGGGGAATGGAAAGCTCTTCCGATCTTGGGAGATCACGAAAGAGCGATCCAGCCTAGAAATTGAGGAGAAATTTCCTCTTAGGAGTGAGAACACTTAACCGGTGGAACTCCTTGCCACCAGGGGTTGTGGGTGCTCCGACACTGGAGGCTTTTAAGAAGAGACTGGACAGCCCTTTGTCTGAAATGGTATAGGGTTTCCTGCCTGAGCAGGGGGTTGGACTAGATGACCTCCAAGGTCCCTTCCAGCCCTATGATTTTATTACTTGGGAGGGAGGGAGGGTGGGAGGGAGGAAGGGAGGAAAGGGGAAGGAAGGAAAGAAAGGAGGGAGGAGGGAGGGAGGGAGGGAAGGAAGGAAGGAAGGAAGGAAGGAAGGAAGGAAGGAAGGAAGGAAGGAAGGAAGGAAGGAAGGAAACCAAGGCACCTTTTTTAAACATTCCACGGTGACCAAAACCGGATGCCGCGGTCCAATCGGGCTATTACCAAGGCAGGATAAAGCGCCACCAACCCTCCACCTGGGGGGATTCGGCCCAGGTCAGCATCCCCCTCCTCCTGATTTCGAGAGAGGGGCCGGCATTTAGCCGGGCTCCCCACAAGGGGTTAACTCCAGGTGGGTGAAGATCATTAAAGATAGATGCAACCTAGAACTAAGGAGAAACTTCCTGACAGTGAGAACAATTAACCAGTGGAACTCCTTGCCTCCAGAAATTGTGGGTGCTCCATCGCTGGAGGTTTTTAAGAAGAGACTGGGCAGCTGTCTGTCTGGACTGGTATAGGAAGCCGTCCACTTATAACCACAACTTTAACCCAGAATTGCTAAGCAAGAATTCTTAAGTGAGTTTCGACCCATTTAATGACCTTCCTTGCCCTAGCCGTTAAGTGAATCACTGCAGTCGTTAAGTCACTAACCAGGTTGTTAAGGCAAGTCTGATCCCGGGACACTGTGACCGTCATAAAGAGGAGCCCGTCGCCCAGCGTCCGAATTTTGATCATGCAGACCCGGGGATGCCGCGACGCTCGTGTGAAAAGGGGTCGCGGGTCACTTTTTTCAGGGGTGGCGTAACTTTGGACACTAAGCGAACGGCTGTAAGTCGAGGACCTCCTGTGTTCAACGGTTTCAAGTTGGCTGCTTGCCAACTTTCCCAGGATTGAGTCAGCTGGGCATGATGGAACTTGGAGTCTCCGAAGACACGGAGAGCTTTGGTTCATCCGGTGACTTGGGGATCTCTTTGGGAAAAAGGCCGTAGAAGCTGACCGAGGATGGTCCTAAAACGGACAAAGAGGCGAAGGATCCCAGCCAGAGCTCTTACCCCCCGTGGATAGGGCTCGCAACTTGGGAGTCCTTCTAGATTCACGGCTTACTTTGGAAGAGCATATAGTGGCCGTGACTAGGGGGGCTTTCGCCCAGGTTCGCCTGGTGCGCCAGTTGCGGCCCTATCTGAACCGGGATGCCCTGTGTACAGTCACTCATGCGCTCGTGACCTCTCGCCTTGACTACTGTAATGCTCTCTACATGGGGCTTCCCTTGAAGACCACTCGGAGGCTCCAACTGGTACAGAATGCGGCCGCGAGAGTTGTCTTGGGAGTTTCCCGGTACTCCCATGTTACACCTTTGCTCCGCGAGCTGCATTGGTTACCAGTTGTCTTTCGGGTGAGGTTCAAGGTGTTGGTTACGATCTTTAAGGCCCTACATGGCATGGGTCCGGGTTACCTCGAGGACCACCTGCTGCCGGCGTCAACTCCCCTCCGCCCTGTGCGTTCCCACAGAGAGGGCCTCCTCAGGGTGCCGCCAGTCAGGGAATGTCGACTGGTGGCCCCCAGGGGGAGGGCCTTCTCTGTGGGGGCTCCGGCTTTATGGAATCAATTGCCGGTGGAGCTCTGGATGGCACCAGACCTTCGAACTTTCCGTCGGGGCCTGAAGACCCATCTGTTCGAATTAGCTGGTCTGGCCTGATGGGGGATTATGGGCTTTTAATTGTTTTTAATCTGTACTTCTGTTTTTAATTGGGCATGGATTTAATTCTTTTTTAATTTTTGTATAGTGTTTCTTATGTATGCCCTGTGAACCGTCCTGAGTCCCACCAAGGAGAAGGGCGGTATATAAATCAAATAAAAAAAAAAAAAAAAGCGTCACGTGTCAACGCCAGGCGTCTCCTCCCCGGCACACACCCAGACACCAAGACACACAACGCCATCCACGGTGCTGTTTTGAGCTTGCGGAATGTCAACGGTCTGTTCTTTTGAAAGGTTGCAGGAGGGAATCGGAACAGAGAAAGCAAAACGTTCCTTGGCAGAAACATAAAACAAAAAAACGAAACCTCTCCGTAAAGGAAAAACCAGCCTGGATTAAAAAAAAAAAAAAACTTTCGGCCTTGCTGAAAGTCCAGAGGGAGCCTGGTTGAGTTGCTGGCCTTTCCGAGGCCTTAAGGAAAACGAGGACGAAATTCTGGGGTGACTATTAAGGTAATGCAGGAGGCCTAATGGAAGCCTGGCGCTTTGGGGGATGGAACCCTTGGTGCTGACGTCCTCGGGACACTGATGGTGTTGCCCAGTTGGGTGATGAAACGTCTGCAAGGAAACAGCCAAGCTCAGAGACCCCCACAGTTCTCCTCCTCCTCCTCCTCCTCCTCCTCCTCCACCTTCTCCTCCTTCTCCTCCTCCTCCTCCTCTCTGCAAACCTCACTCCCTTCTAGCACTGATGATGTTATCTAGTTGGGTCATGAAACATCTGCAAGGAGACAGCCAAGCTCAGAGAGCACCAAGGATCCCACAGTTCTCCTCCTCCTCCTCCTCCTCCTCCTCCTCCTCATCTTCCTCCTCTTCCTCCTCCTCCTCCTCCTCTCTGCAAACCTCACTCCCTTCTAGCACTGATGATGTTATCTAGTTGGGTCATGAAACATCTGCAAGGAGACAGCCAAGCTCAGAGAGCACCAAGGATCCTACAGTTCTCCTCCTCCTCCTCCTCCTCCTCCTCCTCCTCCTCCTCTTCCTCCTCCTCCTCCTCCTCCTCTCTGCAAACCTCACTCCCTTCTAGCACTGATGATGTTATCTAGTTGGGTCATGAAACGTCTGCAAGGAGACAGCCAAGCTCAGAGAGCACCGAGGATCCCACAATCCTCCTCCTCCTCCTCCTCCTCCTCCTCCTCCTCCTCCTCCTCCTCCTCTCTGCAAACCCCACTCCGTTCTAGCACTGATGATGTTATCTAGTTGGGTCATGAAACGTCTGCAAGAAAACAGCCAAGCTCAGAAAGCACCAAAGATCCCGCAGTTCTCCTCCTCCCTCCTTCTCCTTCTCCTTCTCCTCTTCCTCCTTCTCCTCATCCTCCTCCTCCCCCTCTCAACAAATTCCCTTCCCTTCCCTTCCATCACTGATAATGTTCCCTAGTTGGGTCATGAAACGTCTGCAAGAAAACAGCCAAGCTCAGAGGCCACCAAGGACCCCACAGTTCTCCTCCTCCTCCTCCGGGAGTTGGAAGTCCACACACTTTTAAAATGGCAAAGATTGTTCTAAAACCAACAGCTAAAATGTCAGGATCTTTCCCATTTTCTGCAGATGGGCTCAACATGTGGCCCACTGCTCATGGACTTGGTTCTCCAAGAGAGAAAGAAGAATCCAGAGACATCTCGAGGTCATCTGACATTAGCTTGGAGGTATGCAGAAGCTGCACACCAGTCTTTTCAGCTGCGGCCTCTGATGGCTTCCATGTCAAGAAAGCTGGGAGACAGATGCAGATGGAGACCTGGGGGGAAATGGGCAACTCCTTTGACTACCAAAGCCCAGCTCAATCAGAGTAGATCTGGGAGGGCCCTTGGAGGTCATCTACTCCAACCCCCTGCTCAAGCAGGAGACTCTATACCATTTCAGACAAGTGGCTGTCCAGACTCTCCTTGAAAACCTCCAGTGATGGAGCACCCACAAATTCTGAAGGCAATCAACGGATGGAAACTCATCAAGGAGAGAAGCAACCTAGAACTAAGAAGAAATTCCCTGACAGGCAGAACAATTAACCAGTGGAACTACCTGCCTCCGGATGTTGTGAGTGCTCCAGCACTGGAAGCTTTTAAGAAAAAAACTGGACAACCATTTTTCTGAAATGGTATAGGGTTAGGGTTTCCTGCCTGAGCAGGGGTTTGGACTAGATGACCTCCAAAGTCCTATTCTATTCTATTCTATTCTATTCTATTCTATTCTATTCTATTCTATTCTATTCTATTCTATTCTATTCTATTCTATTCTATTTATTTCCTATATATTCTATTCTATTCTATTCTATTCTATTCTATTCTATTCTATTCTATTCTATTCTATTCTATTCTATTCTATTCTATTCTATTTATTTCCTATATATTCTATTCTATTCTATTCTATTCTATTCTATTCTATTCTATTCTATTCTATTCTATTCTATTCTATTCTATTCTATTCTATTCTATTCTATTCTATTCCATTCCATTCCATTCCATATTTTCTATTCTATTCTATTCTATTCTATTCTATTCTATTCTATTCTATTCTATTCTATTCTATTCTATTCTATTCTATTCTATTCTATTCTATTCTATTCCCATCACCTATTCTATTCTATTCTATTCTATTCTATTCTATTCTATTCTATTCTATTCTATTCTATTCTATTCTATTCTATTCTATTCTATTCTATTCTACTCTATTCTACTCTATTCTATTCCCCTGCTTAATTGTCCTCACTGTCAGGAAGTTTCTCCTTAGTTCCAGGTTGCTTCTCTCCTTGGTTTGTTTCTATCGTTTGATTCTTGTCCTGCCTTCAGGAGCTTTGGGGAATAGGTTGACACCCCCCCCTCTTCTTTGTGGCAGCCCCTCCAATACTGGAAAACTGCTATCCTGTCCCCCATCCTTCTTTTCTCTAGATTGGCCATGCCCCAATCCTGCAACCTTTCTTCACATGCGTTTTAGTCTCCAGGACTCTCTCATCATCCTAGCTGCCCTTCTCTGCCCTCTTCTGTTTGAAATCTGAAGGCCTGCAGACATCACACCAGGATGACGTCACAAAGCTTTGCCGCCCGCCAGATGTGAAGCTGTCTCAATCACCCAGATTGCAACCCTATCTCGCCAGCACCACGCTTTCTAGACAGGACAGAAAGCGATTGTTATGTCCACTGTCTGGGTTTTCCAGATGTTTTCCTTCTTTTCTTTTTTTTTAAAAACCAGCTCTGGGCAAAAAGACCAGGGATAGCAGTGGGCCAAAACATCTGGAAAAGGGCCAGGTTCTTTGCCTCTAGCCCAGGACAACCTACACGAATTAGACACCTCCCCCCCTACACACATCTGGATTTACTTTTGGTTTTTCCATAGGGGTGGGATGAAAATGGGGTCCCTTGTACATGTGGGTGTCTATCTCAACAGGCTGTTTGCCAGATGTGCTGGAGCCAGATTCGCTTAACAACCGGGTGACTAATTTAACACCTGCAGTGATTCCCTTAAAAACGCTGGCAAGAAAAGTCATGAAATGGGGGCAAAATTGACTTAACAAGTGTCTCGCAACTGCAGAAATTTAATCATCCTCATCTGCGCAATTCTGGAAGAAACGCGTAACAGGGATACCCATTGTCATCGGGGCACTGGGAACGACGTCCAAAAACTTTGCAAAACACATCAAGAAATTGCAGCTTCCTGCAATAACTCCAGCAAAGCTACAAAAAACCTGCGCTACTCGGAACATCTTACATTTTAAGGAGAGACCTGGTTGATACCTAGGATGCCGGCAGCAACAACTCGTGTCAACCATCAGTGCCAGTCAATTTGAGTGTTCAGTTGACTGAGTTTCATGTTTTATGGATAAAAGTTTTATAATAATAATAAAGTTGGAAGGGACCTTGGAGGTCATCTAGTCCAACCCCCTGCTCAGGCAGGAAACCCTATACCATTTCAGACCAATGGCTGTCCAGTCTCTTCTTAAAAACCTCCAGTGTTGGAGCATTCACCACTTCTGGAGGCAAGGAGTTCCACTGGTTAATTGTTCTAACAGTCAGGAAATTTCTCCTTAATTCCAAGTTGCTTCTCTCCTTGACTAGTTTCCATCCGTTGCTTCTTGTCCTGCCTTCAGGGGCTTTGGAGAATAGCTTGACTGCCTCTTCTTTGGGGCAGCCCCTGAGATTTGGGGGTCAGTTGCGGTCGTAAACCGAGGACTACACGTACTGTTGAGTAAAGAGCCCTTTGCACCTTTGGTTGAAGGCTTCTTTCATGCCGCGTTGTTGTTTTTTTCCCTCCCTCTCCTTCCGTAAAAGTTTCATTCTGGATACTTCCTCCGCTGACTTCTCATTATTCTGTCCTGGAGAAGTGGTATTTTATCTCCCTTTCTCATTCTCTCCTTTTCCCCAATTGGGTCTCTTGCTTGAGCAGGGGGCTGGACTATCTGACCTCCCAGGCCCCTTCCTGCTCTGTGCTGACTGATTCTCCCTTTGCAAGCCAATCTGTTATGCAAGGAGTTTATTTTCTACTTCTGACTTCATCCCGGCTCCGCCGAAGGTTTATAATTCTTCGCATAAACCTAGCGATATTTTGCAAGCCCGTGTTGACGGCTTTTCCTTCACCTTGCCAGTTCTGCCCGCCTCTAAATATTTGGAAGAAGCGTTTGCACACACAGACCAAAATCTGAATTCCATATCTAGCTATGTTCTTCATCCAACTGGGGTTGTGTGTTGTTGTTTTTTTTGCAGGCGTGTTTTGTTTCACTTTTAATGGGATCACGAAGCCGCCAGATGTATATTTGTCATCGCTTTTTAATTCTCCAGCTCGGGCCAAGATCTATTATAGGAACAATGTGCTCTTCGGAAGAAATTGAGTTCTGTTTCGGCTGCAGGGATGATGCCGTGCAAATCCTCCAGAACTGGTGTGAGGTTTCTAAAAGATAGCACACATTATTTAAAAATACAGACAGCCCTCGACTTATGGCTTCAACTGAGCCCAACATTTCTGTTGTTAAGTGAGACATTGGGCAGGTGAGTTTAAGACATCTAGACACCTTTCTTGCCAAAAGAGGGCTAGACTAGAAGACCTCCAGGGTCCCTTCCAGCTCTATTCTATTCTAATTCTATTCTATTCTATTCTATTCTATTCTATTCTATTCTATTCTGTTCTGTTCTGTTCTGTTCTGTTCTGTTCTGTTCTATTCTATTCTATTCTATTCTATTCTATTCTATTTTATTCTATTCTATTCTATTCTATTCCATTCCATTCTATTCCATTCCATATTTTCTATTCTATTCTATTCCTTATTCTATTCTATTCTATTCTATTCTATTCTATTCTATTCTATTCTATTCTATTCTATTCTATTCTATTCTATTGAAAGTATTAAGAACTACAGTATATTTGTTAAATGCTGATAGAAGGAGAATATTATTGGAAAGAAGAGAAGACCAAAGAAATACATTACTAATTATTATTATTATTATTATTATTATTATTATTATTATTATTATTATTATTATTATTATTATTGATATCGCTGTCCCAGGAGATGCCAGAGTCGAAGAAAAAAAACTGGGGAAAAATTACAAAATACCGTGACCTGGCCATCGAAACTGCGCGATTATGGATGACACGTGTAACAGGGATACCCATTGTCATCGGGGCGCTGGGAACTACGTCCAAAAACTTTGCAAAACACATCAAGAAATTGCAGCTTCCTGCAATAACTCCAGCAAAGCTACAAAAAACTGCACTACTCGTAACGTCTTACATTTTAAGGAGATACCTGGTTGATACCTAGGATGCTGGCAGCAACCTGTGTCAACCATCAGCGCCAGTCAGTTTTAATGTTCAGTTGACTGAGTTTCATGTTTTATGAATAAAAGTTTTATAACAACAACAACAACAATAGTAATAGTAATAGTAATAATAGAGTTGGAAGGGACCTTGGAGGTCATTTAGTCCAACCCCCTGCTCAGGCAGGAAACCCTGTACCATTTCAGACAAATGGCTGTCCAATCTCTTCAAAAAAGCCTCCAGTGTTGGAGCATTCACCGCTTCTGGAGGCAGGTTGTTCCACTGATTAATTGTTCTAACCGTTAAGAAGTTTCTCCTTAGTTCCAGGTTGCTTCTCTCCTTGATTAGTTTCCATCCGTTGCTTCTTGTCCTGCCTTCAGGAGCAGGACATATTGATTATGGAATTATAGAAATTAATTATTATCAATTGTGGTTTTTTTTTAATATATGAACCCGGACAACACACTGTCTACTAAGCACTAAAGACTGTTATTGTAAAAAAATAATAAAATTTATTTTTTTAAAAAGAAAATAAAAAAGAAAATCAAGGAGAGAGACACCCAAACCGACAGCTACAAAGCCAGCGAGGTTATCTTGGCAAGACCTCAGAAGATCCTGCTTCGGTGCCGTGCCAAAATAGACGCACGGCAAAGGAGGATGGGTCCGTGAGTCATGCAGAGATGCCGCGTGCATTGCCCGGGGTGGGCCTGGAGTAGGGAGGGGGAGAAGGGTGGGGATCTTGGCAAAACATCGGGGGGAGGAGAGGAACAAAACTTATCTTGAGAAAACTTCGAATGGATAAAACTCCTTTGATTAGATCAAAAAGATTAGATAATTAGATTTATTTACATGGGACACTTAAACATTAAACATATGCATTGAATACGGTTAAAAAGAAGAGAAAAATTCTGGATATAAATGTACATTAGTCTAAGAGGGATATGTATTTTAAGTAGTATACTATCTTCTTATTTCTTTTCTTCTCTTTTAGGATTTTTTTTTCTTCTTTTAAGATACAGGTGAAACTCGAAAAATTAGAATATCGTGCAAAAGTTCATTTACGTTCAGTAATGCAACTTAAAAGGGGAAACTAATATATGAGATGGGCTCATTACATGCAAAGCAAGATAGTTCAAGCCGTGATTTGCCATAATTGTGATGATTATGGCGTACAGCTCATGAAAACCCCAAATCCACAATCTCCAAAAATTAGAATATTACATGCAATCAATAAAACAAGGAGTGTACATATAACAATATCAGACCTCTGAAAAGTATGAGCATGCATATGTACTCAGTACTTGGTTTGGGCCCCTTTTGCAGCAATTACTGCCTCAATGCGGCGTGGCATGGAAGCTATCAGCCTGTGGCGCTGCTGAGGTGTTATGGAAGACCAGGATGGTTCAATAGCGGCCTTCAGCTCTTCTGCATTGTTCGGTCTCATGTCTCTCATCTTTCTCTTGGCAATGTCCCATAGAGTCTCTATGGGGTTCAGGTCAGGTGAGTTTGCTGGCCAATCAAGCACAGTAATCCCATGGTCACTGAACCAGGTTTTGGTGCTTTAGGCAGTGTGGGCAGGTGCCAAGTCCTGCTGGAAAATGAAGTCAGCATCCCCATAAAGCTCGTCTGCGGAAGGAAGCATGAAGTGCTCCAAAATCTCCTGGTAGATGGCTGCGTTGACCCTGGACTTAATGAAGCACGGTGGACCAACACCAGCAGATGACATGGCTCCCCAAATCAACACAGACTGCGGAAACTTCACACTGGACTTCAAGCATCTTGCAGTGTGTGCCTCTCCATTCTTCCTCCAGACTTTGGGTCCTTGGTTTCCAAATGAGATGCAAAAGTTGCTCTCATCAGAAAAGAGGACTTTGGACCACTGAGCGACAGACCAGGTCTGTTTTTCTTTAGCCCAAGTAAGACGCTTCTGACGTTGTTTGTTGTTCAGGAGCGGCTTGACAAGAGGAATACGCCATTTGAAGCCCATGTCCAGGATCCGTCTGTGTGTGGTGGCTCTTGATGCACTGACTCCAGCCTCAGTCCACTCCTTGTGAAAGTCCCCAACACTTTGGAATGGCCTTTTCCTGACAATCCTCTCCAGGCTGCGGTCATCCCTGCTGCTTGTGCACCTTTTTCTTCCACACTTTTCCCTTCCACATAACTTTCTATTAATGTGCTTTGATACAGCACTTTGGGAACATCCAACTTCTTTTGCAATTACCTTTTGGGGCTTTCCCTCCTTATGGAGGGTGTCAATGATGGTTTTCTGCACAACTGTCAGGTCAGCGGTCTTCCCCATGATTGCGATTCCTACTGAACCAGACTGAGAGACCATTTAAAGGCTCAGGAACCCTTTGCAGGTGTTATGGCTTAGTTAGCTGATTAGAGGGGGACACTTTGAGCCTAGAATATTGCACCTTTTCACAATATTCTAATTTTCTGAGATTGTGGATTTGGGGTTTTCATGAGCTGTAAGCCATAATCATCACAATTATGACAAATCAGGGCTTGAACTATCTTGCTTTGCAGGTAATGAGTCTATCTCATATATTAGTTTCCCCTTTTAAGTTGCATTACTGAAATAAATGAACTTTTGCACGATATTCTAATTTTTCGAGTTTCACCTGTATGAGAAATGTAAAAGTGTTGGGATGGCCTGTATGAGGAAAAAGACTTAAATACTTAAGTGTGATGAAAATCTGAACCAGTAAGAATTTTTTGACTATTGTGGGGGGTGGGGGGGGGCAAATTTAAATAAGAATCTTAAACAGGATCTGTGATAAGGCAATCAAGATGATCAGTTAGAAAATACGTTTTACATCATTGTGGTTATTATTTGCAGAAATATTAGAAAAATGACTACCGGTATATTTAATTGTTATTTATCCAAATAATAAGAATTGTATTAATTCAAGGATGGCAAAAGAGAACATTTTTTGGAAGAAGAGAATGTCAAGCAAAGCTGTTATGTGGACTATAGAATTATAGACTAGACTAGACTAGACTAGACTAGACTAGACTAGACTAGACTAGACTAGACTAGACTAGAATAGAATAGAATAGAATAGAATAGAATAGAATTTGTTTGGCTTGACCAGTGTGCACATCTGTCTGTCTGTCTGGCTATCCATCTTGCCTTGGAGTATGCACAGGTAGCCCTCAACACACAACGGTTCATTTCGTGACCATTCACAGTTACAGCGGCACTGGAAAAAAAGTGACTTAGGACCGTTTTTCACACTTACGACCGTTGCAGCATCGCCAGGATCACGTGCTCAAAATTCAGACACTCGGCGACGGATTCACATTTATGACGGTCACAGAGTCCCGGGCTCACGCGATCCCCTTTTGTGACCTCCTGCTGAGCGAAGTCAACGGGGGGGGGGGAGGAAGCTGGATTCGCTTAACAACCGTGTTATTAACTGAACAACTGCAGTGCTTCACTTAACAACTGCGGCATGAAAGGTCGTAAAATGGGGCCAAACTCACTCAGCAACTGACTCACGAAAGGAAATTTTGAGCTTGATTGTTGCCATACGTTGAGGACTACCTGTGTTGAAAACAACCCCACCCAATCATTATAATATTTATTTATTTATTTATTTATTTATTTATTTATTTATTTATTTATTTATTTATTTATTCATCAAGCTGATATTATGGTCGTTTCTGTTAATCCCATGGATATTATTATAACTGTTTGCTGGAGAAGGATGGCCCCAAAGAGCAAGTGGTGTTCCCTTTCTTGGCTGTTTTGCTTCACTAAATCCATCCAGTCCTCACTTCTGTGTCGCTGGGCTGTGGGTTTTCCTGTTTGATACGAACATTGCCGGATGTGTCCCATTTTAAGTAAGGAATTCGGCTTGTTCAGGATTATATCACTGGATTTATGAATTGCCAACATCTTCCCCCCATTTATAATTTCCCAACTTGGTGCACGATTGCCCTCTGCTGGCTGGCCTTTTATTATCTTTTAAAAAAACAGAAGAACAGAGATGGAAGGGACCTTTGGAGGTCTTCTAGTCCAACCCCCTGCTCAAGCAGCAGACCCTATACCATTCCAGATAAATGGCTGTCCAATCTCTTCTTAAAAGTTACCTGGAACACCCACAACTTCTGGAGACGAGTTACTCCTTCCTTCCTTCCTTCCTTCCTTCCTTCCTTCCTTCCTTCCTTCCTTCCTTCCTTCCTTCCTTCCTCCCTCCCTCCCTCCCTCTCTTCCTTTCTTCCTCCCTTCTTTCTTTCCTTCCTTCCTTCCCTCCCTCCCTTCCATCCATCCATCCATTCATCCATCCCATGTATTTTATCTATCTCAGCATCATAGAATCACAGGGCTGGGAGGGATCTTGGAGGTCATCTAATCCAACCCCCTGCTCAAGCATTCCATTCGAGCCTAGTCCATTCCTGACAAATGGCTGTCCAGTCTCTTCTTGAAAACTTCCAATGTTGGAGCATTCATAACCTCTGGAGGCAGGTGGTTCCGCTGGTTAATTGTTCTAACTGTCCAGAAGTTTCTCCTTAGTTCCAGGTTGCTTCTCTCCTTGGTCAGTTTCCATCCGTTGCTTGTTGTCCTGCCTTCAGTGGCTTTGGAGAATAGCTTGACTGCCTCTTCTTTGGGGCAGCCCCTGAAATACTGCAAGACTGCTATCCTTCTCTTCATTAAACTAAAAGGTAAAGGTAAAGGTTCCCCCGCACATGCGTGCTAGTCGTTTCCAACTCTAGGGGCCGGTGCTCATCTCCGTTTCAAAGCTGAAGAGCCAGCGCTTGTCCGAGGACGTCTCCGTGGTCATGTGGCCAGTATGACTAGACGCCAAAGGCGCACGGAACGCTGTTACCTTCCCACCGGAGTGGTCCCTATTTTTCTACTTGCATTTTTACGTGCTTTCAAACTGCTAGGTTGGCAGAAGCTGGGACGAGTAACAGGCACTCACTCTGCTACGCGGCACTCGGGATTCGACCCGCCAAACTGCCGACCTTCTGATCGACAAGCTCAGCGTCCTAACCCACTGAGCCACCGCGACATCCCCAATTCCAGCAACCGTTCCTTGTATGTTTTATCCTCCAGTCCCCCAATCATCTTTGTTGCTCTTTTCTGCACTCTTTCCAGAGTCTCAACATCTTTTTTACATCGTGGTGACCAAAACGGGATGCCGTATTCCACGTGTGGCCTTACCAAGGCCTTGTAAAGTGGCACTAACACTTTAGAATAGAATTAGAATAGAACAGAGCTGGAAGGGACCCTGGAGGTCTTCTAGTCCAGCCCCTTGCTCAAACAGGAGAACCTATACCATCTCAGACAGGGTGACTGTCTAGTCCAGCGATGGCGAACCTTTCAGAGACCGAGTGCCCAAACTGCAACCCAAAACCCATTTATGTATCATCGGGTGCCAGGTGGGCGTGGCCCTTTGGGTAGGCGTGGCTGCGGTGGTAACGGCAGACTGGGCGGGATTAAAAAGTTCAATCAAGCAATTCCAACTTTGCGAGAACCTTCCCCTCCCCCCAGCGCAAGAAGTTGAAATTGATTGATTGCTTGAACCTTTTTTTTTATTGCACACGGCGGCGGAGGCCTAAAAAGGTTTTATAAAACCCAGCGGAAGGCGACGGTGCGCGTGCCCGCAGAGAGGGCGCTCTGCGTGCCACCTGTGGCACCCGTGCCAGCTGTTCGCCACCACAGGTCTAGTCTCTTCTTTAAAATGATCTGGATTCTGTCCCTCTGTTATTGCAGCCTAGCACTGTGCTGGCTTTTTTGGCAGTTGCCACACAGGGCTGGCTCCTGTTAACGGGATTGTCCACTAGGACTCCAAGATCCCTCTCACAGTTGTTACTATTGAGCCACGTGCCACCTATTGTCCCCATTCCTCTTAGCAACAGAAATTTTGGGCTCTGTCGTGGTCCTAACTCAAGGACTACCTGTGTAGTTTCCCCCACCTATCCGTGAATGCTAATATTCATCATATTTGAGGTCAACGATAGACGTATGAAGGAAGACGTGAGACAGAAAAGCCAGATTCATGCCTAAATTATATTTATTTAATTTATTATGGCATAACACGCATCACAGCCATAATACGCCAGAAGACACTGGAACAGTGGCCCTCGGTCTTGAGAACTTGAAGATATGTGGACTTCAGCTCCCAGAATTCCCCAGGCAGTGTATGTTAAAATGGGCGGATTACAACTCCCATGTTAATACAGGTAGTCCTTGACTAACAACCACTCACTTAGTGACCGTCCAAAGTTAAAAGCGGCACTTGAAAAATGCCATTTTTCACACTGGTGACCGTTGTAGCATCTCCACAGTCAGGTGATCAAAATTCGGATGCTTGTCAACTGATTCATATTTACGACGGTCGCAGGATCCCGGGGTCACCAGGATCCCCTTTTGCGACCTTCTGACCAGCAAAATCAATGGGGAAACTAGATCCCCCCTTAACAAACAATGGCGCCACCAATTTAACAACTGCCGTGATTCATTTAACAACGGCAGCAAGAAAGGGCGCAAAACGGGGCAGAATCCACTTAACAATGGTCTCACTTAGCGAGAAAAGGCTTTGTGCTCAGTTGTGGTCGTAAGCTGAGGAGTACATATAGACCAAGACGCAAAACGGGACTACCCCATCAGGCTTCGGTAAGTTACCGCTCCATCTCTCCATTGTAGAGGTGATCAACCACATATCCCAGTGGGTGCTAAAGCATTTCACTCACACACTCGAAGCAGCCGCCGAGCCGGCAAGGGGACCACCAGGTAATCCACTTCCAGCCACAGTTTTAAAGTTTCTATTTACAGTCCTTTGAGAAAAAAAGTCACACGTTGTTCCAAACGAGGGTCGCTTCAGAAGAGCGTGAGCCGAACATGGCAGGGTGAAGATCGTGGGGAGCCTTCGGCGGGGGCCGCAGGCCGCTCACTGCCGGTAGGAGAGGAATTCCACTAATTTCGTAGGGATGTGGAGGTAGGGAATTTTCTGCAGTGCTTTTTGGCCGAGAGCTTGACGTAGGCTGAGACGACAAAGCTGAGAGAGACGCAAGGGAGTGCCTGGTGGGTTGGGAGAAATCAAAAGGGCATTAAACGACAATTAAATTGAAAATACACACCATCTTCTAAAGCAGCAGGGGTGTCCGACCTTGGCCACTTTTAAGAGTTGTGGACTTCAACTCCCAGAATTCCCAAGCCAGTCCTTTCTGACTTACACACATCTATATGAGTGCAATAGTGGCGAATATGTGTAGCTCGGGGGTAGGCAAGCAATTCCACCCACAGACGCATTGACCTACAAGCAGCCTATGAACCCCTCAGAATCCAAATGAACCGCACAGTCAACCAGGGGCGGCACCGACCCTGAACCATCCCGCGCAATCCCCCACAACCAGCACTTCACCTCCCAAGGATCCTGACCTGATGTAACCTCCCCATCACCAGCCTCTCTCTTGTTCTGTCCCAGCCCACGTGAGTCCGTTATGCTCACAAGGAGAAACTCCTCTTCCAATCAAGCAGGCAGGAGTTGCAGGAAAAACACCAAACCCCTCTTATTATTCATAGACCTGAGTCAATGTCCAAGGCAAACACAGTTCACAGAAACACAGATCCTCAACACGAACGGTTGCCTTCAGCAACCAGCACCTCCCACAACTTCCCTTTTATTATTCAGCCAAGGCGTGGCTTCCTAATGCCTTCTCCTTTGCCTTTGGAGCCGCCCCATTGCGTTCCTCTGTCCTGCTCGCTTCTCTTGCCGGCGCTTTCATGCATCCTGGATATCTCCCAGCTGTGCAACTGTCCAACTCAGGCTCCCAGCACAGCTGTGTCTCAGCCTGAGCGCGAGTAGAGGGGCCAGGCTCCTCGTCCGACTGTGAGTCTCGGAGCTCCTCAGAGCCTTCCTCTGACTCTGATGTCACTCCAGGGCCCTCTTCTTCCTCATCTGAGTCCTCCGACTCAGCTCCCGGATCCACCGGCTGGCAAGGAATCACAAGATCCCTGATGACTCACACCTGACCCACCACAAGACCCTCGCTGGGCACACCCACACCGGAAGCCCTTATAACAGAACACCGACATGGACGGCACCAAAACTCCGCTGAAGATGTTACCTCGCCTTGTAACGAAACATTCGGAGGAGCTCGGCGAGCGAAGCTTCACTCTCGCGCACCTGTATGAGACAGGTAAAAGAAGGACAGACATATTCCCGGCACATTGGACTCACTTTCATAATACGCAAAACACTTTGCCGTCGAGCTGTTGCTCTGACTGTAATCGGAGGGTTTTTTCCCTCGGTTGTCCCGGGCGTAAACGTTTCCTCCAAACTCGATCAGCATCTCCGCCAAGTCAGCGTTTCGCACTTTGGCGGCGTGGTGAAGGGCCGTCTCGTGAAGTTTCGCTGCGTTCACATTGGCCCCTGCCGGTTGGAACGGAAAGAGAAAATCAAGAGATTCGCCGATTGTGTGTCGTTAATTCAGCGGAGATTTTTTTTTTCATAATATTTTATTGGTTTTCCAGTTTTACATTCAGGTATTTAAAAAGCAACGATGGTGGCCGGGTTAAACAATAATTCAATAACAAAAACTTTAGTGCAAATCTCAGGTTACAACATCAGATATATCTTCTCTTTTCCCCTTAACATTTACTATCTCATATTCAAGCTAGCACATTTCTAATTATATCAACTCAAGGAAAACATCATTATTACATTCATCAATACATTTTAGTTTATGCACATTTTAATTAATCTTCGTAAAACAATCCATGTCCTGTTGTCAATTTTTACTTAATGTTTAGTTTCTCATCAATATTCCAATCAACCTTTTAATATCCATAATTTTCAAACTTTGGGTAACCAAGGCTTCCCTTATTTCACTTCATAAGAAACCGTAATATCCAAAATACACATTTTACCTTTTTAAATGTAATCTTGTTCTATTTCCTAAAAATTTTCTATTTCCCACCATATTAAATCTTCTACTTAATAATAAAATATCCCCTTTTAATAGATCAAAACCAATATGTGCGTGTGTGTGTATCTATGTATGTATGTATGTATGCAGTGCTTTCTTTGTAAAAGAAAAAGGTGCCGGAACTCACACATGTCATACAACCCGTCTTGCCTACCCTACAAGGTTCCATCCAAAAAAGGTGCCGGAACTCCGTTCTGAGCGTTCTATGAGAAAAAATGCCCTGTATGTATGTGTGTATGTGTATGTGTATATATGTATATGTGTGTGTGTGTGTGTGTGTGTGTGTGTGTGTATATATATATATATATATATATATATATATATATATATATATATAGAGAGAGAGAGAGAGAGAGAGAGAGAGAGAGAGAGAGTGTGTGTGTGTGTGTGTGTGTGTGTGTGTGTGTGTGTGTCTGGGTTAGTCAGTAAAATCAAACCTATTCCTGATAGTTAATTTTCATTTCCCTTTTAAATCTAATTTTTCAATGTTAAACAAATCAAATCCTTATTTTCCACTAATTTCCAACTATTTTGAATCTAACAACCCGAATTCCCCTTGTCTCAGCATCTCTTTTTAACCCTCTAATTGACAATATAAAGTCCCCTCTGATAATTCAAAAACCCCAATTTTCTTCAGCCTTATTCTGGCTTTCTTCCTTTGCCAACTAGGCTTCCATATCAGCGCTTTTAGATCATCAAACAGATCTCCCTCCGTTTTTATATGTATTATTTGAATCAAAGGAGACCATTTAACTGCCAGTTAAAGGAAGGGAAAGAGAAATCAAGAGATTCGCTAATTGTGTGCGTCAATTCAGCAGAGATTTTTAGCGGCCACACACAGGTAGCCCTCAAATGACAGCCAAAATGGAACACGAAATTTCTGTCAGTAAACGAAGCATTTTACGACCATTTTGGCACAGGCGTTAAGGGAAGTTGCTAAACGTGTCATTACTTCTGCCACCGACCTGTCTTTTCGGAATCCGGCTGTGAAGGTTGCAAACGGCAATTATATGACCCCCCCAAGACACGGCAACTGTCATTGATTCATGCCTGTTGTCAAGAGCCCGAATGTTGATCACATGACCAGGTGGATGCTGTGACGGTCGTTAAGTGTGAAAATTCGTAAGTCTCTTTTTTCAGGGCTGTTGTAACTTTGAACGGTCACTAAACCAACAATTGTAAGTTGAGGACTATCTGTACACAGATTTCCCCCCCCCCCAAAATAATCTGTTTCCAACTGGTCCCTTGGGTCTTCCAGCTGTGATATCCTCCACCAGCCTCTTTCTCGTCTTTTTAAAACTATATTTTGAAGCTTTGCAGGTAGTTCTCGACTTACATCCATTCGTTTAGGGACCGATGAAAGTTACAACCCCGTGAAAAAGCGATGTACGGCCCGTTCTCGCACTTATGACCATGGCAGCAATCCATGTGGTCACGCCATTGGCCATCGTCATACATTTATGACGGTCATATCATCTGACAGTCAGGTGATTTCCCACTTGGGACCATCCCAGCCAGCTTCCGACAAGCAGAAGAACAGAGTAACAGAGCTGGAAGGGACCTTGGAGGTCATCTAGTCCATCCTGCCATTCAGGCAGGAGATCCTATACCATTCCGGACAAGTGGCTGCCCGGTTTCGTCTTAAAAACCTTCAGTGTTGGAGCACCCACAACTTCCGGAGGCGAGCTGATTAACGGTCAGTCCTAATTAAGTCGCCCCGCCGATTAATCCACTAATGAGTTGATTAAAAAATGAATCCATGGGGAAGTTCCCAAGTCGTGGTCACAAGTAACGCCTCGCTTGGGAAAAAAAATAGGTTGTAAAATCGGGGACAGGATAGCTTACTTAATGACCACGCTGCGGAAGGACAAATTTTACAGCCCCTATTGCGGTCGTAAGTAGAGGACTACTTGTATTTAAAGAAAAGGCTTGGTGATTAGACTAATTGCTCATTTAGACTAAGGCAGGATAAACCTTTGAAGACCAGGTTTTTTGGGGGGTTTCCTGAATAAGATTGGGTTGCCTGTAATTAATCCAGCACTTCTACCCTCTGTCAATGGGGACCCCATGGCACCGCACCTGCATTCAGCAATAACTTTGCGCAATCCAGGTGTTCTCGTGCACACGCCACGTGCAAAGGCGTTCCAAAATGGCAGTCGTGGGCCTCTAGGTTCGCGCCGACTTCGATCAGAAGACGGACGCAATCGGCACTGCCTTGGGGAAAAAAAGAGTCAGGTCAAGGAAGAACATTCATTGAGCGCTTGCGTAGATTCCCACCCCCCCCCCCCGCCCCAGCTTGTGCCAAAGAGAGACGGCGAAACCTTTTTCCAAGCCACATTAAGGACGGATTCCTGGGGCTGGTGTGGTTTAACTGCCTCAAACTCTCAACGGGATTACAGATAGACCCGCTTAACCACTGCAATGATTTACGCTCAAAATTCTGGGCCCAATTGTAGTCATTAAGGGAGGACTAGCTGTTTAGAGTAGATAGATAGATAGATAGATAGATAGATAGATAGATAGATAGATAGATAGACAGACAGACAGACAGACAGACAGAGAGACAGACAGACAGACAGGCTGGCAGGTAGGCAGACATGGGCAGTGGATATATGATAGATAGATAGATAGATAGATAGATAGATAGATAGATAGATAGATAGATAGATAGGGATTGACGGGCTGTTTATTGACCCTACCTGGGAAGGATGGAAGGCTGAGTCAACCTTGAGCCTGGTGGGACTCGAACCTGCACTAATTGCAGGCAGCTGGTGTTACTTAAGGAGGCGTTAGCCCACTGCTCCACCAAGGCTCTTTTTAAGTTAAGTTTGGACTTTGGAGATCTAGACATAGCCACATAAGTATGTATTAGCGGTGTGCTGTATTTTAAATTTTTGTGACTTGGTCTGGCACCGTCAATAAACAGCCCGCCAATCCCTAAGACTCCGGCATTTCATTGGGCCAGACCTGGAGGCGCAGGAAGGCGAATGTGGGGAGCAGGCCGGGAACCGCGGTCCGAATTGGATCCGGAATGCTCCACAGCTCTTCGCGTGGATTCTGGGCGAGCAGAAACCCCCCCCAACCCACCCACCCCCGGTCTCCCAGGGCTGGCCCCAGGATCTCCGTCGACCCTGCAGAAGCCACCTTACCATTTAAGCAGGCTTCGTGGAGGGGCGACGCAATGTACAACGGTGGGTTGACCTTGGCCCCGTAGGACAGGAGGACCTTCACGCAGTCAATGCTCCCCGAAGCGCAGGCGTCACAGAGCGGGGTGCTCCCGTCGATGTTCCGGGCATCCACCTGTGGCAGAAAAGGGATCAAACCCTCAACCTGGGGCCTCTGTTGACTAACCTCCCTACGAATCGGCCATTTTTAAAGAGGATTTGCACTTCGTACAGCTAGGTCCTTGGCTTACGACCCCCACTGAGCCCAAAATTCCCATTGCTAAGTGAGACGGTTGTTCAGTGGGGTTAGGCCCCATATTACGACCTTTTTTTCCCCACGACTGTTAAGCGAGTCACTGCAGTTGTTAAGTTAGCAACACGGTTGTTAAGTGAATCCCGGCTTCTCCATTGACCTTGCTTGTCGGAAGGTCGCAAAAGGGGATCATGGGACACCCTTCCCCCACCAGGACACTACGACCGTCATAAATGGGAACCATTTCACAAGCGTCTAAATTTTGATTACATGACGATGGGGAGGCTGCTGCAGTCGTAAGTGTGAAAAATGATTGTAAGTCACTTTTTGAAATGCCGGTGTAACACACGGAATTCCTTTCCCTGGCAGAGGTTTGTCTGCACGATGGCTGAAAATACAGCCTGGGATGAAAATCCAGCCATAGAGACCTTATTAGTATCTTTACAACAACAATTTCTCATGCTAGTAAAGTTATGCTTCAAATCCTACAAGCTAGACTCCAGAAGTATGTGGATCGAGAACTACCAGAAGTACAGGCAGGATTTCGAAGAGGCAGAGGAACTAGAGATCAAATTGCCAACATACGTTGGATCATGGAGAAAGCTAGAGAGTTCCAGAAAAACATCTACTTTTGCTTCATTGACTATGCTAAAGCCTTTGATTGTGTGGATCACAACAAACTGTGGCAAGTTCTTAAAGAGATGGGTGTACGAGACCATCTTATTTGTCTCTTGAGAAACCTATATGTGGGCCAAGAAGCAACAGTGAGAACTGGACACAGAACCACTGATTGGTTCAAAATTGGGAAAGGAGTCCGGCAAGGCTGTATACTGTCGCCTTGCCTATTTAACTTATATGCAGAGCACATCATGAGAAAGGCAGGGCTAGATGAATCAAAAGTTGGAATTAAGATTGCCGGAAGAAATATCAACAACCTAAGATATGCAGATGATACCACTCTAATGGCAGAAAGTGAAGAGGAACTAAAGAGCCTCTTGTTGCGAGTGAAGAAGGAGAGTGCAAAACTTGGGTTGAAACTAAACATTAAGAAAACCAAGATCATGGCATCCGGCCCTCTCAATTCCTGGCAAATAGATGGGGAAGAAATGGAGGTAGTGACAGATTTTATTTTCCTGGGCTCCAAGATCACCGCAGACGGGGGCTGTAGCCAAGAAATTCAAAGACGCTTGCTCCTGGGGAGGAAAGCCATGGCAAATCTAGACAGCACACTAAAAAGCAGAGACGTCACCCTGCCAACAAAAGTGCGTATAGTCAAGGCTATGGTCTTCCCAGTTGCAATGTATGGCAGTGAAAGCTGGACCATAAGAAAGGCTGAGCGCCAAAGAATTGAGGCCTTTGAACTGTGGTGCTGGAGAAGACTCCTGCGAGTCCCTTGGACTGCAAGGGGATCAAACCGGTCAGTCCTAGAGGAGATCAACCCTGACTGCTCTTTAGAAGGCCAGATCCTGAACTGGAAACTCAAATCCTTTGGCCACCTAATGAGAAGGAAGGACTCACTGGAGAAGAGCCTCATGCTGGGAAAGGCTGAGGGCAAGAGAAGAAGGGGACGACAGAGAAGGAGGTGGCTGGATGGAGTCACTGAAGCAGGAGGCGTGAGCTTAAATGGACTCCAGAAGATGGTGGAGGACAGGAAGGCCTGGAGGAACGTTGTCCATAGGATCGCGATGGGTCAGACACGACTTTGCAGCTAACAACAACAACAACCTTCTAAAGTGGCATCATCTGAGATTATTATTATTATTATGGCTTATTGCATAGTCATCCAGATGTTCAGACCTGTCGAGCATTTTTATCCACCTATATGGACTAGTCTTCCCAAGAACCTGGGATAGCCAGACATCGTTGTATGATGGGATTAGAGCATGCCACAGTCCACAGTGTGTGCGTGCAGGCGTGCATCCCCACTTGCAAATGGTGCTGCGCGTGTGCCCACTACTCACACAGAACCAGGCCCACTCATCCTCCAGCCCGGCTGGCCGATCCACAAAGCTGGAAAGGTTGGGGAAATCTAGGTTAGAGGTCTCATTGCAGAATGGAAGCTGTCCGGAGTAAAGCTGCCTTTTGCAATTGACTGATAGTTGAAATTGTCAATTCCAATGGTGTTACTACATCATCATCATCATCATTATTATGAATCACACAGTTAGCCAGATGTTCAGATTGGGTGTAGCATTTTTCTCTACCTATTGAGTCCCTAGCAAAGACTTGGGATAGGCAGATGTGGAAGATGGGTGGTTGTTTTTTATTATTATTATTATTATTATTATTATTATTATTATTATTAGTAGTAGTAGTAGTAGTAGTAGTAGTAGTATTGTTATATTTTATTTCATTTATTATTATTATTATTATTATTATTATTATTATTATTATTATTATATTGTTAAAATTATTAATCACACAGTCAGCCAGATGTTCAGATTGGGTGTAGCATTTTTCTCTACCTATTGAGTCCCTAGCAAGGATCTGGGATAAGGGAGATTTGGATGTTTGATGGGTGGTATTATTATTATTAATCATCATCATCATCATCATCATCATCATCACACAGTCAGCCAGATATTCAGACTGGGTGTAGCATTTTTCTCTACCTATTCAGAAGGCAATGAGATTAGGCTTCTATCCTAGGAAGATCCACATCTAACTGGCCGTCTGGGGCAAATCTGAAATCTGCAGCCCGAATCCCAGGAAACTTGATGCAAAATAAACATTTGCTGGCATTCTTCCCCCAGACGTTTTAGTCTGCTGCCTTCTGCAACCCGGCGCCCTCCCGTTGCACCTGGGCTCCTGCGGCCAGGAGGATCTCCACACACCGCGTCTGGCCACGCAGGCTGGCTTCGTGCAGGGGCGTGATCGAGTCGTAGGTGACCAGGTTGACACAGGCGCCGTTCTGGATCAGTTCTTGGAGCTGGCAGATCTCCCCGCTTCGGGCGGCTTCGTGAACCGGGGTCCTCTCGGCCCAAAATGCTACAGGAAGATGGAAGACGGATGGGGGGTTAAAACAGTCCCTGTCCAGAATGGGGGGGCGGGGAAAAAACCAGCCCAACCAAACCAGTACAGGCAGTCCCTGATTTAGGACAACCGGGAACAGAATTTCCATTGTTTAATCCTAGAGGTTGTTAAGTGAGGACCTTTCTTACCGTGCTCGTTAAGAGAATCACTGGGGCCGTTAAGTGAATCAGGCAGTCGTTAAACAAATCTGGCTTTCCCCATTGACTTTAGTTGTTGAATGCCAGTTGGTGACCACAGGGGTGCTGTGTTAGTTGTGGGGAGGAGGGGGAGGAGGAGGAAGAGGAGGAGGAGGAAGATGACTGTGGGGTCCTTGGTGCTCTCTGAGCTGGGTCGCTTTCTTGCAGACTTTTCATGACCCAACTAGGTCACCTCATCAGTGCTAGAAGGGAGGGGGGTTTGTGGGGAGCAGGAGGAGGAGGAGGAGGACTGTGGGGTCCTTGGTGCTCTCTGAGCTTGGTGGCTTTCTTGGAGACGTTTCATGACCCAACTAGGGAACATCATCAGTGCTAGAAGGGAGTGAGCTGGGGGGAGGAGGAGGAGGAAGAGGAAGACTGTGGGGTCCTTGTTGCTCTCTGAGCTGGGTCAATTCCTTCATGACCCAACTAGGGAACATCATCAGTGCTAGAAGGTGTGGGGGGGTGTTGTGAGGAGGAGGAAGAGGAGAAGGAGGAAGAGGACTGTGGGGTCCTTGGTGCTCTCTGAGCTTGGTGGTTTTCTTGCAGACTTTTCATGACCCAACTAGGGAACATCATCAGTTATAGAAGGGAGTGGGGTTTGTGGAGAGGAGGAGAAAGAGGAGGAGGAGGAGGAGGAGGAGGAGGAGGAGGAGGAGGAGGAGAAGGAGGAGAAGGAGGAGGAGAAGGAGGAGGACTGTGGGGCCCTTGGTGCTCTCTGAGGTTGGTGGCTTTCTTGGAGACGTTTCATGACCCAACTAGGTAACATCATCAGTGCTAGAAGGTGAGGGGGGGTGTATTGTGAGGAGGAGGAGGAAGATGACTGTGGGGTCCTCCTTGGTGCTCTCTGAGTTTGGCTGATTTCCTTGCAGACTTTTCATGACCCAACTAGGGAACATCATCAGTAATAGAAGGGGGGGGGGTTTACGGAGAGCAGGAGGAGGAGAACTGTGGGGTCCTTGATGCTCTCTGACCTGGGTGGTTTTCTTGCAGACGTTTCATCACCCAACTAGGGAACATCATCAGCTCTGGCTGCTTTACGTGAATACTCCCAAACATTTGCAACAATCATCAGAATAAGTGAATTCTCTCCCTCGCCCTCCCCCCACCGCCATTGCTAAGATTTCAAGGTACAGCAAAAGGGGCGGGGGTCTCTTCCCTTTGCAAAGACCCTCCGTTTCCCACTCCCCACCACAGCGTCATTTTTTTCTGTCCGGGAGCTGAGCAGGGCGCATTCCCAACCCCCGCGGGATTCGAGACCGTCGTTGGGCCCCTCAAAATCACCCTTCAAGCCCCCTCCCACCCCCCAAAAAAAGCGTCACGGTCCCTCCCATTGACTCCCAAGAAACCTACAGCCGTCTTTGTTTTTCTTTTGGCAACCCGGATCGACCTGGGAAAGGGGAACCCAAGTTGGCAAGCGGAGGATCCTCGCTCTCCAGATTCCCGGGCACGGATCCTGCCAAGCCGGCCGGAGACTTCCCCGGCTCAGCTTTCCAAGAACCGCAACGCGTGACCCGCCAGGCTCTTTCCAGGACAGGAGCGGATAAACAACGGCCCGGCCCCGGCCGAGACGCGTCACCCCCATGCGTTCACACAACACGCTAAACTCGGGAGCGGGAACTTGAGTTTTTGGGGAGAGGGGGGGCTTTGGTTTTGCCGGGCTGGGGCTGTGGTGTGGTGTGGAAGCGTTGGAGTTCAAGCCAGCCCAGCTGGCGATCTATGGATCGCAATCCCCCTGGGGACACCCCCACCCCTCAAAGGGTTAGTTAGTAACCAGGACTAACCCAGTTGTGGAAACGCAGCTTGAATGCCGGGTCAAGAGCGGAGGAGGCGTATATACGCTTTTCTCCCCTTTCCCCCTTTAAATTTGCACAGTAATAGAGCAAGTGCATCGTTGCGCCGGGCTTTCCCCAAAGATCGGGAGCCCCACTCAGGTCTAGCAGCATGAAAAGGCTGAGTCCCGGGAGCAGAGGCGATTCCTGCGGGGAGAGGGACGTCCCCTCCCCACCTTTTCGGCTTGCAAGGCGTCCCCACCTCACCAACTCACCGATCTCTCCCAGCAAAGAGCCACCGGCGGTCACCGGCTCCATGACTCCGTAAACGCGGACTACAAGCCCCAGCGGTCTCCGAGCCTGGCCAGGCAGTCAGGAATCCCGGGACGCCCCAAGCGCTGCTCGCAAGGGCTGCCGGGAGTTGTGGTTCTCCGGCCTCGCTTCCTGCTTGTCGCCTCTGATGCTGATGCTTACAGATGTTTTCCCGTCCTTTGCAACCTTCCGTCCCCACGTCCCTTTCTCGACACGCGGAATTTTGCAGCTCGGTGCTTGAATTCACGGCATCACAATTGGCTGGAGGGAGGGGTTTACTTCCAGACGACCCCCCCCCACCACCGTCTCCCCAAACTCTGAAAAACATTAATTTTTTTTTTAATTTTTTAATTTTAATTCCATTTATATCCCGCCCTTCTCCGAAGACTCAGGGCGGCTTACGTGTCGCCCTGAGCATCCCAATCAAGACACCCCCCAAAATTGCCTTTTATGCTTTCTTAAGACTTCTGATAAGACCCCTCTGCCTTTTTTTCAGGGGGGGGTTTCACACCTGGCCCGATCTGTAATGGGTGCTGGTGGGCTTTGATTTCTCCTTTATGTATTTATTTGCAATATTTATTTATTTCTACAATGTATTTTTATTTATTGGCAATGTTGATTTAGTCATCGGTTAAGATGCCCGTATGTATCTGTGAAATTTATTTTATTGGCAAAATTGACTTGATTCATTTGCAGAAGGTACGAATAAGCACATTTTACAAATAAATATATATATTTATTTTAATTCCATTTATATCCCGCCCTTCTCCGAAGACTCAGGGCGGCTTACAAGCTTAGCAGTAGCTAATATTACCAATAAATACATTTCAAAGAAATAAGTGCATAAATTTGCCGAATAAATCAATGTTGCGAATAAAACGCCTTGTACGAATAAATACATATCACCAATAAAATACATTTATGCACAAAGAAATGCATACAGGATGCAAACACACCAATTTTGCGAATAAATAAAAAAATACATTTTACAAACAAAGGTAACGAAGGCGTGCGCTGCACAAGTTTCGTAGATAAACTTTACAAATGTAGTCCACCAACAAACTTAAGCAAATAAAGAAAACGCATTTCACAAGTAGGTAAATGTTACCAATAAAACACATTTCACAAATAAATAAATAATTAAAGGCCTGTTGGCTTTGTTGCATCATTTATGACACCCGAAATTTAGCAATTTTTTTTAAAATAAAAACTCCCGTGAGATTAAAATGATCACAAAGTAATTTGTGACACAATGTAAGATGTCATAAACAATTTCCTCTGCTCAACTTGATCAAGCCCTGGAGGTTTGGCTGCTATCTGCCAAATTATCTCTCTGAATTTGAAGCTCTGCCTTTGTCTCGGATGGATGGAGTAATCTGGTAAGCAAATAACTCTGAAACCAGGGCGGTCATTGGTTGTCTAATTAAAAATAAAAGGGAAAAAGTGGATTTGGGGGGTGGGGGGTGGGGGAAACTATATTCAGTAAGAATTAGACATTTGCACGCGCCAAATAGGAATTTTTGTTAAGTGAAATTTGGCCCCGTTTTACGAATTCTCTTGCCACAGCTGTTAAGCGAAGCACTGCGGTTGTTAACTTAGTAACACGGTTGTTAAATGAATCCGGCTTCCCCGTGGACTTTGCCTGACAGGAGGTCACAAAAGGGGATCGCGTCACACACACACACACACACACACACACCGGGACGCTGCGGCCGTCATAAATACGAGACAGTTGCCAAGCGTCTGAATTTTCATCACGTGACCCTGGGGATGCCGCAACGGTTATATAAGGGTGCGAAACCAACACAAGTCATTTTTTTTTCAGATGTCAATTCAGGATGGTCACTAAACAAAGCCTTGTACATCAAAAACTGCTAAGCTTGTAAGCCACCCTGAGTCTTCGGAGAAGGGCGGGATATAAATGGAATTAAAATAAATTTAAAAAAAACACCTGTATATATTTCCAGTTCCCCTTAGAATCCTGGGATTTCCTAGTGGTCTCCCATCCGTACTTATTATGTTTTTCCCTACTTACTTTTTTTTGTTTTGTTTTCACTAGCTAAGATCTGTTACGTGGTGCCTGGGGTGTGTGTGTGTGTGTGTGTGTCCTGGCTGTCAGAACTTCAAATCTGAGGCATAAATCTCTTTTTTGGGGTGGGGTCTGTTGAAACCTTGGTCCCTAAGCAACTCGTCGTAAGTCGAGGAGCAGCTCCGCTAAGAATCCGAGGTGTGTTTAGAAAAGCACTCAGCTAGCAAAACGGAGGAAAGGCTTGGAGGAACTCAATAGGAAAGTAAAAGTAAAGAAACGGAAAGTGAAGGTGGGTAAAAAAAAATCAGGCTTCGTGAGAAAACCAGAAGAAACCGCAGCGAGGACAACGTTAAGCTCTTACACATTTTTCTGTGGGAGAAAAACGGTCTGAAGTTTTTATTTCTTTATTTCCGGGAAGTGGGGAGGGAGGCAAGAACAGGTGAAGAAGAAAAAGGGAAAAAAAAAAGAAGAAGAGAAGGGAATGCCGGAAAAAATAAAAGGAGGATCGTTCAAAGGGAAAGGAAGGGAAATCGGGCAGGAATTTAACAAAATAAAAATGAACGTTTGGGGGCCCTGCAAACCAAAGATCAGAATATTTGGTGTGGTTGATGAAAAAAGAGGAATGGTGGTGGTGGTGGGGGAAACAGCAGCTAAGGAAGAGAAACAGCCTCAGTGACAGGGATTTTGCCGGAAAAGCTCAAGCAGGGGTGCTCTCTGGGTTTGGTGGTCTTCTTGCAGACGTTTCGTGACCCAACTAGGGAACATCATCAGTGCTGGAAGGGAGGGGGATTGTATGAGCAGAAAGCAAACAAGCGACGGAGCACCGGGAGGCAACCTCTTCCATCTCTCTCTCTCTCTCTTATCTCTTATCTCTCTCTCCCTGTCATATATATCTTATCTAATCTGTCTCGTAGAATCATAGCCAAGTAGAGAGACCTAGGGCTGGAAGGGACCACGGAGGTGGTCTAGTCCAACCCCCTGCTCAGTTAGGAGACCCTATATGTCAGGGGTGTCAAACTCAATTTCACTGAGGGCCGCATCAGCATTGCGGTTGCCCTCAAGGGGCTGGGTGGGTGTGGCCAGGGTGGGCGTGGCCTACTGGGTGGGTGTGGCCAGAGTGCGTATAGCCTACTGGGTGGGCGTGGCTGGAGTGCGTATGGCCTACTGGGTGGGCGTGGCCAGCTCTACATCGTTGGCATCAAGGGTGCCTATGGGGGCCTGGGCAGGAGTGGGACAGATCTGAGGGTCTCTGGCAGAAGGAGGGTCTCTGGGCCAGGGCCAAGGCAGTGGGGGCCGTTCCCTCACTGTTTCCAGGATGGCTTCGCGGGCCACATGAAACCACTTCGCGGGCCGGATCTGGCCTTGTGTTTGACACGTCTGCTATATGTCATTCTGGACAAATGACAAATCGCTTCTTGAAAGCTTCCAATGGTGGAGCACTCCCAACTTCTGGAGGCAAGGTCTTCCTCCGTTCCCTCCCTCCCTCCATCCCCTATCATCTATTTATAATCTATCTATGTATGTATTTATGTGTCCATCCATCCATCCATCCATCCACCTGCCGACCTACCACACCCACTCATCCATGCATCCATCTATTCATTATCTATCTATCCACCTGCCTACCTATCCACCCACACTCTTCCATCTATCTGTTCACTAATGCATCCATCCATTCCCGCCCCCACGTGCTCATCCATCCATCCATCCATCCATCCTACCTACGTATCTTAAATATCTAATAGAATCATAGAGACCTAGGGCTGGAAGGGACCTTGGAGATCATCTATGTCAACCCCCCCTTGCTCAGGCAGAAGCCCCTGTATCATTTCAAACAAATGGCTGCCCAATCTCTCCTACGAACCTCCAGTGACAGAGCGCTCACAACCCACAACTCTCTCTCTCTCTCTCCCCCAAGCCCCGGGAGTGTGCAGGGGTGCCCCTCCCCTACTCTAAAGAAAGCAGGGGAGGGAGGGAGGGAGGGAGGAAGGAAAGAAGGAAGGAAAAGAAAAAAAAGAAAGAAAGAAAGAAAGGGAGAGGGGAGGAAGGAAGGAAGGGAAAGAGAAAGAGAGAAAGAAAGAGGGAAGAAGAAAGGAAGAAGGAAGGGAAAGAAAGAAAGAGGGAAGGAGGCAGGAACGAAGAAGAAAGAGAAAGAAAGAAAGAAAGAAAGAAAGAAAGAAAGAAAGAAAGAAAGAAAGAAAGAAAGAAAAGGAGGGAGGGAGGAAGGGAAAGAAAGAAAAAGAGGGAAGGTGGGAGGGAGGAAGAAAGAAAGAAAGAAAGAAAGAGGAAGGAAGGAAGGGAAAGAGAAAGAGAGAAAGAAGGAGGAAGGAAGGAAGAAGGAAGGGAAAGAAAGAAAGGGAAGGAGGCAGGAACGAAGAAGAAAGCGAAAGAAAAAGAAAGAAAGAAAGAAAGAAAGAAAGAAAGAAAGAAAGAAAGAAAGAAAGAAAAAGAAAAGGAGGGAGGGAGGAAGGGAAAGAAAGAAAAAGAGGGAAGGTGGGAGGGAGGAAGAAAGAAAGAAAGAAAGAGGAAGGAAGGAAGGGAAAGAGAAAGAGAGAAAGAAAGGGAGGAAGGAAGGAAGAAGGAAGGGAAAGAAAGAAAGGGAAGGAGGCAGGAACGAAGAAGAAAGCAAAAGAAAGAAAGAAAGAAAGAAAGAAAGAAAGAAAGAAAGAAAGAAAGAAAGAGAGGGAGGGAGGAAGGGAAAGAAAGAAAAAGAGGGAAGGTGGGAGGGAGGAAGAAAGAAAGAAAGAGGGAGGAGGGAAGGAAGGGAAAGAGAAAAAGAGGGAGGGAGGGAGGGAGGGAGAAAGAAAGAAAGAAAGAAAGAGGAAGGGAGGAACGAAAGGAAAGAGAAAGAGAGAAAGAAAGAGGGAGGGAGGGAGGAAGGAAGGAAGTGAAACAAAGAAAGAGGAAGGAAGGAAGGAAGGGAAAGAAAGACGGAGGGAGGGAGGGAGGAAAAGAAAGAAAAAAAGCGGGGGTGGGAAGACGGGGGGGGGGCGAGCCCAACTGGCCGGAAGCTCAACCCACCCTCCTCCCGGGGAGGCGGCGACCCCTTCCGGGTTAGTTTTCACTTTCTTTCTTTGGCTGCGGGCTCCCTCCTCCGTTTTCACTTCCTGGGGTTGCCTCCTCCTCCTCCTCCTCCTCCTCCTCTGCCGAGCGGGCCGACGTCTTCCCCGCCCGGGTCTGGGGGCGCCGTTGAGCTTGGGGAGGGGTCCCGGGCAGCCCCCCCGCCCTGCCTGGAGGGGATTTGGCCCTGCAGACAGACCGACAGAGCCCGGCCGGGCTGCGCTTGGAGAGCCGGGAGAGGGGGTGGGGGGGGTCTGCCGCTGAAGCCCCCCCCTCCAAAAAAAAAGGGGAGTGGGCTGCCTGTGTCCCCCTTTTTTCCCCTCTCTCTTTCCCCCCCTCCCCCAAATTGGCCTTTGTGCTGCATCGCCTCGTGTCCTGGGTGCCAAGAGGGCTCCGGAGCTCGCTCGGCCACGCCGGCGCTGGGCAGCGGGGGAGAAACCCGGGTTGGCGCGTTCCGACGTGCGAGAAGGAACGCGAGAGAGAGAGAGAAGCGGGTCCCCGGGTCCGCCGCCTCGCTATCCGGCATGGCAGGGCGCGGAGGGCCGGCGGGTCGGACAGCTGTCACCGGTGAGTGCCGGGGCTGAAGGGAGGGGGAAGGAAACACGTGTCAGCCCGGGCTTTTTCCTCTTGGTGGCCCGCGCCGCGCTCAGGATCGGGGCCGGGCGAATAGGATCGCGGAAAGCCAAGCGGGCAAGGGAGAGGATCGCGAAAGAGGCTGCGCCCGATCCTCTCGGGACTTGCGCGTCCGGCAGGCAGGCAGGCGGAGGGCTTTTAGCATTGTAGCTGCGCCGGATCCTGCGCGGTTTTTCTTTGGGGTTGGCTCAGTGGATCAGGCGCACGGGGAAATCCTTTGGTCGGCCACGTGTTGGGCCCCGACAGAGGACCAGAAGGGAAACTTCCTCCAACTTCCTGTACAGTTGCAGAGAAGGTTTTGCCTCTGAGCCCAGGGAGGGAAGTCTGGATTCGCATACAGGCCGTCCTCGACTTACGGCAGTTCACATCCGTTTGGAGTTTAGAGCAACGCTGGGGGAAAAAGGGACCGAGGACCGATTTTTCACACTTAACGACCGCGGCACCGTCTCCCGGTGGCCACGTGATCAAAATCCGGACAACTTAGCAACTGGCATGTATTTATGACGATTGGCAGCGTCCCCGTGTGTGTGTGTGTGTGTGTGTGTGTGTGTGTGTGTGTGTGTGTGTGTCACGTGACCCCATTTTTGCTACTTTCCGACAAGCAAAGTCAGTGGCAGGAAGTTGGATCCGCTTAGCGACCGTGTTGCAAACTTAACAACTGCAGGGATTCACTTAAGGCAGGGACCGTCAAACTTGGCCCTTTGTTGTCTTGTGGACTTCAACTCCCAGAATTCCTCAGCCAGGCAGGCTGGCTCAGGAATTCTGGGAGTTGAAGTCCGCAACTTCAAACTTGGCCCTTTGATGTCTTGTGGACTTCAACTCCCAGAATTCCTCAGCCAGTTTGAAGACCCCTGACTTAAGGTCAAGAAAGCTCACTTAACGACTGTCTTGCTTAGCAGTGGAAAATTTTGGGGCTGAGTTGTGATCGTAAGATGTCGGCTACCTATATATCCATTATCTTTAATTATAAAGTGCCCAGAGCCATTAAGGAGCTGGGTGGCCTTCAAACTGAATTAATTAAATAGATTATGATGGTGATAATAATGGAGACTCACCTGTTTGAATCCATTTAATGTGAGTCAGCGTTAAACTTGGGTTTGTCTAGGGCTTGGTGAAAGCAGCCCTCTTCTATTTTGCAGAGCAAAATATTAAAATGTGCTGGGCTTAAGGCTCGTTTTAATGTAAGAACCCCCCCCCAGACAAAGAATAGAAGAGAATAAAGAATAGAATAAAGAATAGAATAAAGAATAGAGGATAGAGAATAGAATAGAATAGAATAGAATAGAATAGAATAGAATAGAATAGAAGAATAAAGAATAGAGAGAATAAAGAATAAATAGAATAAAGAATAGAGGATAGAGAATGGAATGGAATTAGAATAGAATAGAATAAAGAAGAGAATAAAGAAGAGAATAGAGAATAGAAGAGAATAAAGATTAGAACAGAATAGAGAATAAATAATAGAATAGAGAAGATAATAAAGAATAGATTAACAAATAGAATAAAAAATATGGAATAGAATAGAATAGAGTTGGAAGGGACCTTGGAGGTCTTTAAGTCCAGCCCCCTGCTCATGCCAAAGAACCATTTCAGACAAGTGACTATCCAGTTTGAAGTTGGTTGAGAAAGATCTTCTATCTAGCGTATCCTTCTTCACCTTCCTGAATTAATGCCGTCCTCTCTTCAGGCAGGCCTGCCACCATCTCCGTCTATTCTAGTCAAAAGGCCCTTCGGTTCCATGCTAGCAAATTGCAGCGGTGATCCATGAAACCTCTCTCCGGGTCCCCTTTGGAGACCCTTCCGCTCTTTTATTTCCATATTCTGAATTCTTGCCCCCCCACCCCTCCAAAAAGTCTGCTTCTTCTGCAAAAAAAACCCCCGCCTTTCAAGATTTCAACAGGTTCTGCAGCCCGAGGAAGTTTGGTTTAAATGGAATTTGGGATTTTCTGGTCCTGTATTTTGCAGAATTAAAAAAGGAGGCATCCTCTTTTCTTTTGTCTCCGCTGCTGTGGCAGTCTGTCAGCAAAGATGCTCATTAGCTCTGCGCCGTGCCAATTAATTTGTCGGTCCACGACAGCACAACGTGTGCGCACAGGCCATAATCACAGTCTTTGGAGGTAGTTTCGATCCTTGGAAGATGGAAACAGGCTTTGCCGAGCAGATAAGGGCTCCTGACTCAGTTTCCTGGGAAGTGGAGTTTAGCAGGCCGGGAACTGCAGTCGGGGGCAGGGGGAAATAAAATTAAATCCACAAGGAAGGAGATTCAGGTTAGAAATCAAGAGGAAGTTCCCGACTGCATGAGCAGCCGGTGGAACAACCTGCCACATGATGGAGCAAGTCTTCAAATAGAGGACGGAGGTACACATAGTCCTTAACTTCACAACTACATTTGAGCCCAAGGTTTCTGTTGTTACGGTAAGTGAGATTTTTATTAAGGAAGTTTTGCCCCGTGTTACAAACTTTTCTGGCCTCGGTTATTAAGTGAATCTCTTAAGTGAATCTGGCTTGCTTGTCAGAAGGTCGCGAAAGGGGATCACTTGATCTTGGGACAGAGCCACATTCATAAATAAGAACCCGTTGCCCAGCGTCTGAATTTTGACCACATATTCATGAGGATGTTGTAACTGTGAACAACGGTCATAAGTCAGGCTTTTCAGCGCCGTTGTAACGCCGAATGGTCACTAAGTGAACTTTAAAATTAAGATTCATGTTAGAAATCATGGACGGCGCGAGCAGCTGGCGGAACAACCTGCCCACATGAAGTCTTCAAATAGAGGGCCGAGGTACTTCTGACATAGACGATTAAATGCAGGAATCTCCAATCTTGGCAACTTTTAAGACTTGTGGACTTCAACTCCCAGCGTGGCTGGCTGAGGAATTCTGGGAGTTGAAGTCCGCAGCTCTTAAAGTTCCCATGTTGGGATCTAGTGAAGCAATTCTCATCCTCGGCAAATTTAAGGCTCTTCAACTCCCAGAATCGCCCCAGCCAGCATGCTTTAAGGTGGGTGGGCTTCAATTCCCAGAATCCCCCTCCCAGCCAGCATGCTTTGAGATAGGTGGGCTCCAATTCCCAGAATCTCCCCAGCCACCATGTTTTAAGGTGGGTGGGCTTCAATTCCCAGAATCCCCCCCAGCCAGCATGCTTTGAGATAGGTGGGCTCCAATTCCCAGAGTCTCCCCAGCCACCATGTTTTAAGGTGAGTGGGTTTCAATTCCCAGAATCCCCCCCAGCCAGCATGCTTTGAGATAGGTGGGCTCCAATTCCCAGAGTCTCCCCAGCCACCATGTTTTAAGGTGGGTGGGTTTCAATTCCCAGAATCCCCCCCAGCCAGCATGCTTTGAGATAGGTGGGCTCCAATTCCCAGAGTCTCCCCAGCCACCATGTTTTAAGGTGGGTGGGTTTCAATTCCCAGAATTCCCCCCCAGCCAGCATGTTTTAAGGTGAGTGGGCTTCAATTCCCAGAATCCCCCCCCCCCAGCTAGCATTCAGTTCTGCTAATTCTGGAAGCTCAGAGGTCTTAACATAGTCAAGGTTGAGTTGACCAGTTATTCAATTACCTAATCAATTACCTGGGGAATATCATGCCCAGGTTTGTGTGTAAGCAAGCCTCTTCTGGAGGCCTTAAAAAAAATTTAAAAAGCAAAGCCGTACCTTTCAAACAATATTCAGCATTCAGAATTTCCCCAAGTCCTTACGAAATATTCAAATTCTAAAATTGCGCCGGCCCAAATAGTTTATTCGCAGGAGAAAATGAACCGTTGCCGAGTTCGAGAAATGCAGCTTTAAAGCCTCTAATATACTCTTATTAATGTGTCTGTTTCCTGCTAGGATAGTTTCACTTTTGTCTCTGCTATCTAAGCAGCCTGCTCAAAAGAGGAGAATGTTATTCTGTTCTAATCAGTTTCGCTTTCTCCTTCCAAGGTCAGAAACAAAACAGCGTAAATAAAACGAACACAATAAAGGCAAAAGTTTTTTTTTTAAAAAAGCAACCTGAAGCCAAGGATGAGTTGTTTGGAAACTCCCAAGTCTCTGCTTTCCGTTCATTTTCTCCTGCGAAAAAAGGCTACATTGGACCGATGCAATTTTAGAATTAGAATATTGCCTAAGGACTTTGGGAATTGTAAACGGGAGGGTTTATCCCAGGGGTAGGCAACCTCGGCTCTTTTACGACTCGTGGACTTCAACTCCCAGAATTCCTGAGTCAGCTGGGAGTTGGAAGTCAATGAGTCATAAAAGCGCCCAGGTTGCCTACCCCTGGTTTATCCTTTCTTGTCTTTCCTTTTGGAAAACTGCACAGTTGGGACAGATTTAAGGACTGTTGTTGTTAGCTCTGAAGGAGCAAGACGAGCCTCCCTTGGCAGGAGCAGTGTGCCTTCGAAGTTGGGAAGAAGCGAATGGGAAGGATTGTCGTTTTCTTGGTTCAACTTTGAAGTGGGTGTGGGGAAATAGCAAGCAAGCTTAGCAGGAGCAAACTCCTTTTGATCCCATCCACTGAAGTTTTTAAGAAAGTTAAGAAACAGGAACAGCCCAGTATGCTAACAGTTCTTTGTTTGATCAGAGTTTGTGGATATCAGAAAGATGAATTTAGCAAAGTACACGGACTATAAAGGTAGCCCTTGAATTTTGACCACAACCTAAGTCGAAATTTCCATCGCTAAGCAAGGATTCAGTGGGTTTTGCCCCATTTTACGACCTTCCTGGTCCCCGTCGTTAAGCGAATCACTGCAGTTGTTAAGCTAGTAACCCGGTTGTTCAGTGAGTCTGGCACTTGGCTTGTTCAGGAGGTCGCCAAAGGGGATCACGTGACCCCCGGGAGGCTCCGATCGTAGTAAATATGAGCCAGGTGCCAATCAAATTTTGATCACGTGACCACATTTTGCTGCAACGGTCGTAAGTGCGAAAAGTGGTCAAAATTCACTTTTTCCCGTGCTGTTGTAACTTTAGATGGTCATTAAACAAATGCATGTAAGTCGAGGACTAGCTGAGCTGTACTGAACATGCTGTCTGTTCTCTTGCAGATTGTGGCATGATCTAAAACCAATAAATGCACAGAGTAAATAAATAAGAACGTTTTGTCGCCTGGCTAGATAAGTCTAACTGGAGCCAGTTTGGTCTATTGATTAAGGCACCAGGCTAAAAACCAGAGTGAGTTCTGGTCCTGCCTCAGGCATGAAAGCCAGCCGGGTGACTTTGGGCCAGTCACCAGGAGACGGTGAGTTCTAGTCCTGCCTTAGGTCATGAACACTGGCTGGGTGACTTTGGGCCAATCACCAGGTGCCTATGAGTTCTAGTCCTACGTTAGGCATGAAAGCCTACTGGGTGACTTTGGGCCAATCACCAGGTGCCTGTGCGTTCTAGTCCTGCGTTAGGCATGAAAGCCTAGTGGGTGAGTTTGGGCCAATTGCCCGGTGCCTGTGAGTTCTAGTCCTGCATTAGGCATGAAAGCCAGCAGGGTGACTTTGGGCCAATCACCAGGTGCCTATGAGTTCTAGTCCTACGTTAGGCATGAGAGCCTGCTGGGTGACTTTGGGCCAATCACCAGGTGCCTGTGAGTTCTAGTCCTGCATTAGGTATGAAAGCCTGCTGGATGATTTTGGACCAATCATCAGGTGCCTGTGAGTTCTAGTCCTGCGTTAGGCATGAAAACCTGCTGGGTGACTTTGGGCCAATCACCCGGTGCCTGTGAGTTCTAGTCCTGCGTTAGGCATGAAAGCCTGCTGGGTGACTTTGGACCAATCATCAGGTGCCTGTGAGTTCTAGTCCTGCGTTAGACATGAAAACCTGCTGGGTGACTTTGGGCCAATCACCCGGTGCCTGTGAGTTCTAGTCCTGTGTTAGGCATGAAAGCCTGCTGGGTGACTTTGGACCAATCATCAGGTGCCTGTGAGTTCTAGTCCTGCGTTAGACATGAAAACCTGCTGGGTGACTTTGGGCCAATCACCCGGTGCCTGTGAGTTCTAGTCCTGTGTTAGGCATGAAAGCCTGCTGGGTGACTTTGGACCAATCATCAGGTGCCTGTGAGTTCTAGTCCTGCGTTAGACATGAAAACCTGCTGGGTGACTTTGGGCCAATCACCCGGTGCCTGTGAGTTCTAGTCCTGCGTTAGGCATGAAAGCCAGCAGGGTGACCTTGGGCCAGTCCCTTTCTCTCTGCCCAACCCATACTCGCAGGATTGTTGTTGTCTGGTAGATAAGAGGAGGGAGTCTTAAATATGTCCTCATCTACTCCTTGAATTATTTCTGAAAATAATAAAGGTGGAATAGAAATAAATACGTGAGAAAATAAAACGAGGTTTCTTTTGCTTTGGCCCAGTTTGAGGAACAAGCCACCTTTGGGCTGAGTTCATCCAGCCTGCAAAGCCAAACCAAAGCGGGCCTTAATCTGGCTTTTCCTTAGATGCTAGAGCACTTTTAAGATCTGCGGACTTCCAACTCCCAGAATTCCCCAGCCAGCCCTGCTGGCTGGGGAATTCTGGGAGTTGGAAGTCCGCAAGTCTTAAAAATTCCACAGTTGGACACCCCTGCGCCGCCATGTTCTTCGCAGCTCAGAGCACCTTTGTGCGCCCCCCCCAAAAAAGAGAGAGAGAGAGAGACAATATGGAGCTAACCATGTTTGGTCTAACCCTGGTTAAAACTTCCTGGTGTGCCCCGGGTCAATCGAACCACGGTTGTGTCTCCTGTTGGTTTCGATGCAGGGCAAGGATCTTTTCTCAGCAACATAGGAAGCCGGTGCCTCCACCAAGGGAGAACTTGAGCAGGGCGGACATTTTTTAAGCGGCTGAACTGCGGAACTTGAGGTAAGGCGTGTCCCAGGGAAGGCCCTGTTTGGGAGCGGCCTTTTGTGGCGGGAAGCCCCTTATTTATTTATTTATTTATTTATTTATTTATTTATTTATTTATTTATTTATTTAATTGGTTGATCGATTAATGCATTAATTTTCGGCCTTTTACAATTTCTTCAACCAATAACTCAACCCATATTTGTTTGTTTGTTTGTTTGTTTGTTTGTTTATTTATTTATTTATTTATTTATTTATTTATTTATTCGACTTATATACCGCCCTTCTCCTGAGGGACTCAGGGTGGTGTGCAGGGCAATAAAATAAGAATACAGGTTACAAGATTTAAAGTTGAATGATTCTGCCCAATGTTGTAGGTTAGTTAAAATAATGTTAAAACCCAAACCCATCAGGCCAGGCCGGCTTGTTGGAATAGCTAAGTTTTTAGATCACGCCGGAAGGAGCGAAGGTCGGGGGCCATCCGGAGCTCAGCCGGCAAGCGGTTCCAAAGGATTGGTGCACCCACCGAGAAGGCTCTCCCCCTGGGGGTCACCAGCCGACATTCTCTGACCGGTGGCACCCTGAGGAGGCCCTCTCTGTGGGAGCGCACAGGGCGGAGGGACGTTGACGCCGGCAGTAGGTGCTCCCGTAGGTAATCCGGACCCACGCCATGTAGGGCTTTGTATGTCATCACCAGCACCTTGAATTTCACCCGGAAGGCAACTGGAAGCCAGTGCAGCTCACGGAGCAGAGGTGTAATATGGAAGTATCGGGAGACCCCCAAAAGAACTCGTGCAGCTGCACTCTGCACCAGCTGAAGCTTCCGAGTGGTTCTCAAGGGCAGCCCCATGTAAAGAGCATTGCAGTAGTCTAGACGAGAGGTCACAAGTGCATGGGTGACTGGCATCCAGGTCCAGATAGGGTCGCAACTGGCGCACCAGACGAACCTGGGCGAAGGCCCCTCTAGTCACAGCTCCTATGTGATCTATGATCTATATATCCAACCCTTGGTTCTCCTGTTTTTCTCCTACAACAACCCTCTGATGTTGGTTGGGCTGAGAGAGAGAAAGAGAGAGAGAATGGGACTGTCCCCATACAAAAGCAGGATTAGAACTCGCCGTCTCCTGGTGATTGGGCCAAAGTCACCCAGCTGGCAGTTCAGTCCTGCTTTAGTCATGAAAGCCAGGTGAGTGACTTTGGCCAATCACCAGAAGACGGGGAGTTGTAGTCCCGCCTTAATCAGGAAAGCCAGGTGGGTAATTTTGGGCCAATCACCAGGGGAGTTCTAGTCCCGCCTTAGGCATGGAAGCCAATTGGGTGACTTTAGGCCAGTCACCAGGAGACGGTGAGTTGTAGTCCCGCCTTAATCAGGAAAGCCAGCTGGGTGACTTTGGGCCAATCACCAGGGTAGTTCTAGTCCCGCCTTAGGCATGGAAGCCAATTGGGTGACTTTAGGCCAGTCACCAGGAGACGGTGAGTTCTAGTCCCGCCTTAATCAGGAAAGCCAGCTGGGTGACTTTGGGCCAATCACCAGGGGAGTTCTAGTCCCGCCTTAGGCATGGAAGCCAATTGGGTGACTTTAGGCCAACCACCAGGAGACGGTGAGTTCTAGTCCCGCCTTAATCAGGAAAGCCAGCTGGGTGACTTTGGGCCAATGACCAGGGGAATTCTAGTCGTGCCTTAGGCATGGAAGCCAATTGGGTGACTTTGGGCCAATCACCAGTAGACGGTGAGTTCTAGTCCCGCCTTAGGCACCAGAGCCAATTCGGTCAGTTTGGGTCAGTCCCTCTCAGCCCAGCCCACCTCACAGGGTTGTTGTCGTGGGGAGAATAGGGGGACGAAGTAGATACATTCCCCTGGAATGGGAAAACGGCGGTATATAAATTGAAATAAAATAAATAAATAAATAAATTATGAAGTAATAAAGACTGGATAAAAAAAATCTAATTCCTGAATAAATACATTCCCACCGCATCCTCTGGCTGGACCGCTAAAAAGAAAATTTTCCGATATTTTTTAAACCTTTCCTCCTCCACTACAGAGCCGTTTGGAGGCAGCCGAGGCTCGTAGGGAGAACCACTGAATGACTCTCGGACCGGCCCCTCCCTAAAACCCGCTCGGCTGGCTGGAGATCTTGGAGAATGTTGCCACTCGGTTACAAAAGCTTGTAAGTGACCTGCTCTCCTTTGACAAAGCCCTTTCTTTCATTTTTTTTCCCCCCTGGGTCTGATAACAATTCTCATTTTTCTTCTTTCTTTTTCACCTCTGCAGAGCTGAACATGACATGAAAGGTAAAAAAAAAATTAAAAAATACTATTTCTTTATGTTTGGGTTTCCCCCCCCCCTTATCCATTGTAACTATCCTTCTTTTCCTACCTTGTCCTCCTCACACACACACACACACACACACACACACACACACACACACGCATACCACCATGAAGAGATTTGAAAGGTCGGCTTTCTTTCCAAAGCTGCCAATTGCCACCTGAAATGAAAAGGGGGTTGGACTAGAAGACCTCCGGGGGGTCCCTTCCAACTCTGTTATGCTACGTTCTTCGCCCCTCGGGGCTTTGCAGGTTGATTGGGTGCTGGAGGGGGGAATGACGGTGAAAATACGCCCCTCCCATCTCCCCCTCCTACGGGGTTTCCGGGAAGCTTACGTCTGGTCCTTGACGTACGACCACAATGGACCCCCAAATTTCTGACTCATATTTATGACGGTGGCGACGTCCCGGGGACGTCACGCGATCCTCTTTTGCAACCTTCTGACAAAGCAGAGTCAATGGGAGGGGGGGGAAATCCGGGTTCATTTAGCGGCCTAATTTAACGACCGCAGTGATTCACTTAAGAAAGGTCGTAAAATGGGGGCCAAACTCCTTTTTTCCCCAAAAACGTCTCACTTAGCAATGGAGAGTTGCGGTGGTGAGTCAGTGTAGACCAGGGGTCTTCAGACGTGGCCGCTTTTGAGACTTGTGGACTTTCAACTCCCAGAAGTTGAAAGTCTTAAAGTGGAATTCTGGGAGTTGAAGTCCACAAGTCTTAAAGTGGCCACATTTGAGGGCTGGCTGAGGAATTCTGGGAGTTGAAGTCCACAAGTCTTAAAGTGGCCACATTTGAGGGCTGGCTGAGGAATTCTGGGAGTTGAAGTCCACAAGTCTTAAAGTGACCACGTTTGAGGGCTGGCTGAGGAATTCTGGGAGTTGAAGTCCACAAGTCTTAAAGTGGCCACGTTTGAGGGCTGGCTGAGGAATTCTGGGAGTTGAAGTCCACAAGTCTTAAAGTGGCCACGTTTGAGGGCTGGCTGAGGAATTCTGGGAGTTGAAGTCCACAAGTCTTAAAGTGGCCACGTTTGAGGGCTGGCTGAGGAATTCTGGGGGTTGAAGTCCACAAGTCTTAAAGTGGCCACGTTTGAAGACCCCTGCTTTAGAGTAAGGGGAAGGAGGTGTTACTTTTCTAATCTTTACAGCAGTTATGACTGCCTGCCCGTCACCTTTCTTTTTTCAACCCTTCAGTGTTGCATCGTGCGTGGGAAGGACACCTTTTCATTCAGAACCAGCGAGTGTGCCACGTCGTCCTTCAATCGCCTTTTCGGACTTCGCTCCCGGCTCAGTTGTAAGTCCTTATTTTTATTTTTATTTTTATTTTCTCTTCCGCTGGAGTTAAGCCGAAACACCCCCCGCCCCCCCAAGGACATTAAAAAGTACCTTCAAACTTGTGCTTGAATTGTTGTCGTCGCTAGCTGCGAAGTCGTCTCCGACCCATCGCGACCCTAGGGACCCTCCAGGCCTTCCTGTCCTCTACCGTCTTCTGGAAGAAAAATTGATCTGTAAATAAAAGGACTAGGGTTTCTCCCCCCCCCCCCCCCGTCTCGATGTTAAAGCTGTGGGTGTTTTGTGGGTGTTTTTTTTTAATGAAGCGGCAAATACTTTTACCTTTGCAACTTTTCCCCTGGATCCCGCAAGCGTGAGAAAAGAATTTCGTAGCTCAGGGTTGAACTCTCGAGGTCCTTGACGGGCTCTGAGCTAGGCGGTTTCCTCGCAGACGTTTCGTGACCCGACTCGGTAACATCATCCGTGCCAGAAGGTAGTGGGGTTTGTGGAGAGGAAGAAGGAGATAGAAGGAATAAAGGAGAAGAGGGAGGGAGGAGGAGGACTCTGAGGTCCTTGATGCTCTCCGAGCTTGGTGGTTTTTCTTGAAGATGTTTCATGACCCAACTAGGGAACATCATCCGTGCTAGAAAGGAGAGGATTTTGTGGAGAAAGACAAGGGGGAGAGCAAGAAGGAGATAGAAGTAATAAAGGGGAAGAGGGAGGAGGAGGAGGAGGAGGAGGAGGAGGAAGGACTGTGGGGTCCTTGGTGCTCTCTGAACTGAACTTGTTTTCTTGCAGACGTTTCATGACCCAACTAGGGAATATCATCAGTGCTAGAAGAGGTTGTAGAGGAGGAGGAGGAGGAGGAGAAGGAGGAAGAACAACTGTGGGGTCCTTGGTGCTCTCTGAACTGAACTTGTTTTCTTGCAGACATTTCATGACCCAACTAGGGAATATCATCAGTGCTAGAAGGGGAGTGAGTGTTGAGGAGGAGGAGGAGGAGGAGGAGGAGGAGGAGGAGGAGGAGGAGGAGGAGGAAGGACTGTGGGGTCCTTGGTGCTCTCTGAACTGAACTTGTTTTCTTGCAGACGTTTCATGACCCAACTAGGGAATATCATCAGTGCTAGAAGGGGTTGTAGAGGAGGAGGAGGAGGAGGAGGAGGAGGAGGAAGAACTGTGGGGTCCTTGGTGCTGTCTGAACTGAACTTGTTTTCTTGCAGACATTTCATGACCCAACTAGATAACATCATCAGTCTACAAGGGAGTGGGGTTTGCAAGCCGCTTACGTATAAAACAGAGAACAGACCCTCCTCCATTCTAATACTGATGTTACGAAGTTAGGTTACGAAATCATCTGCAAGGAGGCAGCCAAGCTCAGACAGCGCCCAGGAAACGAGGAATGGTTCTAGACTCCAGTTCTGCTGTTTCTCCACCTCCACCTCGGAAAGTCTTGAGGCCCAACCGTTTTTTCCTTTTCTTCCTTTCGTAGGCCAGCCAAGCTGGAATTCAAATACATCGTGCGGATATCTGAATTGCGGAAAAAATTGCCGGAAGCTGCCTTTAAAAAAAACAGTTATTCCAATGACGAAGGTACGCTTTTAAATTGTGTCATGCGTTGCGCTTTATCTGGGTCAGGACGGTTCGCTTTGATTCTTTTCTTTCCAGCCCCATGGGACATTGGATGGGGGGCAAGTGATTTAAACGGGCTCATGACTCTGGGGGTCCACCCGCCCATCAGCGGGATAATTAGGTGGAAACGGTGCAGGAGGGAACCGAATTTGAAACCAGAGTCACTCCCACGATGACGTTGGCTGTGTGTGAATGATGGATGGATGGGTGAATGGATAGACCAAACGAAAGGGATGAATGGGTGGATAAATAGAGAGATAGATGGATGGATGGATGGATGGATGGATGGATGGATGGATGGATGGCTGGCACACAGACATGAATGGATGGAAATGTAGTGATAGATATAGATGGATAATAGATTGGTAGATGATAGACAAATGATAGATTAGATAGATGATAGATAGATAGATAGATAGATAGATAGATAGATAGATGATAGATAGATAGATGATAGATAGATGATAGATAGATAGATAGATAGATAGATAGATACTGTAGATAGATAGATGAGAGAGACAGACAAATGGAAATGTAGTGATAGACAGATAATAGATTGGTAGATAGATAAATGATAGACAAATGAATGGATAATTAGATAGATGAGACAGACGAATGGATGAAAATGTAGTGATAGACATGGATGATAGATTAGTAGATAGATGAATGATTAGTAGATAGAGAGAATGGGTGGATAGATAGAGAGATAGAGATAGACAGAAGGATGGATGGATGGATGGATGGATAGATGGATGGAAATGTAGTGATAGACATATTTTTATTTTTATTTTTTATTTTAATTCCATTTATATCCCACCCTTCTCCGAAGACTCAGGGCGGCTTACAAGCTTAGCAGTAGCCTTCATTCTATGTATATGCCTGCTTGTTAGGGCTTTCACACACACCCCCAAGCGGCATTATTACAAAGTCAGCTTAATTGCCCCCAACAATCTGGGTAGATGGATAATAGATTGGTAATAGATGGATAATAGATTGGTAGATGATAGACAAATGATAGATTAGATAGATGATAGATAGATAGATAGATAGATAGATAGATAGATAGATAGATAGATAGATAGATAGATGAGAGAGACAGACAAATGGATAGAAATGTGATAGACATATAGATAGATAATAGATTGGTAGATAGATAAATGATAGACAAATGAATTGATAATTAGATGAGACACAGACGAATGGATGAAAATGTAGTGATAGACATGGATAATAGATTAGTAGATAGATAGATGATAGATAAATGAATTGATAGATGATAGATAGATAGATAGACAGACAGACAGACAAAGACAGACTGGTAGATAGATGATAGATAGATGAACTACTGGATAGATAGATAGATAGATAGATAGATAGATAGATAGATAGATAGATAGATAGATAGAGGGGAGGGAGGGAGGGAATGGGTGGGCATTGCTCAATAATACTGTGGGGTCCCTGGTGCTTTCTGCGCTTGGTGATTCCCTTGCAGACATTTCATGACCCAGCTAGGGAACATCGTCAGTGCAAGAAGGGAGTAGGGTTTTATTTATAATAGATTTATTTGACCATTAACACTGGATTGTTTTCATTTTCCTTGCCTTTTTTTAAAAAAAGTGTGCTTGATTTTTCCTGCAGTCTGTTGTCAGCAGTTATCATTTCGTTTATATCAAGTGGAAATATTAGACGAGAGTGAACTGAAAGATCAGCTCATTGGGAGCATGAAAGAAAAAAACCTGGTGAGTTCTTAAAAATCTTCAGAAATAACTATATCTTTTTTTTTGCAGGATCTGCCTGGGGGGGGGGGTTTCTCAATCTCCAAAAATGCCCAGCAAATCAGCATTTTAAAAATTTAGGAAGTCTGCCCCTTCTAGTGATTTACAAACACATCCACGTAAATTTTTTGATAGCAATGCCTCAATCTGTTTCTATATTAAAAAAAAAATGCTGCCGGAGGAATTCTGGGAGTTGAAGTCCACCCATCTTAAAGCATGCTGGCTGTGGAATTCTGGGAGTTGAAGTCCACCCATCTTAAAGCATGCTGGCAGGGGAATTCTGGGAGTTGTAATCCACCCATCTTGAAGTTGCTAAAGGTGGAGAAACCACCAGCTTAGCATGTTGTTATACACAATTATAGCTTAGTGTATTGTCAAACTCAGGATATTTTGGTAGACAGACCACAGCTCAGTGCCTTTGAAAAAAAACAGCTATTCCAAATATGTACATAGGCAGCATTTCACACACGATAAAGGTAAAGGTTCCCCCGCACATGCGTGCTTGTCGTTTCCGACTCTAGGGGCCGGTGCTCATCTCCGTTTCAAAGCCGAAGAGCCGGCGCTTGTCTGAGGTCGTCTCCGTGGTCATGTGGCCGGCATGACTAGACGCCAAAGGCTCACGGAACGCTGATACCTTCCCACCGGAGTGGTCCCTATTTTTCTACTTGCATTTTTTACGTGCTTTCGAACTGCTAGGTTGGCAGAAGCTGGGACGAGTAACAGGCGCTCACTCTGCTACGCGGCACTCAGGATTCGACCCGCCAAACTGCCGACCTTCTGATCGACAAGCTCAGCGTCCTAACCCACTGAGCCATCGCGTCCCTTTCGCACACGATACTAGGCCATTATTTTGATCACAGTTTCTTGAACAAGCCAGGATGGTCTATTTTTCCCCCCATTGTAACAAAACCAACAACAGATTTTTGAATGGAACCCCAAACCGGCCCTGTTACAGCTCAATATTACATATAAAGAAGAAGCTGTTAACAAAGATGGCGTGGCATTGTTTGATGGACGGCTGAATTGAACCAAACTGAATTCAAGCTGAATTGAGCTAGAGGGCTATCTTTTATTATTATTATTTTTTAATAAAAAAGCCCCCAGATGTGAAATTGCACGATAGGTGCCGGAGATTTGGGGAAGAAGCAGGAACCCCAGATCCGCATTCTCTGGCCATCTGTTTATTCTCCCGATGGAGAAATCCACTGCCTTTCTGTGTTGCAGGCACTTGTCAAATACGTAAATAACCGTGGAATCCTCCTCTTCCTCACCTCGTCCGTCTTGGCGAAAGGAAAAGGTAAGGATGACAGACCCTCAGCACCTTCCAATCCAGGTGGGTCTTTCTTCCCAGGAAAACTCAGCTTCAAAAGGTGAAAACATGGCGCCTTGCTTTCTGCTTGCAGATTCCGAGCCAAACGATTTGACGTCTCTTCAAGCTTTGTTTTTATTTCCATCACCAGGGCCCAAATATTTAACAGGTAAAATTTGTTGCTGCTGTTGTTGTTTTGCAAACACTGGGGAATCACTTAATCCGTATTATCACTTTTTTTTTGGTCCTACCCCCTTTTCCCCCTTATATTTACTTACTTACTTATCTACGAGAATTTTATTCCACTTTGGTTATTTTTATAAACGAGTCGAGGTGGCGAACATACCTAAATAATGCTTTTTCCTTCTGTTTTCTCGGCAACAACAGCAACCCTGTGAGGTGGGTTGGGCTGAGAGGGAGGGAGGGAGGGGCCCGAAGTCACCCAGCTTTCATGCCTAAGGCAGGACTAGAACTCCCCGTCTCCTGGTGATTGGCTCAAAGTCACCCAGCTGGCTTTTTTGCCTAAGGTAGGACTAGAACTCTCAATCTCCTGGTGATTGGTCCAAAGTCACCCAGCTGGCTTTCATGCCTAAGGTAGAACTAGAACTCACCGTCTCCTAGTTTCGTCTAGTTCAGGGGTAGGCAACCTTGGCTCTTTTATGACTCGTGGACTTCAACTCCCAGAATTCCTGAGCCAGCATGGCTCAGCTTGGAAACCTCTCCCTTTTCCCTCAGCGTGGCTGGCTCAGGAATTCTGGGAGTTGAAGTCCACGAGTCATAAAGCGGCCTAGGCCTGGGCCAGGAGTAGGCCACCTTGGTGCTTTTATGACTCGTGGACTTCAACTCCCAGAATTCCTGAGCCAGCATGGCTCAGCTTGGAAACCTCTCCCTTTTCCCTCAGCGTGGCTGGCTCAGGAATTCTGGGAGTTGAAGTCCACGAGTCATAAAGCGGCCTAGGCCTGGGCCAGGAGTAGGCCACCTTGGTGCTTTTATGACTCGTGGACTTCAACTCCCAGAATTCCTGAGCCAGCATGGCTCAGCTTGGAAACCTCTCCCTTTTCCCTCAGCGTGGCTGGCTCAGGAATTCTGGGAGTTGAAGTCCACGAGTCATAAAGCGGCCTAGGCCTGGGCCAGGAGTAGGCAACCTTGGCTCTTTTATGATTCATGGACTTCAACTCCCAGAATTCCTGAGCCACCCACGTTGAGGGGAAAGGGAGAGGTTTCCATGCTGAGCCAGGCTGGCTCAGGAATTCTGGGAGTCATAAAAGAGCCAAGGTTGCCTACTCCTGCCCCAGCCAGCCAGGAATTCTGGGAGTTGAAGTCCACGAGTCATAAAAGAGCCAAGGTTGCCTAACCCTGGACTAGTCAATAGGCCATCCATTTCATCCATAAAGCAACTCTGCGTGGTTTACACAACACTAACTATTTTATTTATTTTTGTGGAGCGCGACTGAAGTTGCTTAGAAATGGCTTTTCTGGTGTTTTTTTGTTTTCCCCCCCCCATTAGCCATAGACTGGAAACGCAAAGAGGGGAGACCTGGGACCCCCCAGCAGCTCCCCCTGGTCCTTCCCCTCCTTCACCAGGCGTTGGCAGAAGCTGCCCAAACTGCAAATATCAAACTCTCGCCTCCTTCTAACGCTTTGGTCAAATTGCACATGGAGGAATTTGCGAAGCTCGATCAGACTTCCGGGCCGAGGCGCAGAAACACGGTGGGCCCACCTTTTATTTCTAAACTTTCCTCCGAGGCCCCTAAGGGGGACCCCGTGGACGAGAAGTGCTCCCCCGCCTCGTTTTCCAAGCTGGCGTTTTACCTGTCGGACCCCGAAAGTTACACGCTGGAGGTCTCGTCCGCCTTGGCGTGTTTGCAGGGCGACTCTTGGCCGCCCGACGGTCGTGCGGATTTAAATGTGGACCCGTCGCCGTCGGACGGGCTGGACAAAGCTACCGGAACGGGCGAGGTTTCCCTCGCCGGATACGGGCCGAGCCGAGCCGGCACGCCGAAAAGCAGCCCGGCCGGAGAGCGCTCCTTGCCGTGGACCAAACGCAAATCCAGCCGCATCCTGGGGGCCAGTTCGAAGAAGAAATGGTCGCCACTGAAGATGTACTGCCTGCTGGAGAACAGCAGGAAAAAGACGAAGGAGAAGGAGAAGAGGAAGAAGAAAAAAAAGAAGAAGGTGAAGAGTTTGCCCAAGGAAGCCGGGCCTCTCAGCATCCCCTTGGCTAAAGATCCCGGGTCTCCAGCAGATACTAAAAAGCCTACCTTGAAATTAAAAAATATCCAGAATCCACTGAGAAGGAAGAGGGGTGAGTGTCATCTCAAACAAACCGACACGTTTTAATTTTTTAATAATAATAATAATAACAATAACAACAACAACAAAAGTTGGAAGGGACCTTGGAGGTCATCTAGTCCAACCCCCTGCTCAGGCAGGAAACCCTGTGCAATTTCAAACAATAGGATAGGATAGGATAGGATAGGACAGGATAGGATAGGATAGGATAGGAGTTGGGACCTTAATAATAATAATAAGTTGGAAGGGACCTTGGAGGTCATCTAGTCCAACCCCCTGCTCAGGCAGGAAACCCTGTGCAATTTCAAACAATAGGATAGGATAGGATAGGATAGGATAGGAGTTGGAAGGGACCTTAATAATAATAATAAGTTGGAAGGGACCTTGGAGGTCATCTAGTCCAACCCCCTGCTCAGGCAGGAAACCCTGTGCAATTTCAAACAATAGGATAGGATAGGATAGGATAGGATAGGATAGGAGTTGGAAGGGACCTTAATAATAATAATAAGTTGGAAGGGACCTTGGAGGTCATCTAGTCCAACCCCCTGCTTAGGCAGGAAACCCTGTGCAATTTCAAACAATAGGATAGGATAGGATAGGATAGGATAGGATAGGATAGGATAGGATAGGACAGGATAGGATAGGATAGGATAGGAGTTGGGACCTTAATAATAATAATAAGTTGGAAGGGACCTTGGAGGTCATCTAGTCCAACCCCCTGCTCAGGCAGGAAACCCTATGCAATTTCAAACAATAGGATAGGATAGGATAGGATAGGAGTTGGAAGGGAGCTTGGAGGTCATCTAGTCCAACCCCCTGCTCAGGCAGGAAACCCTATGCAATTTTAAATAGGATAGGATAGAATAGAATAGAATAGAATAGAATAGAATAGAATAGAATAGAATAGAATAGAATAGAATAGAATAGAATAGGAGTTGGAAGGGACCCCGGAGGTCATCTAGTCCAACCCCCTGCTCAGGCAGGAAACCCTATACCATTTCAGACAAATGGCTGTCCATTTTGTCACAGCAAAGCCATAATTTCGGCTGATCAAGCTTGCAGAAGCTATTATTTTATGACCGTTCATTTAGTGACCGAAGGTACAATGGCGCTGATAAAAGGGACTTATGCCTGTTTTCCACACTTACGACTGTTGCAGCGTCACGTGATCCAAATTCGGAGGCTCGGCAACTGGCATGTACTTATGACGGTTGTGCAGTGTCCTGGGGTCACGTGATCCCCTTTTGCGACCTTCCGACAAGCCAAGTCGATTTTGGGGGGGGGGGGAGCTGGATTCGCTTAATGTTCCGTGTTCCTAACTTAACAACTGCAGGGTTTCACTTAACGACCGTGGTGTGAAAGGTCGTAAAAATGGGGTGAAAATTCAGACGCCTGGCAACGGACTCTTATTGACGACGATCGTCGTGTCTTTGGGTCACATGATCTTCTTTGTGGCAAGCAAGAGTCAATGGGGGAGCCAAATTCACTTAATAACTTCACAACTGCAGCGATTCACTTAACGACCTGGGCAAGAAAGGTGGCAAAATGGGGCAAAGCTGACTTAACGATTGTGTGGCTTTAAAGCAGCGGAAATTTGGGTCTCAATGGGGTCTACCTGTATTATTCCTGAATATCAGGGCTCTTCAAACATGGCCCCTTTAAGACTTGTGGACTTCAACTCCCAGAATTCCTTAGCCAGCTGGGAGTTGAAGTCCACAAGTCTTAAAGGGGCCAAGTTTGAAGAGCCCCTGCGTTATATCCTGCCTTTATAATTTTTTCTTTACAAAGATGGTTTGAGGTAGCCATATTTTGTTTAAATCTGGAGAGCCCGAAGCTGAAGTCGGTTAAGCCTTTCTGTGGTTTAGCGTGTTGTATGAAATCCGACTGGGGTGTTCATGGAAATCCATAATGCGGTTTAGCACAATAACCACACGGAAAGTGGTGTGAACTCCCATCAGAGGTGTTAGTTTGAGTACTGTTGTGGTTTGTGTTTGTTGAATGCAAAAGAAAAAAAAAAGAGATGCAGTTCTAAAGAATAAAAATAAAAAATAAAGCTAAGAGAGAAGCAGAGTAAATGGGATATACGTTCACAATACTTTGTCTATAAACCATATCTGTATCTAGGTCTATATTTCTATCTAATCCATATCCATGTATCAATCACCTATCTTCTATCTATCTATCTATCTATCTATCTATCTATCTATCTATCTATCTATCTATCTATCATCTATCATCTATTTCTATCATCTATATCTATATCATCTATCTATTTCTATCATCTCTCTCTCTCTCTCTCTCTCTCTCTCTCTCTCTCTCTCTATCTTTCTTTCTTTCTATCTATCCATCCATATCTATATATCTATGTCCATATTCATGCCTTATATAGCTATATATATATCTATAATCTATATCTCTGTCTATATATCTACATATGTCTGTGTCCATCTGTCCCTTCCTCCTTTCTTTCCCCCTGTCTCTATTACTATCTAATCTTTGTCTCACCCTACATCTAATATCTATATATTTATATCTAATTCTATCTATCCATCCATCCAATTGACCTGTATCCATCCATCTCTGCCCCCTTCTTTCTCTCTCTCTATTGCTATCTAATTTTTGTCGCTCTCTGTGTCTAATATCTATATAATTATATATCTAATTCTATCTGCCTATCTATCTATCTATCTATCTATCTATCTATCTATCTATCTATCTATCTATCATCTTTAAAGTTATTATAGAAACAATTCAAGTAAACAGGCATATTTCATTTTATTTATCCATAGTGTGTTTGGCAAAAAAAATACTTTTCTTTTCCAGCATTGGAAGAATAAACCTACCGGGCAGTGTATACATTTAATTATTAATTAATCAATTGCTCAGCATGATGGACATAATAATACACAGTGACAAAGGCTTAATCATTGATTGATTATTAAGTAAATTGGTACCCCCTGCCTGATATCTTCCAATAATGGAGGGTAAGCCCTGGAGCTATAAGTGGGGGAACTCAGCCAAGGAGGGTCAAAAAAGTCAAGAAGGGCGCTGGGATTACGCAAGTCTTGGGGACCATTGTGCCTTCTTCTTACAAATTGCCCTAAGGAGACTCCTGGACTTTGCTCTTGGTTTATTTTAAACAATGATGCAATACCGTCCCCAGCAAACCAGGAAAACATTCCCCCCCCAACTCCCACCCCATAGATAAGATATGTATGGATATATGTATGTACGCATTTATTTGCTTACTTAATTATTATATGTACCTCCCTCCCATCTTGCTATCTCAAAGCGTCTTTCGCATCATGGCCCCGACCGCTAAGCCTTTCGCAAGTGACTTCTCTGCCTTTTAAAGTCTGGGTCGATGCTTGCTCGAAACCAACATTATCAGGCCAAACAAGCTGGGCGGTGGTGGAACCAGTTTCTGGAAACCAAAACCCAACCTTGGCAACTTGAAGACTTGTGGACTTCAACTCCCAGAGTTCCTCAGCCAGCAAAGCTGGCTGAGGAATTCTGGGAGTTGAAGTCCACAAGTTCCAAGGTTGGAGACATTTGCCTTAGAGAGCAGGAAAGGCAAGACTGAACCAACGCTTTGCCGCCCTCTAGTGGTGGCTCAGAGGTTTACAACCCAGATTGGGGCCTTGTGAGATGCGGCCTTTATAGATTGCCTTCGTTCACCGACCGCCTCGTACAGTGACTGTTTGCAGTTGCGACGGCGGTGAAAAAGGTAACTTTGCAACCAATCTTTGCATTTACCACTCTCGCGAGTGTCTAAAGCCAAGGAAAACTGACGCCCGATTGTAACCAGGTTCACTTAGTGACCATTTTGCTTAAGAGGTCCCAATTGTGGTCGCTAAATGAGGACTACCTACTATATGTATTCTTTACGCTTTGTCGAATAAGTAGGTTAGTAAGGATTGTCGGTCATGCAGGGAGCGAACTGGGCTGATTAGTTATCCCTCTTGGTACTCATGGTACTTGTTTGGTACTTGTTTGGCTTCATTTAGCAACTGCTTCACTGAACAACTGAATTGCCAGTTCCAATTGTGGTCGCTAAATGAGGACTGCCTATAAATTCTTTGTGCTGTGCAGATATGTTAGGGTGGCTTGGGGAGCCGAATTTGAGAGGGCTGGATTTGCTTTGCTTCCTGTAATGCCACCACCTGAAACCATGGCACTCGCCGGGTTGCACTTAACGACCACTTCACTTAACGACCACGTTGCCAGTCCCAATTAGGCTCGCTAAACGAGGACTGCCTATTAATCCTTGGTGCTGTGCCATTACCAGAAAGCCATGGTTACTCACCGGGCTTCACCTAGCAATCGTTTCACTTAAGGACCAGGTTGCCAGTCCCAATTGGGGGTCGCTAGATGAGGACTGCCTATCAATCCTTTGTGCTGTGCCATCACCAGAAAGCCGTGGTTCCTGGGCCCCACTTAGCGACTGCTTCACTTAAGGACCACGTTGCTGGTCTCAATTGGGGTCGCTAAACGAGGTCTGCTTATAAATCCTTTGCGCTGTGCCACCGCCAGAAAACCGTGGTTACTCACTGGTTTGTTGTGTCTGCCAGGGGCCGAAGTTTTATCTGCGGAATTCATTCAAGGCCCGAGGAGTGTCTCGCCCGAGGGAGCCACGGAGGCTTCAGGCGGACCCGTCACGGAGGAGAAGAAGCCCCGGCTGACCGAGGCGGAGAAAGCGATGAGGAACATGGACAAAATGGACGCAAAACGACCAAGTAAGATGGCGGCGATGATCCACACATGGAAACCCTGTCCGGAAAAAAAAAGATAATTCTGCTTCCTGTCCTCCATACCTTCTTGGGGTTTTTTTGTTTTATTTTTTTGTTTTTTAAAAGCTGGGGCAAGGATGAGAAGCCGGTCCAGGCGGTCCCCGACTTACGACCGTTCGCTTACTGACCGTTTGAAGTTAGCGCTGGAAAAAAAGGCTTTTACACATGGCGCAACTGGTCAGGGGATCGAAATTCAGGCGCTTGGCGGCTGGTTCATATTTGCCCTGGGGTCACGTGACCACCACCTTCCCAGCCGGCTTCCGACAAGCAAAGTCAATGGGCGGGGAGCAGGATTCGCTTAACGACCGCGTGATTCGCTTAATGACTCCATCGGTTCACTTAACGATTCTAATTCTAATAACTCTCATTCCAATTCTAATCCTCATTAATTCTAACTCTAATAATTCTAATTCTAATATCTCTAATTCTAATAGCTAATTCTAATAACCTTAATTTTAATAGTTCCAATTCTAATCCTGCCCCTGACCTTCGTTCATTCCGCCGGGACCTGAAGACCTGGCTCTTTGAGCTCTCTGGCCTGGTCTGAGAATATTAATTGGGATTTTAACTGTATTTTAACTGGGGTTTTATTGCAAGGTCTATATAATATTTTTAATTGATTTTAAGTTTTGTAATTGTTGTATTGTTTTTAAAAAAAACCTTGTGAACCGCCCTGAGTCCTATGGGAGAAGGGCGGTATATAAATTGAATAAATAATAAATAATAATAATAATAATAATCATTCTAATAATGCCAATTCTAATCATTCTAATAATGCCAATCCTAATTCTAATCCTAATGATTCTAATTCTAATAATTCTAATTCTGTTTCTATCCTATCCCTTTCCTTTCATGCCTGCCCCCTTGTTTTTGGTGTCCAGGGATCATTCGGATCCCTTTTCCACCTCGCTAGACTTATCAAAACCGAGTAGATCTGCCCGAATGAACCCACCCAGAGTTACCTTGGGTGTTCACGATCAGATAAAACCAAGCCACCTCTGGAGACAAATGTGCCTTTTTTTCCTTCTATTTCTTTTCCCAACCCAAAGTACCCCTGTCCCCCTTGCGCTAATATTTTTGTCTCTCCTTGCGCAGCCCCGAGGAAAAACGTCCGCGACGTGTCTTCGGAAAAGCAAAAGATCGAGGCGGTCTCCGTAAAAAACGACGTGGCTGTTGTGGACGCCCTTCGGACTTCCGAAGATTGCGATTCGCACGCGTTGAACCTGTTAGCTGATTTAGCGCTGAGCTCCTGTAACGTTCCCTTGGATGGGAACGGTCGAAGAGACTTCGGACGTTTCCGCCCGTCCCGGGAACATCGTCTACCGTGTGGGAAATTTTTGCACAAACCGTCCGATCACGAATATCACAGGGCTACCAAGAAATGGAAAGGGACTTTCCTGCCCGGACAGACCTGCCGATCATCACTTTGGCCTGTCAAGGAAGCCGGCCGGGACAGGGACTGTCCTTCGAACATTAAGGACCGAATCACCGTGAATCCCAGCAAACAGAAGAAAGCGAGGACCGACTTCACCAAATCTTCCCTGGCCCTTACGAACGAGACCGGGGACCTGTCGGATTCGGGCGTCATGATTTCATTAGAGCACTCGTACGCCTCCCCCGTCTCCGAGACCCCCCAAAAGGGGGCGCCGCCTTCTCCGAATCCGAGGAACGGGGTGAAGCAAGATAAACCGGGTCCCTTGGTTGGAAAAGTGCTTCCTTTCCAGCACCAGCAGAATTCGTGCCAACCGGGCAAACCGGTTACGAACCATTTACCGCCTGCTCGTTTCACCCTCATGGCGGCACGGCCGAGGGAGGACTTTTCCGCCAGTCGCCGAGTGACCTCTTGCGAGAAAACGGTCCAAGTTACTTTCCAGTGGGAGGCAAAATACCTCTTCAATTTGGATAGCAAATATACGAATAATTCCTTAGAAAAAACCGTCCTACGGGCAGTGCACGGGTAAGTGAGGGACCCATAGACCAAATAAATACCTTGGTGTGGTTTGGGAGTAAAACAAGTTTTTTTTTCTGGGGATTCCAAATCACGTCTGGTTAGTTTCCAAATCAATTTTTGGGGTGTTGAGAGGAAAGAACCGATGGATCTGGAATTAGGTTTCATCATTTAGCAAAAACATTGATTCAGTAAACAGCGGTGGCTGTAAAGAGGACAATTCTCTGTCGGGATTATTAGAAAAAGAATCGATTGCAAAATTCAGCTTACTACAGATAGTCCTTGATTTACAACAGTTTGGTGACCGAAGTTACAACGGCACTGAAAAATGACCACGTTTAACACTTATGACCGCCGCAGCATCCTCGTGGTCATCTGATCAAAATTCAGACGCTCGGCGAGTGACTCGTATTTATGACGGTTGCAGCGTCCCGGGGGTGGGTGGCGTGATTCTCTTTTGCGACCGCCTGACCGGCAAAGTCCAGGGGGACGACCAGATTCGCTTAATAACTAATTTAACGGTGATTCACTTAGCAACCGCGGCAGGAAAGGTTGTGAAATGGGTGGGGCAAAAACACGCTGAGGAAACGCCTCGCTTAGCAGCGGAAATTTGCGGCTCGGTTGTGGTCGTAAGTCGAGGACTACCCTCAGTCGGGTGCATTGTGTTTGAGGTGTGAACTCTGGCGGGTTCCCGAGGCCAAGCCCAAATGCCCACTTTCGCCTCCTTTTCCTAAATTTTAGGCCCTGGGATGAAAGTCTCTCAGATAACATGGAGGACATGAGGCTGATCCTGCACATGTGGATGGCGCTGTTTTATAGCAAAAAGTGCCAAGCCCTGACGGTACGAAAAGTGGTCGAACACAGTAACCCTGCGAAGTACGTGTCCCTGAACAGTCTGGTGGACCCTTTGGAGACCATGGATGGTGGTGGTGGTGGAGCGTCCATTTTGGAGAAAGGCCTGGCTTCTGTCTCCGAAGCTCTCCAGGTACCTACTGAAGGAGAAGAAGATGGAGTAACCTCTCATTCCCAGAAGCTCCTCGTGTGTGACAAGCTGTCCTCCACCAACTCCTTAGAGGAAGAGAGTTCTCTTACTCAACTTGAAGAAACCGAGGACTTGCTTGAGGAGGGGGGACGGTCTCGTCCTTCTCTGAAGTCCGTTGAGGAGGTAAGGTTTTGGTTGGGGCCCCTTAGAGCCAGCGATGAAGGTGTGAATGGCTCCTCTCTCCAAGGGGTGCCAGAATATTTATAGTTCAAGGTTGAATTGTGGGGTGCGTGGCGCACTCTGAACCTGGTTGTTTTCTGGCAGATGTTTCATGACCCAACTAGATAACGTCATCCGTGCTAGGAGGGTATAGGCCAGGGGTTGGCAACCTTGGCTCTTTTATGACTGGTGGACTTCAACTCCCAGAATTCCTGAGCCAGCATGGGGGGAACTATGGCCCCTTCAAAACTCGTGGACTTCAACTCCCAGAATTCCTGAGCCAGCATGGGGGGAACTATGGTCCCTTCATGACTCGTGGACTTCAACTCCCAGAATTCCTGAGCCAGCATGGGGGGAACTATGGCCCCTTCAAAACTCGTGGACTTCAACTCCCAGAATTCCTGAGCCAGCATGGGGGGAACTATGGTCCCTTCATGACTCGTGGACTTCAACTCCCAGAATTCCTGAGCCAGCATGGGGGAACTATGGCCCCCTTATGACTCGTGGACTTCAACTCCCAGAATTCCTGAGCCAGCATGAGGGAACTGTGGTCCCTTCATGACTCGGGTACTTCAACTCCCAGAATTCCTGAGCCAGCATGGGGGAACTATGGCCCCTTTATGACTCAGGGACTTCAACTCCCAGAATTCCTGAGCCAGCATGGGGGAACTATGGCCCCTTCATGACTTGTGGACTTCAACTCCCAGAATTCCTGAGCCAGCATGGGGAAACTATGGCCCCTTTATGACACGGGGACTTCAACTCCCAGAATTCCTGAGCCAGCATGGGGGAACTATGGCCCCTTCATGACTCGCGGACTTCAACTCCCAGAATTCCTCAGCCAGTATGGCTCAGTTTAGAAACCTCTCCCTTTTCCCTCAGCACAGCTGGCTCAGGAATTCTGGGAGTTGAAGTCCACCAGTCATAAAAGAGCCAAGGTTGCCTACCCCTGGTATAGGCTTAATGGAGTGGAGGGGGAGGAGAAGGGGAGGAGAAAGAGGAGAAGGGGAAAGGAAGAAGAGGAGGAGAACTGTGGTTCCTTGGTGTTCTCTGAGCTTGGTTGTTCTCTCACAGACATTTGATGACCCATTTAGGTAACATCATTAGTGCTAGAAGGGAGTGGGTTTGAGGGGGGGTGCAGGAGGAGAAGAGGATGACTGTGGGGGTCTGTGGTGCTCTCTTTGTTTTCTTGCAGATGTTTCATGACCGAACTAGGTCACCTCATCAGTGCTAAAAGAGAGTAGGGTTTGTGGAGGGGGGGAGGAGGAGGAGGATGACTGTGGGGTCCTCGTTGCTCTCTGAGCTGGGTGATTTTCTTGCAGACGTTTCATGACCCAACTAGGGAACATCATCAGTGCTGGAAAGAATTGGAGTTTGCGGAGGGGAGGAGGAGGGGGAGGAGGAGAGAAGAAGGCTCAATTGAGGGGTCCTCGTTGCTCTCTGAGCTGGGTGGTTTCCTTGCAGACGTTTCATGACTCAACTAGGGAACATCATCAATGCTAGAAAGGAGTGGAAAGGAGAAGGAAGGAAGGGAAGAAAGGAAGGAAGAAAGGGAAGGGAGGGAGGGAGAGAGAAAGAAAGAAAAAAAAGAAAGAAAGAAAGAAAGAAAGAAAGAAAGAAAGAAAGAAAGAAAGAAAGAAAGAAAGAAAGAAAGAAAAGAAAAAAGAAACTGTGGGGTCCTTGGTGCTCTCCAAACTTGTTTGTTTTCTTGCAGACATTTCATGACCCAACTAGGGAACATCATCAGCGGTCGATCATATCAGTGAAAATAAAGTTACCTAGTTAAGTAATGAAATGTCTACAAGAAAGCAACCAAGCTGAGAGAGCACGGGATACCGTGATGTTTTGCGTAACAACAAATCTGAAATCTGGAATTATTATTTTTTTTCCCCAGGCGGTTGAAGCAGAGCCCAAAGAACAAACCTTGCTTCATCCTGTGCTTCCTATTGCAAACCCGCCCGGGGTTGATGAACGTGTGAACCCTCCAACTTGTCAACCCAAGGCAGACAGAAGGGCAGAGACTAAGCTGGTTGGCGCTTCCCAAAATGATGCGCTTGTGTGTACGGGACCTCCAGACGGTTCGAGAAACCAACAGCCCATGGCAAGCACCGAAGTTGCCATTTCCACAGCAAATGGGAGACTTGATGTCGTGTCTTGTTCAGAAGAGGAGAAGAGAGATGACCTCCCAGATGGCGGTCCCAAGATAGGAACGTCGAAAGCGGTGGAGTTCGAAGCAGATGTGACATCTCGGGAACCCTCTAGTCCAGGAAGCAAAGTGGAAAATCAGCCTAGACTTCATACTGATCGGGAAGAGGGAGAAAGCATGGACTTGGGATCCACTGATCCCGTGCTGTCTGAAAGGAACGACGCTAACATGGAAGTCCAAGATATGGATCTGGTTTCAGAGGACGAGGAAGATCCAGAGGAGAATGAGGTGAAAGGAAGGAAAGAAACGGATGGTATGTGGGATGAAACATTATCCAGACAAGGTCTTGTCCCATCTAAGGCATCACCAGATACTTTGTCCGGGCATCGGACAGAATTCCTGACTGTCCAAGAAGCTGCTGTAGGACCATCCTCAAGTTCCGTATCTCCAAACCAAACGGGATTGATTGAGATGGTTCCTCAACAGGCGAGCTCCTTACATCCAATGACGGTTGAAGAAAAGATGGCTGGGTCAGCCAAGAAGATGGACCTCACATCTCCAAGGCAAATAGACAAGGTGGAGGACTCACACGATGAAGCGATCTTAGCAGATCCGGTTCCCATTCAAGCTTCCGGAGACTTCCCAAATGATCTAGCAGCTGAAGGTGGACCCTTACAAAGTCAACAGGAATCGTCGGAAAGTCCTAGGGTTCCAAACCCAGTTGATCTGGTTGACCTTTCCTCAGCTTCCCAGGAGGACGACGGGATCCGTTTGTCCTGTCTGCCTTCGTGGCAGGCTAGTCCTGTCCATCAACGAGCTTCTGATGAAGAGCCACCAAGGGGCCAGGAAGACCATCTGGAAAATCCCCTGTATCGCATCTTTCAAGGTTCAATGGATCTGATTGAAGATATTTCTCAGGACAGCACAGAATTGGCCGATCCAGCTGTGCCTCTTGGCGAACCAAACAGCGACTTGGGCTTGAACTCGGTACCAAAGAGTATATCGACTCTGCAGGAAGTGGTGGAAAACCAAGAGAGCTCCGTTGCATTCGCTCAAAGTCTTCCCCTGGCCAAAGAAATGGATTTGGTTGACAACCCCGAGGGAGAAGACCATCCAGCTAGTCCTCTCCAGCCGGACGAAGCTGCAAAATTGCAGGAAGATTCCAGCGCCAAACTGGATTTGCTTGAGAAATCTCCCGTTCCCCAAGAAGAGGATGTCGTTCAGCCAACGGACAATGTTTCGGGACGAGTTAGTGACCTGCAGTGTGTAGAGTTTGATTTTGGCACTCAAGAGGAGCAGACGGTCAGGCGGGGAGAAAAGATCCTGGCGAATTCTCAGCCCGCAAAAGAATCCCTGTGCTCGGAATTGCACGATGTGGAACCTGAGACTTCCTTCAAGGACGAAACGTGTTTGGGTCAAGAGGACATCGGTGATTCTTCTGCAAGAGAAGAAGCCGCCTCTGAGGATGAGGTTGATAAAGCAACCGTTACCACGGCCGCTGTAGCTGAAGAGGTCCATGCTTTAATGCAGGAGTTGGTAGCTACGGTGTGTGCCACGATAGCTGAGAGTGAAGAAACGAGGGCTCAGAAGAGTTTAGGCTGGATTAATCTGGACATGTTAGAGTGTGTGACGCCTCCCGAAAGTGATGATGAGGGTTCCTCAACGGTCCAGCATTCCCACGCGGACGTGAAAGGCGCCGATGAATGTTTAGAACAGAGTTCCACCTTTGCTGACCAACAGAAAGACTTGCAAGGCAGGGAACAAGGAGAGCGGTGCTACCCACCAAAGGAGAACACGACATCTGATCCAGGAGATGTTTCTGAAAAAGAAGAACTTCAAGAGAATGATGCTACCTCAGCTGCCACGGGGATCTCCTCGAGTTGTAGCACCAGTCAAGAAGAGTTGGGCGCCACCAACCCAAAAGGCAGATGGTCATGTCTTGAAACCACCGACTCACTAGATGACTACGGCATGTCCACTTTGGAAGAAGTTGAACAAACAAAGGTTAATCCGGAAGAACCCATTTGTAACAGGGATGACCGTTCTAGAGGAGAAGATGTGGAGAACCCGTCCTTTGTCCCAGCAGAAGGTCAGGAGGACTCTTTGGCAGAAGAACCTGATCCTTTGGTTGACAGAGATTCAAAACAAGCTCCAGATGATCAGGAAGAAGAGGCCCAAGTAGAAGCAAAGGAGTCTCTGGGAAGTCTTGAAGACCCTCAACTTGATGAAAGGACACAGATGACTACCAGTTCTTCAAGCATGGATGTGGACTGGGAAGATGAGTCTCTGCCGGCGGAGAGCGGCCAAGATGCCTGCGTAGATTGGCATCCCACAAGTAAACTCAAGGGTTTGGATCAACCAAGATTCAAGGCCTCCCCAAGCATTGAGTCCGAGTTTACCTGTAGTTCAGGTCCTGGGAAAGAGACTTGTAAAGATGGGGATTGGGTATCTTCAGAAGCTAGCCAGAAGGCATCAGATGCCGGGCTCACGAAACACGACTTTCCTTTTGGTTTTAAAAAAGAGGATTGGTCTTTATTGCTGTCTCTCGATGTGGGCCATAAGCCCGAGCACTTCAAGGATTATATCAATTTCTCCGTCACCAAGAAGCACAAGGAGAAAACGAGGACTTTCCACACGTTCTCCAAAGAGCACAGCCCTTTCTCCGGAGATTTGGGATTGATCAATGCCTGGAGCAGGAACTGGGGTTTTCTGAGCAATCCGATTCAAAACATTTTAGACCTGGAATCTGTGCGATTCCATTGCAGGATCCGAGAGATCCTGAAGAGGTCACAACGTTCTACCTCCCGCGTGCTTCCCACCAAGAAGGTCCCACTTCAAGGGATAGGAGCAGTGCTGCCGTCGAGAACGGTCTCCGAAGGGACAATCGCTAGGTTTCCCGTTAGGAGCAGAAGTCCGCTTCTCGTCACCGTGGTGAACTCAAACCCGAGGACCGGTGGCCGACGCGAGGGCTTCTACGGCCCGTTTCCTGCCACCCAGGATCCGTTTGGCCCAGCTGTTGCCCCGAGGAGTCAAAGTGGACTCGGTCCGAAGCGTCCCTTCCCTTCTTTGCATCTCCAGGAACTGACCTACAATAAGCTGAACAGTTTCTCCCGGGATGTGTCGTCCGTTGTCGAAGAGTTTGCCGACTTCAGCAGAACGATGGCTTTTGATAGCAGGCGGACGTGCAACCCAGAGAGAAACGCCACTGCTACCTCAGGAGAGGCGGGGGAGAAACGGTACCTACCTCGATCTCCAAGGACGCTGGGCTACGAGGATCTTCTCGCCGCGCTGCGCAACACACTACACTTCCAGCTGAAAAACGTAGCCCAGGAAACGTGCCGAAAACCTTTCTTGTTCTACGTGATGGAAACGGAAGACGACCCGTTCTTCGGGAGAGTAAAGGTAGGATTTGGTGGGTGAATAAAAATCTACAACTGCACCATCAGGCTGATCCCAACAAGACAGGCAGCGAATCCTCTAATGAGCAAACATATGTATTTACTCCTTTCCCCACAAAAACCCTGTGAGGTGGGTTGAGCTGAGACAGTCATTGGTCCAAAGTCAGCTGGCTTTCATGAGTAAGGCGGAACTAGAACTCACCGTCTCCTGGTGATTGGCCAAAGTCACCCAGCCGGTTTTTGTACTTAAGGCAGGACTAGAACTCACTGTCTCCTGGTGATTGGCCAAAGTCACCTAGAGTTTTTATACCTAAGGCAAGACTAGAACTCACATCTTCTGGTGATTGGCCAAAGTCACCCAGCTGGCTTTTGTACCTAAGGCAGGACTAGAACTCACCGTCTCCTGATGATTGGCCCAAACTCACCCAGCTGGCTTTTGTACCTAAGGCAGGACTAGAACTCACCATCTCCTGGTGATTGGCCCAAACTCACCCAGCTGGCTTTTGTACCTAAGGCAGAATTAGAACTCACCGTCTCCTGGTGATTGGCCCAAACTCACCCAGCTGGCTTTTGTACCTAAGGCAGGACTAGAACTCAGCGTCTCCTGGTGATTGGCCCAAACTCACCCAGCTGGCTTTTGTACCTAAGGCAGGACTAGAACTCACCATCTCCTGGTGATTGGCCCAAACTCACCCAGCTGGCTGTCATGCCTCAGGCGGGACTAGAACTCACCAACTCCTGGTGATTGGCCCAAACTCACCCAGTCGGCTTTTGTGTCTAAGACAGAACTAGAACTCACTGTCTCCTGGTGATTGGCCCAAAGTTACCAGCCAGCTTTCATGCCTAAAGCAGGACTTGAACTCCTGATTTCTAGGCTGGTATACCTTAACCACTACACCAAACTGGCTGTTGTTTGAGGAGGATACACAAAAAATGCCCCGTAACAATTTGTGCTGTTGCTCAAATGGGAGTTGCCTCGGGCTGCGTCATCTGCACGCAGACGGGGCAGAACGGCGCAACACAACGGACTTGTTCCACGCGCAGCTGAGTCTGCTAAAGCCAGGCCTCTCTCTGTGTGCCTGTGTGGTTCTCCTCGCCGTGGCCGCCGTTTCGCGCCTCGGGGATGGATTTAACAACTGCGTCTCCTTCCAGAATTTGCTGAACAAGGGAGGCCACACCGAAGTGGATGTGCGGCAGTTGCGCCAAGGAAGCGCTGTGGAAGCGGGGAACCTGCTGGTCATCGTTCGAAACGAGGACATTTTCTTACACATCCACAAAGTAGGTTCAAACCTCACTTTTGGCTCTTCCGGGAAATAATTCTCGGCCGTTGATCAGCAACGGGGCAGGATTTTTGCCCAGAGTTGGAAGGGACCTTAGAGTTCTTCTAGTCCAACCTCCTGCTCAAGCAGGAGACCCTATACCGACAAATATGACTCCAATCTCCTCTTAAAAATTACCCGGAGTGCCCACAACTTCTAGAGACAAGTTGCTGCTTCCTCCCTCCCTCCCTCCCTCCCTCCCTCCCATCCATCCATCCATCCATCCATCCGTCCATCTATCTATCTATCTATCTATCTATCTATCTATCTATCTATCTATCTATCTATCTATCTATCTATCATCTCATCTATCTCATCTATCATTTTATCTATCTAATCTATCTAATCTATCATCTCTCTCATCTATCTAATCTATCATCTTATCTATCTCTCATCTTATATCTATCTATCTATCTATCTATCATCTCATCTATCTCATCTATCATTTTATCTATCTAATCTATCATCTCTCTCATCTATCTAATCTATCATCTATCTCTCATCTTATATCTATCTATCTATCTATCTATCTATCTATCTATCTATCTATCTATCTATCTATCTATCTCTATCTCTCTATCATCCTATCTATCATCTATCTATCTATCTATCTATCTATCTATCTATCTATCTATCTATCTATCTATCTCTATCATCCTATCTATCATCTATCTATCATCTATCTATCTATCTATCTATCATCTATCTATCTATCTATCTATCTATCTATCTATCTATCTGTATCTATCTATCATCCTATCTATCTATCTATCTATCTATCTATCTATCTATCTATCTATCTATCTATCTATCTATCTATATCATCCTATCATCTATCTCTATCTATCTATCTGTATCTATCTATCATCCTATCTATCTATCTATCTATCTATCTATCTATCTATCTATCTATCTATCTATCTATCTATCATCTATCTCTATCATCCTATCATCTATCTATCTATCTATCATCTATCTATCTATCATCTATCTATCTATCTATCTATCTATCTATCTATCTATCTATCTATCTATCTATCTATCTATTTCAGCTTTGTCAAAACTGCCGGCCCACGGGCCGGATGCGTCACGGCAAAACTGTGCCCACCCCATTGCCAGCAATGGGGAATAAGTCACGATACGTCGCAACACGTCACGTGATGTTGCGAGGTTGACACACCCCCCCGATCTATTTGTTGCTCCCACAGGTCCCTTCCTTGCTGCGTCTCAAACACTGCCCCAACGTGACTTTTGCCGGGGTGGACAGTCCGGAAGATGCTCTGGATCACACCTATCAGGAGCTTTTCCACAGCGGAGGCTTTGTGGTGTCCGATGACAACGTGCTGCAGGGGATGAGCGTGGGTGAGTCTGCCTGCTTCGCAGGGCCGGTTTGCAAACTCTTTGGCTCAGCCGGGAAGGAGGGGGTCTGCTCCTCACGGCCACGTCAGTTGTAGGTGGAGCCCACTGCTCCCAGCCCCGCCCCCGGGGAAGTAACCCACTTGTCATTTGGGCATGCCGGCTGGGGAATTCTGGGAGTTGAAGTCCACCCATCTTTTAAAGCATGCTGGCTGGGGAATTCTGGGAGTGGGTCCACCCATCTTAAAGCAGGCTGGCTGGGGAATTCTGGGAGGTGAAGTCCACCCGTTTTAAAGCAGGCTGGCTGGGGAATTCTGGGAGTAGAAGTCCAGCCATCTCAAAACATGCCAGCTGGGGAATTCTGGGAGTTGAAATCCACCCCTCTGAAAGTAGGCAGTGTTGAGAAATCCTGGGCTAATGGCGGGGCCCTGCTCTTTTTCTCCAGGGGAGCTGAAAGACGTGATCAAAACCCTGGAGAAACTCAACGGTCATGGAAGATGGAAGTGGCTTCTTCACTACCAAGAATCCAAGAAGCTCAAGGAAGATGCCAGGTGAGATCAATCAGAACGTTGCTGGAAGGGACCCTTGGAGGTCTTCTAGTCCAACCCCCTGCTCTTCCTCCCCCAGGAACCTCCTCCTTGGTCTCTGTCCTGCTTCCTCATTGGCTCGCACCCAACCGTACCCAATCTGCACACCGTATACTATATATATTGGTGGATATGCCCATCTGCAGCATGAGCTAACCCTCAATTTTTTTTAACCAAAATCTCAACAAAAATGCACGACAAATTGACTTATTCGTGGGGGGGCCCCCACATTTTTCGTGGTATTTTGATGAAAGCTTTACGGCTCTGCTTACCTGCCAAAGGGGCCGATACGAGTATAATTTTGGGAGTATATTTTGGCACTTAAAATTCTTGGCTAATCTGCGGGTACATACGCTAGTCCTCATTAAACGAAGAAGCACATTATATGAGCACCGCGTTCATTCCGAAAGTGGTTCATGCACTCAAGCAGGGCCCAATACCAGGGTGTGAACGAAGCAATTATATATTTTATTTAACCAGGGTTATCTTGCAAGCATGTTGTGGGAAGCTGGCCAATGCAGCTTCCACGGGCAATTTCATTTTATTTTGTTTTATTTAGATTTCTACACCCTTCATCTCACCTCAAGTGTCTGTGCAGTTTACATCAGAAGGACCTATGAATATATCAGTAAAAGCAGAATTTGAAAACTGCATTAAAAACAAGTTAAAACTTAAAAGCGAACACAAATCAGATTAAAATTCAAATGCTGGAAGATGAGGCAGCCCTTGACTTACAACAGTTTGTTTAGCGACTGTTCAAAGTTACTGTGGGCCTGAAAAAAGTGACTTCTGACCGGTTCTCATATTTATGACCGTTGCAGCATCCCCCGTGGTCGCGTGATCAAAATTCAGATGCTTGGCAACTGACTCTTATTTATGACGGTCGCGGGATCACGTGATATCCCCTTTTGTGACCTCAGGACAAGCAGAGTCAACGGGGGAAGCCAGGTTACTAATTTAATAACTGCAGCGATTCGCGCAACGATTCTAGGAAGAACGGTCGTAAAATGGGGCGATATTCATGTTTTGCTTAGCAACAGATATTTCAGGCTCAATTGTGGTCGTAAGTTGAGGACTGCCCATATTACGGGTGGAAAATGGGATATACCCACGGACAATATTGCTATTTTATTTATTTATGAGCCTTGGTGGAGCAGTGGGCTAATGCCTCCTTAAGTAACCCCAGCTGCCTGCAATTAGTGCAGGTTCGAGTCCCACCAGGCTCAAGGTTGACTCAGCCTTCCATCCTTCCGAGGTAGGTAAAATGAGGACCCAGATTGTTGGGGGCAATAAGCTGACTTTGTAATAATGCCGCTTGAGGTGTGTGTGAAAGCCCTAATAAGCAGGCATATACATAGAATGAAGGCTACTGCTAAGCTTGTAAGCCGCCCTGAGTCTTCGGAGAAGGGCGGGATATAAATGGAATTAAAATAAAAAATAAAAATAAATAACTGACCCATTTTATGACTTTACAACATACGACCACATTGGGCAGCCTTGGTGGAGCAGTGGGCTAATGCCTCCTTAAGTAACACCAGCTGCCTGCAACTAGTGCAGGTTCGAGTCCCACCAGGCTCAAGGTTGACTCAGCCTTCCATCCTTCCAAGGTAGGTAAAATGAGGACCCAGATTGTTGGGGGCAATTAAGCTGACTTTGTAATAATGCCGCTTGGGGTGTGTGTGGAAGCCCTAATAAGCAGGCATAGACATAGAATGAAGGCTACTGCTAAGCTTGTAAGCCGCCCTGAGTCTTCGGAGAAGGGCGGGATATAAATGGAATTAAAATAAAAAATAAATAAATATTTCCCCCCCCCCCCACCAAGAGGGAAAACGAGCTGGGCTGATGGACTGGGGACCCTTTGCGAAATTGCCACCCGCCTCAAGGGATCACCTCTTGGTCTTCTTTCTTCCCGCAGGGGGGATCCTGCCGCGTACACCAAGGAGTCGGTCCTGAAATCCTGCCAGGTGGCCAACCTCACCGAAGTCCTCCACTACCACATGTGCGACTCCAGATCCTGCACGAGATTTGAGCGCCTCGACTGCCTCTTGAACTTGCAGATTCAACACGTCACCCGGAGGTTCGCCGTGTTCCTCACAGGTAGGAAAGCCCCTCCCCCTCGTTGCCGTCTCCCCGCCCCCCCTCAAAAAAAACCGTAGGAAGAATCTCGACGGCGTCGGCCAAGCGCACCGATCCTCTCTTCCGGAACACCCTTCCGTTTGCCGAAACAGGCAGTCCTCGACTTAACGAGCGCGACCGAGAGCCCGACATTTTTCCCGTCGCTAAGCGAGACCCTGGTTACGCGAGCTTTGCTCCATTTTAGGACCTTTTTCTCGGCACAGTTGTTGAAGCGGATCCCTTAAACGGTGGTTTTAAGTCAGCCACACGGTGGTTAAAGGAAGCTGGCTTCCCCTGTTGGTTTTTTTTTTTGGCGGAAGGTCCGGGTGAGAGTAAGTAAGCTCGTTGTAACTTCAAACAGTCACTAAGCGGCTGGCCCCCCTCCTAAGTCCATTGTAACTTTGAACGGTCACTAAGCACCCGGACGTAAGTCAAGTTTGAGTTACCTCGTTTGATTTGACGTCTGATGCCGTCCTTGCCTCTTTTCTGGGCTCTCGTTGCCTGTCTGGGCTTGAGATTCCCTTCTGTGAAATGGGTGCAAGCCCGGAAGAATGCCTTTTCTCGTTTCGTCCAGGAGAGAGACCTCTGCTTTTGCCTTTACAGAAAATGCCAGTGCCTGCCGGGAAGCCTTGGAGGACAAAGGGATTCTCCGCCTGGACATCCCTGGCTTCATGGCAGCCGCTCAAGAGATGGTGGCGCCGTTCGGAAGCGGCTTCTGGTAAGGAAAACGGCCGGATCCAGAAAGTGGAGAGCGAAAAGAAGCATCGATGGCGGGTTTTGGAAGTCCCGCTGAGGATTTTATTATTTTATTTTATTTTATTATTTTATTTTATTTTATTATTTTATTATATTATATTATTCTATTCTATTTTTAAGAAAATTTTATTTTATTATTTTGTTTTATTGTATCGTGCTATAGTCCTTCCGGAGAAGGGCGGTATATAAATCCAATAAAATAAATAAATAAATAATTTAATTTTATATTTATTTATTTTCTGATATAATTTTATTTTACATTTTTGTTTTATATTATTTATATTTCGTATTGCATTTTATATTGCATTATTTTATTTTACATTTTATTGTATTGTATTATTTTATATTTTATTTGACTTGTCTTATGTTACTATTTTATATTAATTTTACATTTTATTTTATTTTATTTTATTTACTGCCCGTCTCATCATGAAATGACTTTCTAGTGGTAGTAATTTATTTCATTTATTTTAATTTTATTTATTGTGCTATATTATTTTATTTTACATTGATTTATTTTCTTTCATTTTCTTTTATAATTTTCTTTTACATATATTTTCTTTTATATTATTTTATTTATATTTTGTATTATATTTTATTTTATATTATTTTATAGTTTGCATTTTATTTTACTGTATTGTATTTCATTTGATTTATTTATATTACTATTTTATATTTATTTTACATTTTATTATTTTATTTACTGCCCATCTCATCATGAAACAACTTTTTAGTGGCAGCAATTTTTCCCCCCTACCTGCAAGAAAGAAAGTTGGGTGGGGGGGAAAACAATTTCCAGAGGAGGAAAACTATTACAAGGTAGTCCTCGGCTTACGACAATTTGTATAGTGACTATTCAGTTACAAACACCACTGAAAAAGGTGACTTAGCATCATTTTTCACACTTAACGACCGCTGCAGCGTCTCTCATAGTCACATGATCGAAATCCAGTTACATTTGGCAACTGGCATGTCTTTAATGACGGTCGCGGCATCCCTGTGTGTGTTGTGTGTGTGTGTGTGAGAGAGAGAGAGACGTGATCCCTTTTTGCGACCTTCGGACAAACCAAGTTAATGGGGGAAGCCAGATTCACTTAACAACGGTGTCACCAGCTTAACAACTGCAGTGATTCATTTAACGACGGTGCCAAGGCAAGTCGCAAAATGGGGGCAAAACTCAACAACCGCCTTCCTCGGCAATGGAAATGGGGATCAAATGGGGACTGCTTATTCGAGGACTATCCGTAACAAGCGGCTGTTTGTTCCAGGTAACCAGGATTGGCGCCTTTGGCCTCTTGGCAAGCAGCCAGGGATCGCGACGCCAAGCTGACTTTTCTGCTCCTTCCGGCTGTTCCCGGAGACACCGGACTCTCGTCCCGCTCACTCCAATTAAGCCGCCGCAACGCCGTTTGAGGTCAAGCAGACGGTCCTCATTCCCCCGGCCAGTTTTATTTAAGGGCCGTGGCAAGGATTTTTTTTTTTTGGAGGGGGGGGGAGAAATGGGGGAGCATTGATTTATTTAACCACAACGTGGAACCTCAGAAGGAAAACGCGTTTCGTGCTCGTCTCTCTCTCTCTCTCTCTGTCTTGCGTAGGAAAGCGAAGCCCAGGAAACGGGGAATCTCAATTGTGCAGCTCCGTATCTCATAGGAAAAATTAAAAATCTGTTTACTTGAAGGGTTAGGGAATCAGTTGACCTCAACCCAACACTTCAGACATGAGACGTGGTTGCCGCACTCCAAAAGTGTGTGTGGTGGTGGTGGGTGGTATGGTTTGGTGTGTTGCACAGGGACTGTGTTAGGCAGGGGTGTCCAATTCCACAGCCAGTGGACTTCAATTCCCAGAATTCCCCACCCATTGCACTTCAATTCCCAGAATTCCCCAAAGAGTGGAGTCTGACTCCTAGAATTCCCCACCCAGTGGACTCCGATTCCCAGAATTCCCCACCCATCAGACTCCGATTCCCAGAATTCCCCATGCATCGGACTCTGACTCCCAGAATTCCCCATGCATCGGACTTTGACTCCCAGAATTCCCTACCCATCAGACTCCAACTCCCAGAATTCCCCACCCATTGGACTTCAACTCCCAGAATTCCCCACCCATTGGACTCCTACTCCCAGAATTCCCCACCCATTGCACTCCAACTCCCAGAATTCCCCACCCATTGGATTTTTGACTCCCAGAATTTCCCACCCATTGAACTCCTAGTCCCAGAATTCCCCACCCATTGGATTTGGACTCCCAGAATTCCCCACCCATCGGACGTCAATTCTCTCAAAGTTGCCCAATCCGGGCACCCCTGGTGCGCCGCACCGTGTGCGAGAGCCGCGCTCCACGCGTCTCGTGGCCTTTTAGGGTTCGGGATTATTTTGCACCCAAACGAACGCCGGGCGCAACCGGGCAGCGATCATTTACCTTTGCAGGGGGCGTTTTGCGGGGAGGAGGGGGCGACAAAATAGATACTCCGAGTTAGTAGCACTTGATTTCTCTTGTAGATAAGAGCATGGTTTGTTGAGTTGGGCCTCTCCCTCGAGAAGGGGGGGGTGTCTGTTCACGGTATTGCAATAATAAAAGGGTTCTGGTGTTTTTATTCCCCACTAATAAAAATTAGGCCTTGTAAGATATCTTCGCCCATCTTTGGGGTGGGGGCAAAACAACAACAACAGCAACCACAAAAGAATTCTTTTGTAACTAATCTTTCTAAATAAAGTTGACTTGAAAAGGCGTAGTGGAATCATTCAGGGGGAAGAGGACAATCCCCCCCCAAAAAAAAATAATAAAACTCAAACCAACTAGAGGTGTAAAAACCACACCGAGGGCGTTACGACGGACAATGGGAAGGAGGGCGAAAAAAAAAAATCATCTAAATTTTGTATTATTGTGTCAGTTTGGCAGCTGGGGACTACCTGCATTTATTGATTTCTTTTTTTTAAAATCCCGGCTTTATAACTTTATAGCGGGGAGGGGGGGGGAGGGTGTCTTCCAACTTGGCCCTTTCGTGACTTGTGGACTTCAACTCCCAGAATTCCTCAGCCAGACCTGCCTGGCTGAGGAATTCTGGGAGTTAAAAGTCCACAAGTTACGAAAGGGCCAAGTTGGAAGACCCCCGCTTTATAGGTTAACTCAAGGCGGTGAACATAAATATTCCTTCCTTCCTCCTGTTTATCCTCACAACAACCCTGTGAGGTGGGTTGGGCCAAGAGGGACTGGCCCAAAGTCACCAACTGGGTTTCATGCCAAAGGTAGAACTAGAACTCAGAGTCTACTGGCCATTAGCCCGATCAACCTCTTGGTTATGAGCCTAGGAATGGAGTGGGGGGGAAGAGAGACACACAGACACAGACGGGCCTCGTGTCCTTCTCCTTTGCTTGTGTGAGGGGACGGGCTTCTTCCGCTGAGATCTTTGTAGTGGGGACCCACAGGAGGACTGTGGGGTTTTCTTGCAGACATTTCATGACCCAACTAGATAACATCATCAGAGCTAGGTGGAGGAAGACTCTGGGGTCCTTGGTGCTCTCTCAGCTGGGTGATTTTCTTGCAGACGTTTCACGACCCAACTAGGCAACATCATCAGTGCTAGAATGGAGGGGGGTTTGTGGAGAGGAGAGGGAGGACTGTGAGGGTCTTTCAGGGCTCTCTGAGCTGGGTGGTTTTCTTGCAGACGTTTCATGACCCAACTAGGTAACGTCATCAGTATTAGAAGGGAGTGGGGTTTGTGGAGAGGAGGGGGAGGACTGTGGGGTCCTTGGTGTCTCTGAGCTGGGTGATTTTCTTGCAGACGTTTCACAACCCAACTAGGTAACATCATCAGTATTAGAAGGGAGTGGGGTTTGCAGAAAGGAGGAAGAGGAGGAGAAGGAGGAGGACTGTGGGGTCCCTGGTGCTCTCCGAGCTTGGTTATTTCCTTGCAGACGTTTCATGACCCAACTAGAGAACATCATCGCTGCTAGAAAGGAGTGGAAAGGAGAAGGAAGGACTATGGGGTCCTTGGTGTTCTCTGAGCTGGGTGATTTTCTTGCAGACGTTTCGTAACCCAACTAGAGAACATCATCAGTATTAGAAGGGAGTGGGGTTTGCAGAAAGGAGGAGGAGAAGGAGGAGGACTGTGGGGTCCCTGGTGCTCTCTGAGCTTGGTTATTTCCTTGCAGACGTTTCATGACCCAACTAGGCGACATCATCAGTGCTAGAAGGGAGAGGGGTTTGTGGAGAGGAGGAAGAGGAGGAGAAGGAGGAGGACTGTGGGGTCCTTTGGGGCTCTCTGCGCTGGGTGGTTTTCTTGCAGACGTTTCATGACCCAAGTAGAGAACATCATCACTGCTAGAAAGGAGTGGAAAGGAGAAGGAAGGAAGGAAAGAAGAACTGTGGGGTCCTGGGTGCTTTCTGAGCTGGGTGATTTTCTTGCAGACGTTTCACGACCCAACTAGGCAACATCATCAGTGCTAGAATGGAGTGGTGCTCTCTGAGCTTGGTGGTTTCCTTGCAGACGTCTGGTGACCCAACTAGGCAACATCATCAGTGCGCTGGTTTTACCTGGCAGCACAGAAAATCATGCACCACCTTTTCCCCTCCGCTTGACCAAACCTCAGCCTCCCTCCAGCCAATACTGCCAAAAAAAAAAAAAGTGCAGTCCAGCCAGTCCCGAAACGCAGGCGACGGAAGAGACGCACACGCGCGTGCGCACACACACAAACACACAGAAGACTTGCCCATTTTCGTGCTGGCACCGTTTTTTTCGTTTTTCGGGGGTTTTTTTTATTAGTAGCACTTTTAAAACACAAACAGAAGCCTCGTGGCGCAGTTGTGTCCCAACAGATGTAAACAAGTTTTGAGAAGCTTAGGGACGGGGAGATTTTTAAGGAGGGGAGATTTAAACAAAACAAACAAACAACAACAAAAAAAAGCACAACCCAAAATTGTTGGGGATTTTATTTTTCTTTTACGAGCTGCCGCTTAAGGGTGGGAAGGCAGCTTTTGCCAGGACAGCAGATTCGATGGGAACTTTTGGCCGCATGAAATGGGATTTTTTATTTACTTTTTTTTTGGGGGGGGGGAAGAAGCTGATATGGGCGCGTGGGACCGCCAGGATTTTGGAGAAAAAAAGATGGTAGCCTGGGGGGGGGGAGGAGGAGAAAGCTAGCAGAGACACAACACCCCCCCCCCCGGGTTGGTGGTCCTCGTGTCCCGTTTCCCCCCCACCCACACAAACACACTCTGGAACCGACCGACAATTTTTTCTTCTTCTTTTCTTTCTTTTTTCAAAGGGCTGAGAGCGGAGTTAGCGAGAGTTAGAGAGAGTTGTGGGTGTTACAACACCGCAACCTGAAATGGACACATGATTATATCGGAAAAAAGAGGGAAGGAGGTTTTGAGCAGTGCAGGGTCCTTTCAATCTGAAGAGATGCGATTCGGGAAGGGAGGGAGGGAGGATGGAAGGAAGGAAGGAAGGAAGGAAGGAAGGAAGGAAGGAAGGAAGGAAGGAAGGAAGGAAGGAAGGGGAGCAGGAGGGAGGGAGGGAGGAGGATGGAAGGAAGGAAGGGCGGGAGGGAGGGGAGCAGGAGGGAGGGAGGGAGGGAGGGAGGAAGGAAGGAAGGAAGGAAGGAAGGAAGGAAGGAAGGGAGGAAGGGAGAGAACAGGGCCTTACAACGGTGAGCTGCGTATGGCGCTCAGCTTAAAAAGGTCCTCCGTGCGGGGGTGGCCAGCGGCCGAGAGCCGGGGGGGTGCGGGGGGGGGCGGGTGGGTGGGGTGAGAGACGTCCGGGCCCCCTTCACTGCTGCTCCTCCTCTCCGTAGATGTCGTTCTTCTTCCGCTTCATCTCTTCAAAGTCGAACTCGGAGCCCATCATCCTCTTGTAAATGTCCTTGATGTCGTCGCAGGTGGTCTCAAAGTGGGTGGTGGCGTCGTAGGTGCGGGAGATAAAGATCTGGCCGGCGTGGAAAAAGGGCAGAGGGTGGCTGTCGCTATCAGAGTTTGCGTTTTTCTTTCTCTTTCTTCCTTTTCTTTTCCTCTTTTCTCTCTCTCCTTTCTGGATCTTCCTTCCCTCATTTCCCTCTTCCCCAATCCATCCTTCCTTCTCTTCCTCCCTCCCTTCTTTCTTGCCTTTCTCCTTCCTTCTTCCCTTTGTTCTCTCCTTCTGTCCTCCCTTTCCCTCTTCCCCAATCCTTCCTTCCCTCCCTCCCCTCCTTCCTATTCCTCTTTCCAAATCCTTCCTTCCAATCTTCTTCCTTCCCTTCCCTTTTCCTTCCTCTCTTCCCAAATCTTTCCTTCCGTCCTTTGTTCCCCCTTCTTCCCTCCCTCTCTCCTTCCCTTTCTACCTTTCCCTCTTCCCAAATCCTTCCTTCCAAACTTCCTTTCCTTCCTTCCCTCCTTCCTCCCTCTCTTCCCAAATCCATCCTTCCATCTTTTGTTCTCTTCTTCCCTCCCTCTCTCTCTCTCTCCTTCCCTTCCACCCTTCTCATTATTTAATTAGGCAATTAACCACGACCAAAAAAAAGATGAAAATACGAAGCATCAAAATCAGAAACAAATTAAATGGAAGGACCGGTGCATAAACGGGGTTGGGGGCTTTCCTCCTACCCCCCACCCCACCCCACCCGGTCTTCATACCAACCTGGCTTTCTCTGCCCAGGTCGGTTGGGGAAAACATGTCGCTGACGCTAACAAACCTACAAGGAAGGAGAAAGAGAAGATCAATCCAGGAAGATTTCAGCCAACAGGGTGGTCAGCCTACCCAACAACAACAACAACAGAAAATTGGTTTTATTTCACACTATATATTGGGATTTCTGTCTGATGCCTCCGATGGGTTGGGAGTTTGGCAAAACCCCAAATCGGATGCATTTTGATCTCATGGAGTTAAGACAGGGGTGTCCACAGCCTTGGCAAAGTTGTAAGACTGGTGGACTTCAACTCCCAGAATTCCCCAGCCAGCTCTGGGAGCTGGGAGCCCACCTGTCTTTCAAAGTCCGTGGAGATTCTCCATCCTCCCAAGTCATGGCTGTCCCAAAGGTGCTTTTTTTTTTCCTTTGCCTTTTTTCCAGGAAGCCGCTGGACTTTTCTTGTTTTTTCTTCGAAGAGGTTTCGCTTCTCATCCCAGAAGCTTCCTTCTGTTCGGACGGGATCCTCCCATCCCTCACCATCCAGCCCTAGCGGAGGAAGCTTCTGGGACGAGAAGCGAAACCTCTTCAAAGAAGAACAACTCCAGCGGCCTCCTGGAAACAACTATAGCTGGACCCTTCCTGTGAGGTGAGGCCTTGTGCTCTGTCCTCTTCTTTCTTCTGAGCCTTGGTGTTCCTCAACCTCAGCAACTTGGAAGACCCGGGGACTTCCACTCCCAGAATCCCCCAGGCTTAGGGGAGGTGGGGGGGGGAAAGGCACGAGTAGCCCGACTCGGCTCCAACCCAGCAGGCAGCCTTACTTCTCCTCGATGGGCTCCAGGAGGTCCATGGCGGGCCTGATCTCCTTCTCAGGATTGTTCGTCTCCACGGTGGTGCTCACAATGGCAATGTACTTCCCCTGGGCTGCCACGTTGTGGGCGGACGAGATCATGCAGACGTAGATGTCTTTAAAAAGAAAAAGAAAAAAGACACACAACGGTGGCAAACCCCCCCCACAAAGGCACGGAGACAAAAGCCGCAAAACTGGCAAGGGCTTCGACCAAGGGACTCTACCCCTTCCCTGCCGCCGCACCCCGAGGGCCAGATTTGCTTCCTCCCGAGTCTTACCCGACTTCCTGTTGACTTGGTTTTGGGGAATGATGATCTGGCAGGAGTTGGCATCGTTGGTGTTCCGGATCGGGTGGTTCAGGATGCAGATCACCCGGATCACCTTGCCCGTTTTCTTCACCCGGTCTGGGACGTAGCTGGGGTCGCAGATGAGCTGCTTGCAACGGGCGATCTGCGGCGGGGGGGGGGAGAAGAGGGGGAAGAGGTTGGAGACCACCAAGGGATGGAGAATGGCAGAAGACACAGGCAGATCCCGGAGAGAACGTGGGTAGTAGCTCAGGGCAGAACCGTGGGGATCCTGGGTGCTCTCTGAGCTGGGCGGTTTCCTTGCAGACCCAACCAGGGAACATCCTCAGTGCTGGAAGGAAGGGGGGGTTTGCAGGGGAGGGAGGAGGAGGAGGGGGAGGACTGTGGTTTCCTGGGTGCTCTCTGAGCTGGGTGGTTTTCTTGCAGATGTTTCATGACCCAACATGCCAAAGGTGGAACTAGAACTCAGAGTCTACTGGCCATTAGCCCGATCAACCTCTTGGTTATAATGAGTCTAGGAATGGAGTGGAGGGGGGAGAGAAGAGAGACACACAGACACAGACACACACGGGCCTCATGTCCTCCTTTGCTTGTGTAAGGGGATGGGCTTCTTCCGCTGAGATGTTTGTAGTGGGGACCCACAGGAGGACTGTGGGGTTTTCTTGCAGACATTTCATGACCCAACTAGATAACATCATCAGAGCTAGGTGGAGGAAGACTGTGGGGTCCTTGGTGCTCTCTGAGCTGGGTGGTTTTCTTGCAGACATTTCACGACCCAACTAGAGAACATCCATCGCTGCTAGAAAGGAGTGGAAAGGAGAAGGAAGGACTATGGGGTCCTTGGGGCTCTCTGAGCTGGGTGATTTTCTTGCAGACGTTTCACAACCCAACTAGGTAACATCATCAGTATTAGAAGGGAGTGGGGTTTGCAGAGAGGAGGAAGAGGAGAAGGATAAAGAGAAGGAGGAGGACTGTGGGGTCCCTGGTGCTCTCTGAGCTGGGTGGTTTTCTTGCAGACGTTTCACAACCCAACTAGGTAACATCATCAGTATTAGAAGGGAGTGGGGTTTGCAGAGAGGAGGAAGAGGAGAAGGATAAAGAGAAGGAGGAGGACTGTGGGGTCCCTGGTGCTCTCTGAGCTGGGTGGTTTTCTTGCAAGATGTTTCATGACACAACAAAGTAACATCATCAGTGCTAGAAGGGAGGGAGTGAGGAGGAGGAGAATGACTGTGGGATCATTGGTGCTCTCTGAGCTGGGTGGTTTTCTTGCAGACGTTTCCTGACCCAACTAGGCGACATCATCAGTGCTAGAAGGGAGTGGGGGTTATGTGGAGGAGGAGGAGGAGGAGGAGGAGGAGGATCCTTGGTGCTCTCTGAGCTGGGTGGTTTTCCTGCAGACGTTTCATGACCCATGTAGGGAACATCATCAGTGTTAGAAGGGAGTGGGGTGTGTGAGGAGGAGGAATAACAATCTTTGGTGCTCTGGGAACTTGTTTCCTTCCAAACATTTCCTGACCCAAATAGGTGACATCATCAGCTACTAGAAGGGTGGGGGGGCTTTTCTCTGTTTATATAAAAATGGCTTGCCCTGTCAGCGTTGGTGGGAGTGTTCTTGGGGGGTGGGGGTGTCCCTTGATTAGACTGTTGGTTACTGATTGATGGTTTGTCTGAGGGTGTTATTGACAGCTGAGGATGTTCCCAAGTTGGGTCGCAAGCAAACAACCCAATTTAGAGAGCACCAAGGACGGTATATAAATATAATAAAGATAAAGATAAAGATTTTCTTCCTCTGCACAGCACCCCGACACACACACACACACACACACACACTGCCTCCTAGCACCGTTGATGTTGCCCTGATCGGATGACGAAACCATCCCTGATCTTCCAATCGATTCCTTAATATTAAAAAGAATCCTTGGGGCGCTTTGGAAAGAAGGCTTAAGGTTTTTAAGGCATGAGGCGCGGAAAAGAAGGAGAGATGAACCACCGGTTGTTAATCCCGTTTCAGCTCTTTCCCTCGACTGCTTTCCCCGGAGCAGAGGGGAAAACACACACACACACACACACACACCCAAAAAACCCCCCCAGCCTCACTCTACCTCTCCTTCCGATTTCACCCCGACGACTTTGCCGTTCTCTACGACAATCTCTTCAATGGGCTTGTTCAACATGTAGGTCCCTCCGTAGATGGCACTTAGCCTGTCAACAAAGCAAAACAAAAAACAAAAGAGTAGAGAGAAAGAGCAACGAAGATGATCAGGGGACCGGAGGCTAAAACATACAAGGAACGGTGGCTGGAATTGGGCAGGTCTGGTTTAACGAAGAAAAGGACGAGGGGGGACAGGATAGCAGGGTTCCAGTATCTCAGGGGCTGCCCCAAAGAAGAGGCAGTCAAGCTGTTTTTTCAAAGCCCCTAAAGGCAGGACAAGGAGCAACGGATGGAAACTAACCAAGGAGAGAAGCAACCTAGAACTAAGGAGAAACTTCCTGACAGTGAGAACAATTAACCAGTGGAACTACCTGCCTCCAGAAGCTGTGAATGCTCCAACCCTGGAGGTTTTTAAGAAGAGACTGGACAGCCATTTGTCCGAAATGGTATAGGGCAGGGGTAGGCAACCTCGGCTCTTTTATGACTCATGGACTTCAACTCCCAGAATTCCTGAGCAAGCAAGCGTGGAAACCTCTCCTTTTCCCCTCAGCATGGCTGGCTCAGGAATTCTGGGAGTTGACGTCCATGAGTCATAAAAGAGCTGAGGTTGCCTACCCCTGGTTTAGGGTTTCCTGCCTGAGCAGGGGGTTGGACGAGATGACCTCCAAGGTCCCCTACAACATTGTTGCTGCTGTTGTTATTATTACTATTATTATTATTATTATTACTATTATTATAAAATAAAAGGCTGTTAATTGGACCTGGCAGCCCAAACAACTTCCTCTCCACCCAGCGAAGGTCTCACCTGGCAAATCCTTGCGGAAGCTCGCCCAAGCCATAGAGAGGATAGAGGTAGGGACTTTTGCCGTATCTCGCCAAAGACTCGCTGTACAGTTTGATCCTGTTGATGGTTTCTTGGCAAGGTTGATCTAGGTAGCTGAAGGAAGGAAGGAAGGAAGGAAGGAAGGAGAGAGAGAGAGAGAGAGAGAGAGAGAGAGAGAGAGAGAGAGAGAGAGAGAGAGAGAGAGAGAGAAAGAAAGAAAGAAAGAAAGAAAGAAAGAAAGAAAGAAAGAAAGAAAGAAAGAAAGAAAGAAAGAAAGAAAGAAAGAAAGAAAGAAAGAGTCGAGATCATGGGTGGGCCAATATAACCTGGCGACTACAACTCCCAGGTTGTAAAGTCGCCATAGTGCCCTGGTTCAGATGAAGTGGGGGACAACACAGGCGAGGTGGGGAGGGGTATCCCTCTCAGGTGAGGGGGGTCCACTTACTCATCCGTCCTGTACAGGGCCAGGGCGTGGCCCGTGAAGTCAATCACATCCTGGCCGAGATCAAACTTCTTGTAGACGTCGCGCATGGTGGTCTTCTTGGGGTCCACCCCTTCGAAGGTGCGGGCATCGTTCTCGTCAAAGTTGGCCACGTAGACCAGAAACTTCCGGAAGCGTCTTTTCTCAAACAGGCCCATCAAACCTTCAAAGGGAAAACAGCCCTCTGAGTGATCAGGAGTGAAAAATGTGCGCTTCTATCCTGGCTTGTTCTAGTCCAGGGATAGGCAACCTTGGCTCTTTTGTGACTGGTGGACTTCAATTCCCAGAATTCCTGATCCAGTGTGGCTCAGCTTGGAAACCTCTCCCTTTTCCCTCAGCATGTCTGGATCAGGAATTCTGGGAGTTGAAGTCCACGAGTCATAAAGCGGCCTAGGCCAAGGGTAGGCCACCTTGGCTCTTTTAGGACTGGTGGACTTCAACTCCCAGAATTCCTCAGCCATCATGGCTCAGTATGGAAACCTTTCCTTTTCCCCTCAGCATGACTGGATCAGGAATTCTGGGAGTTGAAGTCCACGAGCTTGGAGACGAGCAAAAATGTGGGCTCTGGCCAGTTTCCCCCCCCACCCCAACTGGAGATTGCTTTGCAGTATAGGGATTCCTCAACTTATAACCATTTGCTTAGTGACGGCACTGAAAAAAAAATGTGATGTAGGACTGTTTTTCACACTTAGGGCCACTGCAGCATCCCCACGGTGACGCGATCAAAACCGGCTACTGGGATGCATTTATGACGGCTGCACGGTGTGCCGGGCTCATGTGATCTCCTTTTGCGACCAACTCCCCAACAAAATCAATGGGAGAGGCTGGATTCACTTAAGAACAGTGTTAAGAACTGGACTGATTCATTTAACAACCGTGTTAAGAACCTAACTGCAGTGATTTGCTTAACAGTGGCAAGAAAGATCGTAAAATGGGACCCAAAGTCTGTTCTGTCCCAGCCTACGTGAGTCCTTGTTAACTCACCACGACCAACCCCTCTTCCAACAAGTGGGCTGGAAACGCAGGAAAAACAAACCCCTTTGAATATTATTTGCAGACCTGCAAAATGTCCCAAAAGCAAAGGCAAACGAAACACGATTCAAACGAAGAATTGTTCACGGGCCAGGCAAACAAAACACGATCCCACCAAACTAAGCACATTGATTTGTGCTTTAGATTGTAAGCCGCCCCGAGTCTTCGGAGAAGGGCGGGATATAAATGGGATTTAAAAAAAAACAAAACTGGAGTCCTTTGCCAATGGTTGCCTTGAGCAACCAGCACCGCCCACACCTTCCCTTTTTATTACGCAACCCCCAGGTGTGGCTTTCTCAATGCTTTCTCCTCCGCCCTTGGAGTCACCCCATTGCCTCCCTCTGTCCTGCTCTGGTTGCCTGTCGGAGTTTGCGAGCCTCTATGATGTCTTCCAGCTGTGAGTCCTCCCAGCACAGCTGGGTCTCAGCCTGAGCACGAGTGGAGGGGCCAGGCTCTTCCTCAGATTGTAAGTCCTGGAGCTCATCAGAGCCTTCCTCCAACTCTGATGGCTCTCCAGGCCCCTCTTCCTCCTCCTCCTCCTCCGATCCCCCAGACTCAACTGCCGGGTCCACTGGCTGGCACGGAATCAGAAACCTGTCCCTGACCAACCATCTTGCTCATCAACAAAAAACGGGGACTCAACCGAGGCCTACCAATGCAATGATCTTGTGACCCACACTGTAACCCACTGGTGGGATCCATCGAGAGAAAGACCCATCGGCTTACTGGAGGCGAGAGCTTCCGCTTCGGTCGAAGGGACCTTGTAGATCTTCCCACCCTTGTAGACGAAGCTGCCTTCGATCACCTTGAAGTCCAGGTAGCGAGTGACCTCCGTGTACAGCAGCATCTTGACCAGCTGACCTGCAGGGGACAAAAAATGAAAAAAAAGAAAAAGGGTCCAGTATGGATTACCCAGTATGAGCCCAGTCGGGCAGGCAAACGCCATGAGTTCAAGAACTCTGGGCTGGTGGGGGTCCAGGAAGGAAGCCTTCTCTGTCTTTGCCCCCATTCTGTGCAACATTCTCTCCTATCCTGCCCCCGCAAGAGGCTAGTCCTCACCCTCCTGGCCTTCCAGAAAAGACTCAAAACATGGCCAGGGGTGTCCAGAGGAACATGCAGCCAGGGGGGGGGGAGCTGATTAGCCCCCTGAAAGCCCCCACCTCATTTCATGCCAAAGGTGCTTTTTTTCAAGAGGCAACTGGAATGTTTGAAGACGTTTCGCTTCTCATCCAAGAAGCTTCTTCAGCTCTGACTGGAGGGCGGGGTATGGGAGGATTTATACTCCTTGCAGACGGCTGGCCCTTCGCCATCTTTTAGAGCAGTGACGGAGAACCTTTTAGAGACCGAGTGCCCCAACTGCAACCCCAAACCCACTTATTTATGCGCCAAGGGTCAACCCAGCAATTTAATCTGAATACGGAGGGTTGAGTTTACCAAAAACAACTCAGACATTAACGCCTTTTGCCTTAAAAGAAAAACACAACGGCAAAGCTTTCAATGACACAAGCAACTTTTTGCTGAAAGGTAAAAGTTTGCATTTGGCACGCTTTTGAACAATTAATGTGATTTTTGCTGTTGTATGCCTGCTGATAATTTGCCTAACCTTGGCTTATACTTTGTAAGTTTGAAAGCAACACATGCAGCACTCAGGTCATCTGTTAGTCTGTTTCTGGTGTCAGATTTGATATAATTCAAAGCTGAAAACAGCACGCTCGCTCCAGAGACTTGTTTTGAATAAGAAGGGGCTTGAGAAATGGCTTTTTCCTGCGAAAACATAGCCAAAGAGTGAGGCCCACCTGCGCGATCAATAAAGGAAATCCATCATGCAGCCATATGTGCTGTAGTATTTTTGGAGGCCCGAGACACAAAAGAAGTAAAGAAAAACCCGTTTTATTTCTAGCAGAAGAAAGTAGCCAAGGCCGTTTCTAGCCACTCACCACAGGCCATAAGGAATTTGGGAATCAGGTCGACGTTCCAGTCTCTTCCTCGGCCCATCGACTCCGGGACCACTCCTGGCATGGAAAACCTTTTGTACAGCTTTTAAGAAGAAGGGGACGCGGAGTTAGGAGGGGTTGGACACTTCACCCACCCAGGAAAAAAAAAATCTGTAAACTGACCAGAATCAGAAGGGAACCAGAAGGGAAAGGGGGAAAGAAAGGTTGATCTAGGTAGCTGAAGGAAAGAAGGAAAAAGAAAGAAAGAAAGAAAGAAAGAAAGAAAGAAAGAAAGAAAGAAAGAAAGAAAGAAAGAAAGAAAGAAAGAAAGAAAGAAAGAAAGAAAAGGGAGGAAAGGAAGGGAGGGAAGGAAAAGGGAAAAGGGGAGGAAGGGAGAAAAAGGGAGGGAGGGGGGAGGGAAGGAAGGAAAGAAAAAATAAAAAGAGAGGAATGGGAAAGAAAGAAAAAAAGGATGAAAGGAACTGGAAAGGAAGGAAGGAAGGAAGGAAGGAAGGAAGGAAGGAAGGAAAGAAAAAGAGAAAGAAAAGGGAGGTAGGAAGGAAGGAAGAGGGAGAGAAGGGGAGGGAGGAAGGAAAGAAAGAAGAAAAAGGAATAGGAAAGAAAGGAAGGAAGGGATGAAGAATGGGAGAAAAAGAAAGAAAGAAAGAAAGAAAGAAAGAAAGAAAGAAAGAAAGAAAGGGAAGGAAAATGGAGAGGGGGAGGAAGGGAGGGGGGACGGAGGGAAGGAAGAAAAGAATAAAAAGAGAGGAATGGGAAAGAAAGAAAAGAAGGGATGAAAGGAAGGAAGGAAGGAAGAGAAGGGAGGAAGGAAGAGGGAGAGAGGGGGAGGAAGGAAGGAAAGAAAGAAGAAAAAGAAATGGGAAAGAAAGGAAGGAAGGGAAGAAGGGATGAAGAAAAAGAAAGAAAGAAAGAAAGAAAGAAAGAAAGAAAGAAAGAAAGAAAGAAAGAAAGAAAGAAAGAAAGAAAGGAGGGAGGGAGGGAGGGAGAGAGGGAGGGAAGGACACTCACATCTTCCAGGGGTGTAATAGAAGCACTTTCCCCTCCATAGTAAGCATTGCGATCCATGTGCAGGACCTTTTTGCCATTCACGGACATGATGCCAGAGAGGATGCATTCCTGCAGAGAGAGAGAAGAACAAAATCAAGAACCCCCCACGGATCGTGACCTGCACCCAAGTCCCCCCCCCCCACAGGAAGGAGTGCGGCTTAAGGGGGAAGCAGGCCTGCTCTCCAGGCTGGGGGTTGCCACGGAAGAGTCCATTTCAGCTGACCCGTCCAATTGCTAGCGCAGGGGTCTTCAAACTTGGCCACTTGTGGACTTCAACTCCCAGAATTCCTCAGCCAGCTGGGAGCTGAAGTCCACAAGTCTTAAAAGGGGCCAGGTTTGAAGACCTGGCTGAGGGATTCTGGGAGTTGAAGTCCACAAGTCTTAAAAGGGGCCACGTTTGAAGACCTGGCTGAGGGATTCTGGGAGTTGAAGTCCACAAGTCTTAAAAGGGGCCACGTTTGAAGACCTGGCTGAGGAATTCTGGGAGTTGAAGTCCACAAGTCTTAAAAGGGGCCACGTTTGAAGACCTGGCTGAGGGATTCTGGGAGTTGAAGTCCACAAGTCTTAAAAGGGGCCACGTTTGAAGACCTGGCTGAGGGATTCTGGGAGTTGAAGTCCACAAGTCTTAAAAGGGGCCACGTTTGAAGACCTGGCTGAGGGATTCTGGGAGTTGAAGTCCACAAGTCTTAAAAGGGGCCACGTTTGAAGACCTGGCTGAGGGATTCTGGGAGTTGAAGTCCACAAGTCTTAAAAGGGGCCACGTTTGAAGACCTGGCTGAGGGATTCTGGGAGTTGAAGTCCACAAGTCTTAAAAGGGGCCACGTTTGAAGACCCCTGGGCTAGAGGGTGCGCTGAACCTCACAGAATTCTGAGCTCCGGGGTGGATGTCAGGCCTTAAGGTCCACCGCGGTCTTTTCTGGTGGTTTTGCTTTCCTCCCCCCCCCCCCCGCCTTCCTCTTTCGGGATTGCATAACAAGGCGCCACGGCAAAGAGGGCGGCTGCTGCTCCTCGCCGCAACCCTTCCCCTCGTGGCCAGGCCTCGATCGGCCTACTAACTGGGGGGGGGGGGCAGCTGCATTTGATGGCTCTCTCATCGGCTCCATCCTCCCCTGGAGAAACAAACCAATCAGCGTTCCTCAATGCCATGTTGCCCTATTTGTCATGTTGTGATATTTGAGGGGTTGCCACAAAAGTCAACTTATTTCCCCAAAGCACCAGAGGGCGGGACAAGAAACGACGGATGGAAACTAATCAACCATTTGTCTGAAATGGTATGGGGGTCTCCAGCTCGAGCAGGGGGCTGGACTAGAAGACCTCCAAGGTCCCTTCCAGCTCCGTTATTCTATGTCAGGGGTAGGCAACCTGGGCTCTTTTATGACTCGTGGACTTCAACTCCCAGAATTCCTGAGCCAGCATGGGGGAACTATGGCCCCCTCGTGACTCTTGGACTTCAACTCCCAGAATTCCTGAGCCAGCATGCGGGAACTATGGCCCCCTCATGACTCGTGGACTTCAACTCCCAGAATTCCTGAGCCAGCATGGGGGAACTATGGCCCCCTCATGACTCATGGACTTCAACTCCCAGAATTCCTGAGCCGGAATAGAGCAAGGTCAGACCCTAACCCAGCAAGTCACAGTGTGTTCCTAACAGGCAAATAATTGCTTTCATCTGGCAAGATTCTGTCTGTAGGTGCACTACAATAAAGCAACTACACTTGACTTGCAACCATTGACTTACAACCTTGGCTTACAACAAGTCAAGAAGCTTCTCACTCAAAATAAGTTGTGTCCTAAACCTCCGTTTCTTTTTCTTTTTTCCCCCCTTTTCATGGTGTAAGCGGGAGAGAATGGGAACAATGGAGGCGTTTGAAGGACTGGTTAAGCCTAGGACTGTCTCCACTCTGAAACAACCTAGAACTAAGGAGAAACTTCCTGACAGTGAGAACAATTAGCCAGTGGAACGACCTGCCTCCAGAAGCTGTGAATGCTCCAACACTGGAAGTTTTTAAGAAGAGACTGGACAGCCGTTTGTCTGAAATGGTATATAGGGTTTCCTGCCTGAGAGGGGCGGGGCGGTTGGACTAGATGACCTCCAAGGTCCCTTCCAACTTTTATTATTATTATATTATCAAATCCTCTGATCCACCATAAATATATTTCTGACAAAGGGCCAGCTGGATTAGGAGGCCAACTCTCCTTGCCACATTTAGGACGCTGAATGCACAGCAGCGGCCAAAATTGTGGAAACCTTTTTGGGGAAAGTGTATTTTTGAGGTTTGATGGCTGATACCACCACTTCTTCTTCTTCTTTTTTTTTGGAGCAGTACCATATCAATGGAAAGATAATTTAATCAAGAACGTAATGCGACCGAGTTTGTTCAATTATCCGTACAGTATTCTATGAAAGGTTAAGAGCCAAATAAGCGGGAAAAGGAAGCGCAACTTGCTCAGGTTGACCTCGGGTAGCTTTCCTTCATCCCGATTCTAGCCAATGAGCACGAGTGTTTAGACAGCCAATCGGGTGTCACCTTGCTTTGGCAACGAGCCAATCAGATTGCAGTAGGATCCGGTTATCCCACGTCCTGTATTGAAGCCGAGAGGAGGACATTTGCCAGTGTGTGATGTGATCGCCATCACATCGGTTGGGGGCCTTTTTTTTGTGTGTGTGTGTCCTTTCGTTTAGCGAGCTGGTAAAATGTAATAAAATTAAAGCAACGGTGCAAAGAGTCGACTGGTCGCCCAGAAAGCGATGTGAAATAGTATTATTATGCGAACCAGGCTGCAGAGAATGAGGTGGCTGGATGGAGTCACCGGAGCAGGAGGCGTGGTGAGCCTAAATGGACTCCAGAAGATGGTCGAGGACGGGAAGGCCTGGAGGGACGCGGTCCACGGGGTCGCGAAGGGTCGGACACGACTTCGCAGCGACAACAATGTCCAAGCAGAACGTGGACAAACAAGCACCCAACTGGAGCAAAACAATCCCGATTTACGGCGGGGCTCCGCAACCTTGGCAACTTTTGGGACTTTGTGGACTTCGACTCCCAGGAATTCCTCGGCCCTCCTCAAATTTAGGAGGAGCCCCAGTTTGACAACCCCCACCCCGCAAATCCCTCCCGACAGAGTTTTGTAAGCCAGCGTAGTGAAGGGAAAGACAGGAGAGAGGTTATTTGCTAAGAGCAGTCAAGCCGGTTCTTGCCCTGCTTGGCTCTTCCTGCCTAAACTTACTTGAAAATCAAGCTTTTATAATTAAGGTCGAGGCTTATCCTGCAGCTTAAGCTAAGGCCCTCCTTTTTTCTTTCTTTTATTTTCCTTTTTTCTTTTTTTTTTTGACTGCTGCTGGGTGCAAGGAAAGCTACGACTTGGCACCCTGGCCCTAGACGCAACTGCAACAGGAAGATTGCTCAACTGGAGGCGGGGAAGAATTATGCCTGAGCAAAGCGAGCGAGGGAGGGAGGCAGCCTGTAAAATCTGATTTGCAAGAGTCTCAGCAGACAGATTCTGAAGTTGGACCATAAGGAAGGCCGAGCGCCAAAGAATGGAGGCCTTTGAACTCTGGTGCTGGAGGAGACTCCTGCGAGTCCCTCGGACTGCCAGGCGATCAAACCAGTCGGTCCCAGAGGAGATCAACCCTGACTGCCCTTTAGAAGGCCAGATCCTGAAGTGGAAGCTCAAATCCTTTGGCCACCTAATGAGAAGGAAGGACTCACTGGAGAAGAGCCTCATGCTGGGAAAGATGGAGGGCAAGAGAAGAAGCAGACGGGTCGGGTCGCATGAAAGACACAAGAAATGGCCTGGGGTGGGTTAATGATTGAGCCGAAGCGCAACACACACAATTCGCGGTATTGTCCTCAGGGCTTTCAAAGATTAAGCCACTATCACAACCATCAGTGAGCAATTCTGGGTCCAATTGGGGAGGGGGGGCAGAAACAGAGGAAAGGAAAATACAGATTGCAAAGGGTTAGGGGCTTTAATGACTGTAATGTGAGTGCCCACCCTACCCCAGTTTCATCAATTAGGCTTCTCTGAACAGCTGGCAGGCACCTCCATACAGAAGATGCCCTAAGGAGCAACTACAAATCCTATGTAAAAAGAGTGCTGCCCCTCACTTTTGCAGAGGAGGCTGAGATTTTGGGGGAGATGGTCCCCCTTGTACTAAGAGTAGCACTGATGTTGTTGCCTAGTTGGGTCACGAAACGTCTGAAAGGAAACCACCAAGCTCAGAGAGCACCAAGGACCCCACAGTTCTTCTCTTTCTCTCCTTCCTTCCTTCCTTCCTTCCTTCTCCTTTCCACTCCCTTCTAGCCCTGATGATGTTTCCTAGTTGGGTCATGAAACGTCTGAAAGGAAACCACCAAGCTCGGAGAGCACCAGGGACCCTGCAGTTCTTCTTCTCCTTCCTTCCTTCCTTCCTTCCTTCCTTCCTTCCTTCCTTCCTTCCTTCCTTCCTTCCTTCCTTCCTTCTCCTTTCCACTCCTTTCTATCCCTGATGATGTTTCCTAGTTGGGTCATGAAACGTCTGCAAGGAAACCGACAAGCTCAAAGAGCAACAAGGACCCCACAGTCTTCCTCTTCTTCCTCCTCCTCCTCCCCCCCCAGCCCACTCCCTTCTAGCACTGATGATGTTCCCTAGTTGGGTCATGAAACGTCTGCAAGGAAACCACCCAGCTCGGAGAGTACCGAGGACCCCACAGTCCTCCTCCTCCAAGCCCACTCCCTCTCCTCCTCCTCCTCCTCCTTTCCACAAACCCTTCTAGCACTGATGATGTTCCCTAGTTGGGTCATGAAACGTCTGCAAGGAAACCACCAAGCTCGGAGAGCACCAGGGACCCCACAGTTCTTCTCTTTCTCTCCTTCCTTCCTTCCTTCCTTCCTTCCTTCCTTCCTTCTCCTTTCCACTCCCTCCTAGCCCTGATGATGTTCCCTAGTTGGGTCATGAAACGTCTGCAAGAACCAACCAAGCTCAGAGAACACCAGGGACCCCACAGTTCTTCTCCTTCCTTCCTTCCTTCCTTCCTTCCTTCCTTCCTTCCTTCCTTCCTTCCTTTCCTTCCTTCCTTCCTTCTCCTTTCCACTCCCTCCTAGCCCTGATGATGTTCCCTAGTTGGGTCATGAAACGTCTGCAAGGAAACCACCAAGCTCGGAGAGCACCAGGGACCCTGCAGTTCAACGCTGAGCTACATAGATTTTCTTCCACCTGCTCCACTACACAGCTTGCTTCCAGTAATGGTTCCATTAGCAGACACCACCAGCCTGCTTGTGCCCCGGCTATAAGTCCTCAAATTACAAGCGTAAAATAACCAAAGTTTTGAAGGCACTGGAAAAAGTGACTTACGATCGGTCCTCACACTTACGACCACCGCAGCCTCCCTGTGGATTTTCGAAAAGTCAATGGGGCAAGCTGGATTTATCAACCATAAGGTTCACTTCACTGCAGTGATTCATTTAACCGTGACAAAAAAAGCAGTAATATCGGGCACAATTCGCATAAGCCCCCATCTTCCTTAGAAATGGAAATTCTGTCTCTCTGTGGTCGTAAGTTGAGGATTGTCTGTATCCTGAAGGCAGTACTCTGGAGTTCAGAGATTTATGTTTGAGGGAGTCTGAGAAAACCACCACCAGATGGATTTAAAGCACTAGAATTTTAAATATATTAAATATTAAACTTTTGCCAGGCATATGCTCTAACCTAGGGGTCTTCAAACTTGGCCCTTTCATGAGCTGTGAACTTCAACTCCCAGAATTCCTCAGCCAGCGTGGACCATATAAGCCAGGGGGCTTCAAACCTGGCCCTTTAATGAGCTGTGGACTTCAACTCCCAGAATTCCTCAGCCAGCATGGACCATATTATTATTATTATTTATTATTATTTATTGGATTTTTATACCGCCCTTCTCCCGAAGGACTCAGGGCAGTGAACAGGGCACATAAATAGAAATACAAAAGTTTAAAAAAGGATTAAATAATTGCCCAATTAAAACAATCAGAATATAAAAACCCATTAAAACCCTGACATTCCCCCATCAGGCCAGGCCAGCTTATTCGAATAAATGGGTCTTTAACCCGCACCGGAAGGAGCGAAGATATAAGCCAAGGGTCTTCAAACGTGGCCCTTTTATGACTGGTAGACTTCAACTCCCAGAATTCCTCAGCCAGCATGGACCATATAAGCCAGGGGTCTTCAAACTTGGCCCTTTAATGAGCTGTGGACTTCAACTCCCAGAATTCCTCAGCCAGCCTGGACCATATAAGCCAGGGGTCTTCAAACTTGGCCCTTTGATGAGCTGTAGACTTCAACTCCCAGAATTCCTCAGCCAGCATGGACCATATAAGCCAGGGCTCTTCAAACTTGGCCCTTTGATGAGCTGTGGACTTCAACTCCCAGAATTCCTCAGCCAGCATGGACCATATAAGCCAGGGGTCTTCAAACTTGGCCCTTTGATGAGCTGTGGACTTCAACTCCCAGAATTCCTCAGCCAGCATGGACCATATAAGCCAGGGGTCTTCAAACTTGGCCCTTTGATGAGCTGTGGACTTCAACTCCCAGAATTCCTCAGCCAGCATGGACCATATAAGCCAGGGGTCTTCAAACTTGGCCCTTTGATGAGCTGTGGACTTCAACTCCCAGAATTCCTCAGCCAGCATGGACCATATAAGCCAGGGGTCTTCAAACTTGGCCCTTTGATGAGCTGTGGACTTCAACTCCCAGAATTCCTCAGCCAGCATGGACCATATAAGCCAGGGGTCTTCAAACTTGGCCCTTTGATGAGCTGTAGACTTCAACTCCCAGTCCACAGGTCATCAAAGGGCCATGTTTGAAGACCCCTGCTCTAACCACAAGGAGCAACTTTGCTACCATGTCATTTCTCCTGAACCTATGACTCACGCAATCTGTTTCCTCTGTCCTCTGTGTAACTTTGCCGCAACAGAAGCATCTGTTCATCTAGGGAACAAAAATCTTGAAGTCTTGTGCAAAGTTTCTATTTAGACCAGGGGTCTCCAAACGTGGCAACTTTCAAGATTTGTGGACTTCAACTGCCAGAATTCCCAAGCCAGCCATGTGCTTGAGACGTCTCGGAATTAAGGAGAAACTTCCTAACGATGAGAACAATTAACCAGTGGAACCACCTGCCTCCAGAAGCGGTGAACGCTCCAACACTGGAAGTTTTTAAGAAGAGACTGGACAGCCATTGGTCTGAAATGGTACAGGGTTTCCTGCCTGAGCAGGGGGTCGGACTAGATGATCTCCAATGCCCCTTGCAGCCTGACGGTTTTATAATTCAGTCGATATTATCCAACGCAGCCTGGCACTGAAACGCCTTCCCTCGTCTCTTGAGCAATTATTCTAACAGGCAGGACCTACGGTAAACTTGATTTTCTCAAAATGGCATCACCCCAGTTGTCTTCGGAGAAATGAGGGCCGCAGGGAACGCTTCACACGAGCGAGATCAAACATCCGGCAACACCTTAGTTGATTTTATAGTTTAAGTAAAACTCCAGATAATTGGAGAGAACTTAATTTTCCAGGCACTTTACCCCTTTCTTACGTGGTATGAGCTGAACCGTTGGGAACAAGACATTATTCAAAGAGACGCACCTAGATTTTGTTCATATTTCTATTAGTCTCTGGAAATTCAAGTGTGGGAGGCGTGTTTTACAGCCAGTCCTTGGCTTACGACCGCAGCATTTAAGTTGCTGAGTGAAACGTTTGTTTTGCCACGTTTATTAAGCGAATCACTGCAGTTGTTAAGTTAGCAACAACCGAATCCGCTTTCCTCGCTGACTTGGCTCGTCGGAAGGTCGCAAAAGGGGGACCGTATTGACTTCGGGACACTACAAACCGTCGTAAACGTGAGTCGTTTTGTCAAGCATCCAAAGGTAAATCGCCTGACCCACGGGGATGCCGCAACGGTTGTTAAGGGTGGGAAATGGTCATTACAAGACATTTTTTTTCCCCCAATGCCGCTGTAACTTCAAACAGTCACTAAATGCGCTGCTGTAAGTCGAGGACCGCTTGCGTTTCGTTTGCAGTTTAATTAAAAAAAAAAAAAAAAGCAGTCAAGAATCTCGTGGCATCTTAAAAGACCAGCAGAGAATTTATTCTTGCAGAATCTGCCGGGAAGCACAATTCGTCTCAGATATTACATAATCTTTTATTAAGGCCTCCTTGCCTCCGCCGGCAATTCTCGTTTCAGGATTACGATTCGCAAATATTATTTCCAAACAAGGTGCTGAGGCAGCATTGCAACCGGGCGGAAAAGCCGGGGCAGATTCTCAAAACAGGCCTGGCGGATCTCTGCGGTGGCTTAAGAAGGAAGCTAGCCGGATTTTACAATGGTGCATATTTGGCTATAAGGTGGAGACACACACACACACACACACACACACACACACACAAAGATAGACAACTGCACCCTTCGCTTGAGGAGCTTCTGAGCCAAAATGAGGCTTCTCTACAATTCTTTATAGCAGGGAAGTGTCTGACTTTTTGATCTCCGTCGGGGTGTCATTCTTAATGTCTTTGGGTAAATCGAGGGCAGTTTTCTTAACCATGCTGGCTGGGGAATTCTGGGAATTGACATCCGCCCATTTTAAAGGATGCTGGCTGGGGAATTCTGGGAATTGACATCCGCCCATTTTAAAGGATGCTGGCTGGGGAATTCTGGGAATTGACATCCGCCCATTTTAAAGGATGCTGGCTGGGGAATTCTGGGAAATGACGTGCACGCATTTTAAAGGATGCTGGCTGGGAAATTCTGGGAATTGAAGTCCGCCCATTTTAAAGGATGCTGGCTGGGGAATTCTGGGAATATGGCCACTTCATGACTCGTGGACTTCAACTCCCAGAATTCCTCAGCCAGCATGGGGGAACTCTGGCCCCTTTGTGACTGGTGGACTTCAACTCCCAGAATTCCTCAGCCAGGACTCTGGCCCCTTCTTGACTCGTGGACTTCAACTCCCAGAATTCCTGAGCCAGCCGTGCTGAGGGGAAAGGAAGAGGCTTCCATGCTGAGCCACGCTGGCTCAGGAATTCTGGGAGTTGAAGTCCACCAGTCATAAAAGAGCCAAGGTTGCCTACCCCTGTCCTAGGCCTAGGCCGCTTTATGACTTGTGGACTTCAACTCCCAGAATTCCTGAGCCAGCCATGCTGAGGGGAAAGGGAGAGGTTTCCATGCTGAGCCACGCTAGCTCAGGAATTCTGGGAGTTGAAGTCCACGAGTCATAAAAGAGCCAAGGTTGCCTACCCCTGGTCTATACATACGTTGTACACAGTATGTTTTAAATGTGTATTCTGTATGTGTACCCTTCAGAGCAAGCAACATTTCATTTTTAAGGTGTGCCGTTGTGCCCACAGGGGGAAAAAAATGACAATAAAGGTTATCTAATCTAATCTCATCTATCTGAAGGTCCACTAACATCGGGACCAATCTAAGCTGAATTAAGCTCAGCCTGATTAGGTGATTTTAAAAAGCCGCTCTAGTTTGCTTTTCCTGCTAAGTGTCAAATAATGAAAGCCGTCGTGCCTCGCGGGTGGAAACGTGCCAAGGACCCACAAGTCTTTCACTGCACCCGACACGGGACAAGCAGTTTACAACCACAAACCTCTACAAATTAAACAGAGGTGCCCACATTTTACCTGCAAATATTCTGGCACTCCAGATTCCGTCACCGTCGAGTGACGGTGCAAGATCCCAAGTGACCTTGTCCACTACGTTCTTAGGGGCAAAAGTCCAGGCTCACAAACCAGCAAAGAGAGTGGAGTCCTCTTTATTCCGACTAGAGGGGGTCCTTGACTTACAACGGCTCATTTAGTGACCGTTCAAGCTTACAGCAGCACTGAAGTGTGACTTGCGGCAGTTTTTTTTTTTGACACTGAACGACTGTTGCAAGCAATCGAAATTCAGAGGCTCGGCAAGTGGTTCACGTGTATGACGGTCGCAGCGCCCTGGGGTTGCCCCCTTTGCGACCTTCCGCCAAGCAACGTCCACGGGGAAGCCGGGTTCGCTGAACAACCATGGGATTAAGAACGGCAGTGATTCACTTAGCAACTGCGGCTCGCTTAAGCCGTGGAAATTTGGGGATCAATTCTGGTCGTAAGTCAAGGACTATAGCTATATAGGCTGACGTAAATCGCACCAGATTCTAGCTGCTAAGTTAGTCCTCCATTTACCATTACAGTTTGAGCCCAACATTTAATTTGTTAAGTGAGTTTTGCCCCATTTGGCGACTTTCCTTGCCACATCTGTTCAGTGAATAGCTGCAGTTGTTAAATTAGTAACACAGATGTTAAGTGAAACTGGCTTCCCGTGTTTCTCCGTGTCACATATGTTTTGTGTATGTGAGTATATGCATAATGGTATTTTTTGAGAGCTGAATGCAATGAAATTTCACTTTAATGTATGCTGATTAGTGTACATTTAAAGTGACAATAAAGTTTCTATGCCATTCCATAGATTCTATTCTTCATTCTTTCTATTCTATTCATTCTTTTATTCTATTCTATTCATTCTTTTATTCTATTCTACATTTTTATTCTATTCTACAGTCTTACTATTCTATTCTTCATTCTTTTTCTATTCATTCTTTTTATTCTATTCATTCTTTCTATTCAATTCATTTTTATTCTATTCTACATTTTTCTATTCTACATTTTTTATTCTATTCATTCTTTTTATTCTACATGCTTTTTATTCTACATTTTTATTCTATTCTTCATTCTTTCTATTCTATTTTTCATTCCATTCTATTCTATTCACTATTTTTTATTCTATTCTATTCATCCTTATTCTTTTCAATTCTGTTCTGTTCTATTTTATTAATTCTTCATCCTTCTTATTCTATTCTGTTCTGTTCTGTTCTAGTCTATATTCTATTCTATTCATTATTCTATTCTATTCTATTCCCTATTTTCATTCTATTCTATTCCCTATATTCTATTCTATTCTATTCTATTCTATTCTCTATTCTATTCTATTCTATTCTATTCTATTCTATTCTCTATTCTACTGCTGTATTTTCTTCTCTATTCCATTCCATTCCTTATTCTCTTCGTTGACTTTGCTTGTCAGAAGGTCACAAAAGGGGATCCTATGACCCCGGGGACGCTGTAAGCATCATAAATGAGTCAGATGCCAAGGGTCTGAATTTTGATCATGTGACCCCTGGGGACGCTACAACTGTCCTAAGTTTTCAGTACCGGTCTAACTTCGGTCACTAAATGAACTGTCGTAAGTGGAGGACTACCTGTATCGGAGACACCAGCTGCTAACTGCCTTAACACTCTGGGACACGCCATCAACAGATCTCCGCTCTCCGAAGAATTCCACCCTCCACCCGAGGGCTGCTCTGCTCAAATGCAGAAGGCATTTTTAAAAAAACAAAAAACAGTTGAAATCTCTAAACCCACCCCCCCCCCAGCTGAATAAAAAGACTCAAAACAAATGCAGGAAAGAGCTGGCTTCAACAATTGCAGGAAGCTTCTATTCATTCCCGGCCATCTTTCTTTCTCAGACAGAGCAATCCCCACTCTTTTCCTATGCTTTGACACTCATGAGTCACCCCAAGGGCTTCTTACTAAAATCGGTTAGCTCCGGAGAAGTGAAATAAACCGATTTTTCAAAAGAAAGCAGAATAGAAAGAGGGAGGGAGGGGAGGGGAGGGGAGGAGAGAGAGAGAAGGGAGGGAGGGAGGGAAAGGAAGGAAAAAAGAAGAAAAGAAATAGGAAGAGAGGAAGGAAGGATAAGGGAGAGAGAAAGAAAGGGAACGGAAGGAGAGAAGGAAAAAGAGAGGAAGGAAACAAAAGTGAAACAAATTGATTGATTGAGACAGAGAGAGAGAGAGAGAGAGAGAGAGAGAGAGAGAGAGAGAGAGAGAGAGAGAGAGAGAGAGAGAGAGAGAATATGACTGAAAGATCAAGAGTAGCATTTTCTTTGGAAATCATTTTGCAGAATATTTTTGGAGGCCCGTCTGGAAGTGTCTCATTTGAGGCCTTCAAAGCAATAAATACAGGGACATCTTTGTCCTTGTCCAACACCAAACCAGGGCTTGGCTGCATGGCAATCCTTGTTTGGCAAGGTGGTCGTTTTCCTAGAGCCAGGGGTCTTCAAACTTGGCCCTTTTAGGATTTGTCGGACTTGCAACTCCCAGAATTCCTCAGCCAGCTCGCCTGGCTGAGGAATTCTGGGAATTGAAGTCCACGAGTCCTAAAAGGGCCAAGTTTGAAAACCCCTGGCTTAAGCAATTTTTAGAGGTCAGGGGTCTTCAAAACATGGCCCTTTTAGGACTCGTGGACTTCGACTCCCAGAATTCCTCAGCCAGCTTGCCTGGCTAAGGAATTCTGGGAGTTTAAGTTCACAAGACATAAAAGGGCCAGGTTTGAAGACCCCTGGCTTCTATGGTCCATGCTGGCTGAGGAATTCTGGGAGTTGAAGTTCACAAGTCCTCAAAGGGCCAAGTTTGAAGACCCCTGGCTTCTATGGCCCATGCTGGCTGAGGAATTCTGGGAAGTGAAGTTCACAAGTCCTCAAAGGGCCAGGTTTGAAGACCCCTGGCTTCTATGGTCCATGCTGGCTGAGGAATTCTGGGAGTTGAAGTCCACAAGACATAAAAGGACCAAGTTTGAAGACCCCTGGCTTCTATGGCCCATGCTCAATGAGGAATTCTGGGAGTTGAAGTTCACAAGTCCTCAAAGGGCCAAGTTTGAAGACCCCTGGCTTCTATGGCCCATGCTGGCTGAGGAATTCTGGGAAGTGAAGTTCACAAGTCCTCAAAGGGCCAGGTTTGAAGACCCCTGGCTTCTATGGTCCATGCTGGCTGAGGAATTCTGGGAAGTGAAGTTCATAAGTCCTCCAAGGGCCAAGTTTGAAGACCCCTGGCTTCTATGGTCCATGCTGGCTGAGGAATTCTGGGAGTTGAAGTCCACAAGACATAAAAGGGCCAAGTTTGAAGACCCCTGACCTAGAGCTTCAGGCAAGCAATTTTTATGTACAGATCCAACCACCTCATGCATGACTGTCAAGGGACAACTGAAGAGCGGGATAAATGGAGATTATAATGGTTTAATTAGGTGCTCCACCCATGACAACTCAAAAAAATAAATAAATACAAAAAAACATAAAGTAGACAAGGCTGACATAAGGATAAAAGTTTGCACTATTTTACGACTTTTCCTGCCACGGTTGTTAAGTGAATCACTGCAGTTGTTAAATTAGGAACACGGGTCTTCAGCGGATCTGGCTTTTCCCTAGTGGCTTTGCTTGTCCAAAGGTCGCAAAAGGGGATCCCGTGACCTTGGGTCACTGCAACCGTCATAAGTACATGTCAAGTTGCCAAGCGCCCGAATGTCAATCGCTTGACCCTGGGGATGCTGCAAACGGTCACAAGTGTGAAAAATGGTCATAGGTCACTTCTTTCAGTGCCGCGACTAAGCCAACGGTTGTTGCAATCAGGGTTCAAGGGATGACAAGCCACAACTTTCAAGGTTTAACTCTTTTCTGCTAAACCGGGGTTTCTCCAACTTGGCCCTTTGAAGATGGGCGGACTTCAACTCCCAGAATTCCCTACAAAGCGTTAATTCTCCCACAAGTATCCCCTGTGTGGCTGGCTGGGGAATATTGGGAGTTACAAGTCCACCCAACTCGAAAGGGACGAGTTTAAGCCGTTTAAAATTATCCCCTGAAATGATGCCCACCGCCATAGGGATTCTGGGAGTCGAAGTCCACGTATCTTAAAAGGTTGCAAAAAGAGTGACCTAAATGTTGCTCTTCTCTGCAACTTTCTGCAAACTCTCCAGCTCCTTTTTTTTTGTAATTTGGTGACCAAAACTGGACGCAGAATTCCAGCTGTTTTCACACCAGGAATGAACAACAGAGATGGAGAGCTAGCGAAGAAGACCCCATGAGATCGGATTGCGGGCAGGACAAAGTGGGGAGCAAAACGGGGTGTGTGTGTGTGTGCTGAAGGGCAGCGAAGAGCAAGAGGCAGGAAAATACAGTCCTCCACTTACGACCGCGCGCAAAGTTTCCACAGCTTATCAAGCGAGCTTTGCTCCATTTCACCACCTTCCTTGCACAGCTGGGAAGTGAATCTGCACTTGTTCAGTTACTACGGTCGTTAAGCGAATCCAGCTTCCCCCATTGACTGTGCTCGTCAGGTGGTCACAAAAGGGGATCACCTCTCTCTATCTCACACACACACACACACACACACACACACACACACACACACACACAGGGACACTGCAACCGTAGACACGCTGGTTGCCCAGTGTCTGAACCACCGGGACGGGACGCTGCAACGGCTGTGTGAAAAAACAGTCCTAGGTAGCTTTTTTTTTTTAAGATCCGTTGTAACTTCGGTCGCTAAATGAGCAGTTGCAAGTCGGGGATATATTTGTGTATTTGGGTTAGAGAAAGCCAGCTTGTCGATATAAAGATGAACACATGAGCAAATGGGGACAAACCGGATGCAGGGGCCGGAAGGGAAGGCTGTACCGTTTCTGCGGTCAGGGAGCAGTTTTTCAATCAACAAGAGGCCGATTTTTTCAATCTCTTTCGAGGAGAGGGGGAGTTTAAAGTTTGGCGACCTCAAGAAAGGCAGCTGGGAAAATAAAAGCTTTCCAGGGCCCCCGAAGGCTTAGCGGCTCCCTTCTGAAATGTGATCCGATCGGTTCTCTTTTCCGTAGAAAGCCTGCTGCAATTCAATATAGCTGAGAGAAAGCCGTGATTCACACATGACAGGGCGGTGTGGCAATTTTTTAAATTTTTTTTTAAACTTTCTTTGGGGTGAAGCAGCAGCACCACACGGTTTGTCTGGAGCAAACTTTAAAGCCAGGGGTCTTCAAACGTGGCCCTTTGATGGCTTGTGGACTTCAACTCCCAGAATTCCTCAGCCAGGCACGTGTCACCAAAGGGCCAAGTTTGAAGACCCCTTGACTTGTGGACTTCAACTCCCAGAATTCCTCAGCCAGGCACAAGTCACCAAAAGGCCAAGTTTGAAGACCCCTTGACTTGTGGACTTCAACTCCCAGAATTCCTCAGCCAGGCACAAGTCACCAAAAGGCCAAGTTTGAAGACCCCTTGACTTGTGGACTTCAACTCCCAGAATTCCTCAGCCAGGCACAAGTCACCAAAGGGCCAAGTTTGAAGACCCCTTGACTTGTGGACTTCAACTCCCAGAATTCCTCAGCCAGGCACAAGTCACCAAAGGGCCAAGTTTGAAGACCCCTTGACTTGTGGACTTCAACTCCCAGAATTCCTCAGCCAGGCACAAGTCACCAAAAGGCCAAGTTTGAAGACCCCTTGACTTGTGGACTTCAACTCCCAGAATTCCTCAGCCAGTATGCCTGTCTGAGGAATTCTGGGAGTTGAAGTCCACAAGTCAAGGGGTCTTCAAACTTGGCCCTTTGATGGCTTGTGGACTTCAACTCCCAGAATTCCTCAGCCAGGCACAAGTCACCAAAGGGCCAAGTTTGAAGACCCCTTGACTTGTGGACTTCAACTCCCAGAATTCCTCAGCCAGGCACAAGTCACCAAAGGGCCAAGTTTGAAGACCCCTTGGCTTGTGGACTTCAACTCCCAGAATTCCTCAGCCAGGCACGTGTCACCAAAGGGCCAAGTTTGAAGACCCCTTGACTTGGGGACTTCAACTCCCAGAATTCCTCAGCCAGCGTGCCTTTGCTTTAAATGAGGGTTCACACCAGGGTTTACATCCAATCTTTATGACTTTAAGAAACATTGCTCTAGATCAGAGGGCCTCAAACTTGGCCCTTTGATGACTTGTGGACTTCCAACTCCCAGAATTCCCCCGGCAGCAACGCTGACTGCGGAACTCTGGGAGTTGAAGTCCACAGCCCTTAAAGTCACACAGATTGGATACCCCTGGTGTAAACCCTCATTTAAGCCAAGGTCCTCTTTATTGTTCAGAAGCCAGACATTAAGGGTCAAAGTGGGGGGGGGGTATTGATGCTGGGGTGGGAAGAGATGGTTCCCCACTGTTTCAAAGGACCGGTAATCCTCCACTGATAATCGTTTAGTGACCGTTTGAATTTAAAATGTCACTGGGAAAAATGACTTAGACCGGTTTTTCACCCTGGCAGCTGTTGCAGCATCCCCATGATCACGCGATCAAAATTCAGACACTTGGCAACTGGCGTGTACTTATGACGGTTGCACCACCCTCCCAGGGTCGTGTGATCTTTTTCTTCAATGGGGAGGGGGCAGATCTGCTTAACAACCACACGATTCACTTAAGAACCGTAGGGATTCTCTTAAGCACAACGGCGAGACGCAACTCACTTAACAACAGTCTTGCTTAGCAAAGGCAATTTGGGGCTCAGCTTTAGTCGTAAGTCGAGGACTGCCTGTCACGATGGCGAGAAGGACCAGGGTAGCGCCAAGAAAGCAGAGTCCTGGTTTGGAGGAAGCAACAGGAAAACCCACAATGAGAAAGAAAGAAAGAAAGAAAGAAAGAAAGAAAGAAAGAAAGAAAGAAAGAAAGAAAGAAAGAAAGAAAGAAAGAAAAGAAAGAAAGAAAGAAAGAAAGAGGAAGGAAGGAAGGAAGGAAGGAAGGAAGGAAGGAAGGAAGGAAGGAAGAAAGAAAGAAAGAAAGAAAGAAAGAAAGAAAGAAAGAAAGAAAGAAAGAAAGAAAGAAAGAAAGAAAGGGTCACAAATGCAAGAGAAGGACAAGGAGACGAGGACAAATCACGAATCAAGCAAAGAGAGCCGAGTGTCAAAATCCCTCACTCAAAATCCACGGGCCAAGCTGGGGGGTCTTGAACCAATCTTGTCTCCAATTTTATTTTATTTTTAACCTTAAACTGGCGACCTAGGACATTTCCTGAGGTCACAATGTAGAATAATGGTGGTACTGCTACCATTATGTCAGTTGGAGAATCACCGAGCTATTTCCTCCAGAGAAAAATGCAGTGTCAACATTCTGGATGGGAGGGGCGGGGAAAGGCAGAGAAAAGGGTGGTCCCAGCCACAAAGAACAACAAACTTGCAAGGTAGGAGAGCTGAGTCAACAGCCTGCCTCCCAGGCTTGGTTAAAAGCCAATTAGCTCTGCTCAATCCTCATCTAAGCTACTGACTGCTGATGTTTCCCTGCAAAGTGACACATTGGTTTCAATGGGGAAAAATAGCAGCTGAAGAATGAAGGGGGGGGGAGAAATCAAGGCTCTGAAGACCCCCCCCCCCACACACACACACGCCTGGCAAGGCCCGGGAGCTCCAGGGCATGGCAAGAGTGCCCCTCGGCGCAAAAGGAGGACTTAAAAGGGAAGGTTGTTGCCAACCAGAGGTGGTGGCATGCCGGGAGGCTAAAGGGCAGGGGATGAGCTGAGAGTAAAAAATTAAATGCAGGTAACGCTTAACTTTGCAGTTCCGACGGCGCTGAAAAAAAAGTGACTTTTGGCCGTTTTCCACACTTAGGACCGTCGCAGCATCCCCAGGGTCGCAGCATCCCCAATTCAGACGCTTGGCAACCGGCATATGCATACACAGATACCTAATCATACACACACATATACATACATCATACACACACATATACGCACGCATATACATACACCATAGACACACGCATATACGCACGCATATACATACACCACACACACATATACGTACATCATACATTCACACACACACAAGATGGTTGGCAGCGTCCCCAGGGGTCATGTGATCCCCTTTGGGACCTTCTGACAAGCAAAGTCCATTTGAGGGGGGGGGAAAGCCAGATTCACTCAACCACCGTGGCACGAAAGGGGGCAAAATGGGGGCAAAAGACTCTGAACCGTCTGGCTTAAGCAACAGAAATTGCAGGCTCCATTGCGGCGGCGAATATAAAACGGGGAAAAAAAATAGAAAATAAAAAAACTCCCGGGATATCTTCCTTGATGCCACAGGAGGAGGAGGAGGAGGAGGGCTGGAGAAGGGAAGGGGCAGCTTCCAAAGTCTCCCCGAGGCCAGAGCCTCCATGGTCAGGAGCAGCGTGCTGCCGAAAAGCATTTGCCGCTCGCCAGGGTCCCCCGCCCCCAATCTCCCCCACCCCCCTGAGGCTGGCAGCCAAGAATTATGGGTAACGATATCTAGGGTGGGGAGGGTGCAAAATGGGAAGGGGCAAAAGCCAGGCAGGGAAGGCTGGAAGCCCAGGGGGGGGGTGTAAAAGGAAAACCCCGTTTTCGTGGCTGCGGAAGCTGCGGGAATTCTGGGGGGGGGAAGGAGAAGAGGGGGGGCAGCCTGAGCCAGTGTCCCCAGAAGACCCGGGTTTGGGGGGGAGGGTTTGCCCTATGAACCCAGCTCTGCAGGTGGGAGAGGGGGAGGAGATCGGGGTGAGGATAGAAAAAGAGGGGCAAAAAAATAAGCGGGAGGAAGATTAAATGGGGTGGGGGGGGCAAGACAGGAGGGCTCAGGAAAATAATTTATTTCTTTTATTTATTATTGGGACTTCTATGCCGCCCTATCTCCCCGGAGGACTCAGGGCGGCTAACAACAACAACATACAATAAATACAGAAGTTAAGATCAAATTAAAGGCCCCTGTACAATGAATTAAAATTAAAATAAATTATACATAATACTAATGTATAATAAGGGACGCGGTGGCTCAGTGGGTTAGGATGCTGAGCTTGTCGATCAGAAGGTCGGCAGTTTGGCGGGTCGAATCCCGAGTGCCGCGTAACAGAGTGAGCGCCTGTTACTCGTCCCAGCTTCTGCCCACCTAGCAGTTCGGAAGCACGTAAAAATGCAAGTAGAAAAATAGGGACCACTCCGGTGGGAAGGGAACAGCGTTCCGTGCGCCTTTGGCGTCTAGTCATGCCGGCCACATGACCACGGAGACGTCCTCGGACAAGCACTGGCTCCTCGGCTTTGAAACGGAGATGAGCACCGGCCCCTAGAGTCGGAAACGACTAGCACGCATGTGCGGGGGAACCTTTACCTTTACCTAATGTATAATAATCCATCACTTATAAAGACCCAAAAAACTAATCAGAATAAAATAATCCCCAAATAACCAAAAGAAGGGAAGAAGGTGAAAAAAGTAGGGGGGGGGACACCAAACTCAGCAGCTTTCCTTCAACCTGTGTCTTTCCCTTCCCACAAACTATACCTGACCTTCCTTTCCCACGCATTCAGATGACTCCCAGCCCCGCTGATAACACTTGTAATATAAAAGGTAATCCTAATAAAATAATTCCCCAATAAAAGCAGATTTCTGCTAAAAGAGGGGAGGGGGACACCAAGCCCAGACCGGCCCTCTTCCTTCATGTTACCCGTGTCTTTGCCTTCCCACAAGCTACACTCATTTTTTTTTGTCTCCCCCTCAAGCTACAGGTCTCTTTCCCTACCTGCAAGTTAGCCGTGTCTTACCCTTCCTTCAAACGACACCTGTCCTTCCATCCCCTCAAGTTCCACGCGTTCAGATGACTCCCAGCCCCGTTTCGATAACAGAAAAGCTAACCCTAATAAAACAATCCCCAAGTAACGGCTGGTCTCAACGAGGGGGGAGGATGGGGGACCCCAGGTCCAGCCCAGCTCTCTTCCCTCATGCTACACGTGTCTCTCCCTTCCCCCAAGCTACCTATGCCTTTGCCTACCCTCAAGCTACACGCATTTTCCTCTTCCCCCAAGCCACACGGCTCCTTCCCTACCCACATCTTACACGGGTCTCTCCCTTCCCCCAAGCTACCTATGCCTTTACCTTTACCCTCAAGCTACACGCATTTTCCTCTTCCCTCCAAGCCACACGGGGTCCTTCCTTTCCTACCCACATCTTACACGTGTCTCTCCCTTCCCCCAAGCTACCTATGGCTTTGCCTACCCTCAAGCTGCACGCATTTTCCTCTTCCCTCCAAGCCACACGGGGTCCTTCCTTCCTTACCCACATCTTACACGGGTCTCTCTCCCTTCCCTCAAACTCCACGGGTCTCTCCCTTCGCACAAGCGACTTACGCCTTTGCCTACCTTCAAGCTGCACGCATTTTCGTCTTCCCCCAAGCCACACGGGGTCCTTCCTTCCCTACCCACATCTTACACGGGTCTCTCCCTTCCCCAAGCTACCTATGGCTTTGCCTACCCTCAAGCTACACGCATTTTCCTCTTCCCCCAAGCCACACGGGGTCCTTCCTTCCCTACCCACATCTTACACGTGTCTCTCCCTTCCCACAAGCTGTCCCACCACGCCTTTGCCTACCCTCAAGCTGCACGCATTTTCGTCTTCCCCCAAGCCACACGGGGTCCTTCCTTCCTTACCCACATCTTACACGTGTCTCTCCCTTCCCACAAGCTACCCACCAGGCCTTTGCCTGCCCTCAAGCTGCACGCCTTTTCCTCTTCCCCCGAAGCCACAACGGGTCCTTCCCCGCCCGCGCCTTAACACGGCTCTCTCCCTGCCCCCCACCGCCACCACGCTACACGTGTCTCCCCCTTCCCACGTTGCAGGCGTCCAGACGACTCCCGGGACGCGGGGATTTCTTTCCTCCGCCTCCAACCCAGGCCCGCAGGCTCACCGTGAGGCCGGTGCCCAGCACGATCACGTCGTACTCCTCGTTCATGGCGGCGGTGACGGCGGAGGAGGCCGGGCGGCGGCGGGCGGCGGCGAGGCCGGGCGGGGAAGGCGCGGCGCTGGGGGGCCTCCCTCGCGCGGGGGCGGCGGCGGGGCTCGGCCGGGGCTTGGGCGGCGGTTGGGGCCCGCGGCGGCCGCTGGAGAAGGAGGCCGAGGAGGAGGAAGAGGAGGAGGAGGAGGCCGAGGAGAAAATGGAGGCGACGCTGCTGCTGCCTCCGCCGCCGCCGGGAGAAGACCGCGCCAGAGGGGCGGGGCCTCTGGAGGGCGGGGCGGGGCCTCGGCCGCCACCCGAGGAGGAGGAGCTGGAGGGCGCCCCAATCCCCGCCATGCTCGGCCGAGGGGCGCTGCCCGGCCGGCGGCCGTTATTGGGCTGCCGCGAGGTGTCAATCAACGGAAGGAGGGAGGCGGGGAGGGGAGGGGGAGAAAAAAGGGAGGCGGGGCCTTCCTTTATCCCACCGAACCCCGCCCGGCCGGCGCTGATTGGCTGCGCGCTCTCGGCCGGCCGAGGCCAGGAAGGCTCAATGCCACGCAGGTGGCGGCGGTGGGGGTGGAGGAAGGGGGGGGGCTTGGAAGGGAGGCGCATGCGCGCCCGCGCGGCTGAAGCCGCTGCCCTAAGCCAGCGTTTCCCAACCTTAGGAACTTGAAGATGCGTGGACTTCAACTCCCAGAATTCCCCAGCCAGCTATGCTGGCTGGGGAATTCTGGGAGTTGAAGTCCACGCATCTTCAAGTTCCTAAGGTTGGGAAATGCTGCCCTAAGCCAAGCAGCGCAGGGCTGGCGCTTCCGGGGGGATGATCACGTGACTCGCCGCCCAGAAGATTGATTATTTATTTATTTATTTATTTATTTATTTATTTATTTATTTATTTATTTGATTTATATACCGCCCTTCTCCCGAAGGACTCAGGTTCAGCCGAGCCGTGTGATCCCAACCCTGTTTGGTTGTGTGAAGTCGCTCCGGCGTGATAAGCTCCCAATCGGTATTTCTCAAACGTTGGCCCCTTTTAAGACGGATGGACTTCAACTCCCAGAATCCCCAGGATTCTGAGAGATGATATCCCTCAACTAGCCGCGTTTGAGACACGCTGCTCTAAATCCTGGTTTGTTCACCCTAAGTCCTGCCTTCCGACCTATTCTCTGCGTCTTCAAAATCCGTGAAAAAGGGGATCCTTTTTCCACCATCCAAAAATCCCGCAAAAGGGGATCATGGGACTCCAGGATGCGGCAACCGTCATAAATATGAGTCGGTTGTCAAGCATCACATGACCCTGGGGATGCTGCAGCAGTCGTAAGTGTGAAAAACAGTCGTAAGTCACTTTTTCCAGTGCCGTTGTAACTTTGAACTGTCGCTAAATAGATGGTTGTACATTTATTGTTGTAAAGCCACCTAGAGTTGCCTAATGGGCGAGATGGGTGGCATGTAAATTTAATAAATAAATAACAGATCTACCTTATTTAGTGACCACAACTGGGACTGGCCACTCAGTTGTTAAGTAATGTGGTCGTTAAGTGAAACATCTTGATTTTTTTTCTTTTAATCTTCCTTCAGCTTTCCAGACCCCCGAAGGTCAAAAAGACATGAGGGTTGGCTGCAAAGTCACTATATCACCACCACTGAACAGGGAGGGAGCTTCAAACTTGGCCACTTTAAGCCTTGTGGACTTCAACTCCCAGAATTCCTCAGCTACCTCAGGGCTGGCTGAGGAATTCTGGGAGTTGAAGTCCACAAGGCTTAAAGTGGCCAAGTTTGAAGACCCTTGCCATTGAAACTCCAAATAAACAAGGCAATAATCTTTCGATATCTCTGAGCTCCTGTTTTCCCCATAACAACAACCCTGTGAGGTGGGTTGGGCCAGCTGCAAGCCCAAAGTCACCATCTTCCATTTTTAAGGGAGAGATTCAGCCTCTCCAGTCTAACATCTTAGCCACGACACCAAATTGGCTCTAATTTTTTTTCCAAAAGGATGAGACACAAACTTGCTATAAATTAGCACAATACAGGGAGTCCTCGACTTACAATGTTTCATTTAGTGACGGTTCAAAGTTAGAACAGCGTTGAAAAGGGAGACTTATGACCGTTTTTCACACTTACGACAGTTGCAGCATCCACGTGATCACGTGATCAGAATTCGGATGCTCGACAACTGATTCATATTTATGACGATAGCAGTGTCCCGGGCTCATGTCATCCCCTTTTGCGACCTTCTGACAAAGAAAGTCAATGGGGACTCCAGAGTCATGTAACAACCCTGTTGTTAACAACTGCGACGATTCACTTAAGAACTGTGGCAAAGACGATTCGAAAACACCCTTAACAATTGTTTCACTTAGCAATGTAAAGTTTGGGCTCAGATGTGACTGTAACTCAAGGAGCACCTGTATAGTGTCAATCAGAAAATTAGACCAAGTCAACCCTGGTTAGAGTTACACGGGTACAGGTTTGAGGCTATTCAATTTATGTGACTTATGAAAAGAGATTTGCACATCGTATTATGCCAAGATTTTTATTTATTTATTATTTTATTTTATTTTAATTCCACTTATATCCCGCCCTTCTCCGAAGACTCAGGGCGGTTTACAAACTTAGCAGTAGCCTTCATTCTATGTATATGCCTGCTTATTAGGGCTTTCATACACCCCCCAAGCGGCATTATTACAAAGTCAGCTTAATTGCCCCCAACAATCTGGGTCCTCATTTTACCTACCTCGGAAGGATGGAAGGCTGAGTCAACCTTGAGCCTGGTGGGACTCGAACCTGCACTAATTGCAGGCAGCTGGGGTTACTTAAGGAGGCATTAGCTCACTGCTCCACCAAGGCTCTTTAAATAGGACCAATAGCTGGCAAACGAACCACAGTATTATAATAGTCAAGAATTATGCTCTACTATGCCGTGCAGGACTGATTCACCCGGAAGGCTGACTAAAACATGGATTCCCACACGGTAAGCCATACAGGCTAGGCCAGTAATCATGAACCTTTTAGAGACCGAGTGCCCAAACTGCAACCCAAAACCCACTTATTTATTGCAAAGTGCCAACACGGCAATTTAATCTGAATACGGAGGTTTTAGTCTAGAAAAAACAACTCATACATTAACACAATAACAAAGCTTTCAATAATACAAACAACTTTTTACTGAAAGATGAAAGTTTGTATTTGGCACGCTTTTGAACAATTAATGTGATTTTTGCTGTTGTATGCCTGCTGATAATTTGTCTAACCTTGGCTTTTACTTTGTAAGTTTGAAAGCAACGCATGCAGCACTCAGGTCACCTGTTAAGTCTGTTTCTGGTGTCAGATTTGATATAATTCAAAGCTGAAAACAGCTCGCTCGCTCCAGAGACTTGTTTTGGCTAGGAAGGGGCTTGAGAAATGGCTTTTTCCTGTGAAAACACAGCCAAAGAGCGAGGAGGGAGTGCCCACAGAGAGGGCTCCGAGTGCCCTCCCCGGCACAATACCTGCCATAGGTTCGCCACCACTGGGCTAGCCGCTAGGCCACTGTTCCTCATCCTCAGCAACTTTCAGAGGTGTGGCCTTCAACTCCCAGAATTCCCCATCGACTAAAAGACTCCTCCCCCTTAGCGCATTTGGGGAAAGAGCCTCTGGAAACCTTTTGCTCGTAGGTTATAACAGAAAACAGTTGGAAATTGTGTGTGTGTGTGTGTGTGTGTGTGTGTGTGTCTTTTTAATGCTCATTCCCACCAAGTCTGTTCTCCTCGAAGAGCTGGAGAAGGTCTGGTTTCTTCGCCAGCTGCCTGGCGTACATCCCGGTGTCGTCTGGAGAATCCTTTAAACCTGCCTGCTGGAGGAAACGCACGCATGGGCCGTGTTGCCTCGCAGAAGCCAGGTGCAGCGCTGCGGGGACGGAGAAAGCAACGCGAGCGTGAAGGCTTTGTGCACACCACAGCAGGACGCACCCACCCGACCAGAGTCGCTCCAGCTATTATTGCAGTCAAAAATGTAACATCCCTTCACGTGAATATATTCAATTTATTTATTTATTTATTTATTTATTTATTTATTTATTTATTTATTTATTTATTTATTTATTCATTTATTTATTTATTTGGTTTATATACCGCCCTATTTCCGAAGGACTCAGGGCGGTTTACAGGGCAAAATTTAAAAACAATACAGTATAAAATTAAAATAAAATAAAATTAAGTATAGCCCCCCCCCCAAATTTCCCATTGTCCTTAACAGCCTTAAAAGCCCTAGGTGGCTTTAGATGCAGGTTCGCTGTATTTATTTCAGAGGGCAAATTTAGCTAGCTTGCTCTAGTTGTTAAGGAATCAGGCTAGAAACTAGGAGCTGTGAGTTCTAGTCCCGCCTTAGGCAGGAAAACCAGCAGGGTGACGTTGGGTTAATCACCAGGAGATGGTGAGTTCTAGTCCTGCCTTAGGCGTGAAAACCAACAGGGTGACCTTAGGTTAATCACCAGGAGATGGTGAGTTCTAGTCCTGCCTTAGGCATGAAAACCAATGGGGTGACCTTAAGTTAATCACCAGGAGACAGTGAGTGCTAGTCTTGCCTTAGGCGTGAAAACCAGCAGGGTGACCTTGGGTTAATCACCAGGAGACAGTGAGTTCTAGTCCTGCCTTAGGCGTGAAAACCAGCAGGGTGACCTTGGGTTAATCACCAGGAGACAGTGAGTTCTAGTCCTGCCTTAGGTGTGAAAACCAGCAGGGTGACCTTGGGTTAATCAGCAGGAGATGGTGAGTTCTAGTCCTGCCTTAGGCATGAGAGCTGACTGGGTGACTTTGGGCCAATCACCAAGAGACTGGTCCTGGAGGTTGCAGACTGTGTAAGGTGCTGTTGGGGGCACAGAGCGCATCAGGGCCTCCGGCACCCCACTGACCTGGTTTTGTGGTCCATCAGGGTCTGATTAGCAAGGCGGCCTTACCAGTTCGATCCTTCTTATCCTTCACCTGCAGGGAAGCCCCCAAGGAAAGCAGGCACTGGATCGTCCCCTGGTGCCCTTCCTACGTGGCGGAAGTAAAACACAAAAGAGTCGAGATTCAGACCAGGTTCCAGCTCCTCGCACTGCGGTTTCTGCAACCAGTTGCAAGCGGCTGACTCGACGGGCTAAGCCGCAAATCATGGTTTGCCATCTTGACGTTTTACTCATCCGTAGGATTTCTATTTTATTCTCAGCCCAGGAGCCCAAGATGGCACAGACGATGGATGTCAACTCCCAGAATCCTTTGCCACGGCCGCCCATCGCTTGAAGGAAGGGACCCGGGCCACTAGGACTGCGTTGGTTTAGCTGGAAAGCAGAAGTGTCCAGGAACAACTGCACTAGGCTGGGGAGGATGGGACGTGATGAGGAGGGGAAAAAAAAAAGGCCGGGAGAAGGTCACACACCAGATGGTGGTGTGTTCAGATGTTCCTCCTCTTCCTTCCTCAGCAGTAAAGACTTTTTTTAAAAAAATTGAAAGAATAATATTTTTTTTGAAAATCCGTAGCTGGACAAAATATTTAATTCTTACCAGATTATGCTGAATCTGTTGGTTATTTGGCTTAAGGCACCATTAATTGAAAGTCACTTTGGGGTAGGCAACCTTGGCTCTATGACACGTGGACTTCGACTCCCAGAATTCCTGTCAGTATGGCTCAGCTTGGAACCCTCTCCCTTTTCCCTCAGCGTGGCTGGCTCAGGAATTCTGGGAGTTGAAGTCCATGAGTCATAAAGCGGCCTAGGCCTGGGCCAGGAGTAGGCAACCTTGGCTCTTTTATGACTCATGGACTTCAACTCCCATAATTCCTGAGACAGCCATGCTGAGGGGAAAGGGAGAGTTTCCAAGCTGAGCCATGCTGGCTCAGGAATTCTGGGAGTTGAAGTCCCCAAGTCATGAAGGGGCCATAGTTCCCCCTGCTGGCTCAGGAATTCTGGGAGTTGAAGTCCACAAGTCATGAAGGGGCCATAGTTCCCCCTGCTGGCTCAGGAATTCTGGGAGTTGAAGTCCACAAGTCATGAAGAGGCCATAGTTCCCCATGCTGGCTCAGGAATTCTGGGAGTTGAAGTCCACAAGTCATAAAAGCGCCGAGGTTGCCTACCCCTGGTCTAGGGGTCTAGGCTAGAAAGCAAGAGACGGTGAGTTCTAATCCACCTTAGGCATGTAAGCCAGCTGGGTGGGTTTGAGCCAATCGCCAGGAGACGGTGAGTTCTAGTCCCATCTTGGGAATGAAAGACAGCTCGCTGTCTTTGGAACAATCACCAAGAGGCGGTGAGTTCTAGTCCCGCCTTAGACCTGAAGGTCAACTGGGTGACTTTGGGCCAATCACTAGGAGACAGTGAGTTCTAATCCCACCTTGGGAATGAAAGGCTGCTGGGTGACATTGGGCCAATTACCAGGAGACGGTGAGTTCTAGTCCCGCCTTAGCCATGAAAGTCAACTGGGTGACTCTGGGCCAATCACCAGGAGATGGTAAGTTCTAGTCCCGCCTTAGGCATGAAAGTTGGCTAGGTGACTTTGGGCCAATCACCAGGAGACGGTGAGTTCTAGTCCCGCCTTAGCCATGAAAGTCAACTGGGTGACTTTGGGCCAATCACCGGGAGACAGTGAGTTCTAGCCCCGCCCTGGGCATGGAAACCAGCTGGATGACTTTGGGCCAATCATTCTCTCTCAGCCCAACCCACCTCACAGGGTTGTTGCGGGGGGGGAGGGGAAATAGGAGGAAGATGTGTTTGATACGCTCGTCTCTCTCAGTTACTTGTAAAATTAAGAAAGGCGGGATGCAACCAAACAAAAATAAAGTGACGCTTCCCCCAAAGGCCAATCAAAAAAGGGCAGATACCTTTGCCGCATAATGCAGGGCAGTGAAACCGAGGTCCGTGGCCCTTTCATCGACATCCACCCCAAGATCGGACACAAGGAACCGTAGCGCCTCCTCCTGTCCTGTGATTGCAGCTCGGTGCAATGGCTGGTTGCCGAGAGCATCTCGGATCTTATAATCGGCCTGCAGGATGGGGAACAGGAAGCAGAGCACAAGTATTGGGGGTTATAACCCCAACAGCCTGCTGGGGAAGAGAGAAAGCACATCTCGGAAATCTTGGGACAGAACAGGCCGACATTTAAGCCGGGGTTTCTGGCATTTGGTCGTTTGAAGACGGGCGGACTTCAACACCCAGAATTCTCCAGCTGTTCTGTCCCAGCCTACGGGAGTCCTTGTTAACTCACCAGGACCAACCCCTCTTCCAACAAGTAGGCTGGAAACGCAGGAAAAACAAACCCCTTTGAATATTATTTGCAGACCTGCAAAACGTCCCAAAAGCAAAGGCAAACGAAACACGATTCAAACCGAGAATTGTTCACGGGCCAGGCGATCGGAACACGATCCCACCAAACTGGAGTCCTTTGCCAATGGTTGCCTTCAGCAACCAGCACCGCCCACACCTTCCCTTTTTATTACGCAGCCCCCAAACGTGGCTTTCTCCGTGCTTTCTCCTCCACCCTTGGAGTCGCCCCATTGCCTCCCTCTGTCCTGCTCTGGTTGCCTGTCGGCGTTTGCGAGCCTCTGTGATATGCTGTGAGTCCTCAGAATCTGACTCAGCTTCCCAGCACAGCTGGGTCTCAGCCTGAGCACGAGTGGAGGGGCCAGGCTCTTCCTCAGATTGTAAGTCCTGGAGCTCATCAGAGCCTTCCTCTGACTCTGATGGCTCTCCAGGCCCCTCCTCCTCCTCCTATCCCCCAGACTCAGCTGCTGGGTCCACTGGCTGGCAAGGAATCACAAGACCAGCCAGCATGGAGACCATTAGTATAGGTCAGGGGTCTGCAACCTTGCCAACTTTAAGACTTGTGGACTTTAGTTTCCAGAATTCCTCAGCCAGCTATGCTGGCTGAGGAATTCTGGGAGCTGAAGTCCACAAGTCTTAAAGATGTGATGGTTGCAGCCCTCTGGTATATGTAATCCTCAATCATGATGTAGCCCAAAATTTTCTCCGCAAGGCGAGACAGTTGTTAACTGAGTTTTGCCTCGTATTACAACCTTTCTTACCCTAGTTCTTAAAAGAGAGATGGAGACCAGCTTTCTTGGTTTTTCCTTGAAGACGTTTCGCTTCTCATCCAAGAAGCTTCTTCGGTTCTGACCGAATGGTGGAGGACAGAAGGATTTCTATTCCTCGCAGTCGTCTGGTCGTCTAGTACTCTCTCCGAGAGTCATTGAGGCCGCTTGGAGGTTTATCTGTGCCTTTCGTCCTCCACCATTCGGTCAGAACCGAAGAAGCTTCTTGGCTGAGAAGCGAAACGTCTTCAAGGAGCAAGTAAGTCCAGGTGTCTCTTGAAAAAAGCCCCCTTGCGACACCTGTGGACTTTGTTTGTCAGAAGGTCGCAAAAGGGGATCATGGGACCCCAGGATGCTGCAGTGGGATACTGCAGTGGGTGGAAAAGTCACTTTTTTTTTCCAACGCCGTTGTAACTTCAAACTTAATGCTGTAAGTCTAGAATTACCTATACTCCTACGTTACCAGGGATAAAGGTACACCTGTTGGAGCAGGTGGATGGTGGAACACACCTGATGTTGCTCTAGAAGCACCTGGGCAACGTCCAAGTGGCCGTTTTGTATAGCGTCCATAAAAGGGGTGATCCCACAGTGGTCCCGAGCATCCGGCGTGTAGCGGCACCTTGGAATCAATGCAGAAAAAAATGGGGAAAGTCACAATTGAAGCCAGCCCAAAGCACGCACTCGAGAGCCAGTTGGGGGAAAGTAGTGAAGGTGATGGGCCAAAAACCAGGCGAGCCGAGTTCTAGTCCTCCCACAGTCGAGAAACTGCCTGGGGGATTTTCGATCATTCGCTCAGCCCATCCCACTTTACAGGGTTAATGTGCTGGGAAAAACAAATTGGGAGGCTTATGCATCCTGCATTATCCTATAAAACTGAATTGAAATGATGATTATGATGATGATGATATATGATACGATAATAGTTGGAAGGGACCTTGGGGGTCTTCTAGTCCAACCCCCTGCTCAGGCAGGAAACCCTATACCATTTCGGACAAATGGCTGTCCGGTCTCTTCTTAAAAACTTCCAGTGTTGGAGCATTCACTGCTTCTGGAGGCAAGGAGTTCCACTGGTTAATTGTTCTAACTGTCAGGAAGTTTCTCCTTAGTTCCAGGTTGCTTCTCTCCTTGATGAGTTTCCATCCGTTGCTTCTTGTCCTGCCTTCAGGGGCTTTGGAGAATAGCTTGACTGCCTCTTCTTTGGGGCAGCCCCTGAGATACTGGAACACTGCTATCATGTCCCCCCTCGTCCTTCTCTCCATTAAACTAGACATGCCCAATTCCAGCAACCGTTCCTTGTATGTTTTAGCCTCCAGTCCCCTGATCATCTTTGTTTCTTTTCTCTGCATTCTTTCCAGAGTCTCAACATCTTTTTTACATTGTGGGGACCAAAACTGGATGCCGTATTCCAAGTGTGGCCTTAACAAGGCCTTGTAAAGTGGTATTAGTACTTCACATGATCCTGATTCTATCCCTCTCTTAATGCAGCCTAGCACTGTGTTGGCCTTTTTGGCAGCTGCAGCACACGGCTGGCTCATATTTAAATGATTGTCCACTAGGACTCCAAGATCCCTCTCACAGTTACTACTATTGAGCCAGGTGCCACCTATACTATACCTGATTGTAGTAGTAGTAGTAGTAGTAATACGTGGTTGATACCTAGGATGCTGGCAGCAACCCGTGTCAACTATTAGTGCCAGTCAATTTGAGTGTTCAGTTGACTGAGTTTCATGTTTTATGAATAAAAGTTTTATATAATAATAATAATAGTTTGCAATAATTGATCAATGAATCATTGGGAAGAATAGAATATGACTAGCAGCAAGACAATTAGGATCCCTGTAGAAAGAGTACAGAGAAGAGCAACAAAGATGATCAGGGGACTGGAGGCTAAAACATATAAGGAAGGGTGGCTGGAATTGGGCATGTCTAGTTTAATGAAGAAAAGGACGAGGGGAGACAGGAGAGCAGTCTTCCAGTATCTCAGGGGCTGCTCCAAAGGAGAGGGAGTCAAGCTGTTCTCCAAAGCGCCCGAAGGCAAAGACAAGAAGCAACAGATGGAAACTAGTCAAGGAGAGAAGCAACCTAGAACTAAGGAGAAACTTCCTGACAGTGAGAACAATTAATCAGTGGAACAACCTGCCTCCAGAAGCGGTAAATGCTCCAACACTGGAAGTTTTTAAGAAGAGACTGGACAGCCATTTGTCTGAAATGGTATAGGGCAGACATATCAAACACAAGGCCCGGGGGCCAGATCCGGCCCGCGAAGTGGTTTCATGCGGCCCGCGAAGCCATCCTGGAAAGAGTGAGGGAACGGCCCCCGCTGCCTTGGCCCTGGCCCAGAGACCCTCCTTCTGCCAGAGACCCTCAGATCTGTCCCACTCCTGCCCAGGCCCCCATAGGCACCCTTGATGCGAAAGATGTAGAGCTGGCCACACCCACCCAGTAGGCCACACCCACTCTAGCCACACCCACCCAGTAGGCCACGCCCACCCAGGCCACACACCCCCGCCCCCCCCGAGGGCAACCGCAATGCTGATGCGTCCCTCAATGAAATTGAGTTTGACACCCCTGCTGTAGAAGACCTGAAGGATCACGTTTGGGCCAGATCCTCCTGGAGAAAAGTGTATCTTTGTGATCACGAAGACTCCACAACAACTCGACGGTATATCCAGGTGGTCCTCAACTTACAACAGTTCATTTAGAGCCCGAAGTTACAACGGCACTTTATAAAAAAGGGACTTCGGACCGTTTTTCCCGCACGTACAACCGTTGCAGCATCCTCAAGGTCGCGGGATCCAAATTGCGACACTTGGCAACTGGCGTGTACTTCTGACGGTTGCCGTGGCCCCGGGGGGGGGGAGGTGTCACGTGACCCCCTTTTGCGACCTTCTGACGAGCAAAGTCAACGGAGGAAGCCAGATTCACTGAACAATTGTGTTTACTAACTTAACAACTTCAAGGATTTACCGAAAAAGCGTGGCAAGGAGGGGCGTTGAAAAAAGGGGCCAAGCTCACTTAACGACCGTCTTGTTAGGAGGAAAAAAAAAGTGGGGGGCTCGGTTGTGGGTCGTAAGCCGAGGACTATCCGTAAACCGGGAGGAGCAGAACTCAGCTCACCTTTCGAGAAGGATTTTCACGACTTCCAGGCGCCCGTGCATCGCTGCAAAACAGAACAGAGAAGATAACCACGGCTAGTATCGAAAACCTGGCAGCAGCTCGGCTGGTGCCGGTCTTTTCCAGACCTCCCACACTCTTAGCACCCATCATCCCCAGCCTCCCAGCCATCCCAAATCCCCCAGGAAGCGCTCAATTGCAAAAAAGAAAAGATTTTCTCCCAAGATGTTTTATTCGACGAATTCGATCCTTAAAACTTAAGCAAGCATACGTCGAGGGCAACTGTCCCAAAGATGGTTTTTTTTTTCACGAGTCAGGGGTTTTTGTCTTTTTGGGGAGTTTTGTTTTTAAGAAAATTTTTATTGATTTTCCGGTTTTACATTTAAATATTTAAAAAGCAACGTGGCGGCTGAGTTCATCCATCATTCGAAAACATACAAGCATCTTTTAGTACAGATCTCAAATTATTACCTTCATTTTTTTTTCCTCTCTCTTTTCCCCTTAGTCTATTTAAAGCAGATTAAAGCATCAAGTCATAAACTGTAAAAATGACACAATTCTCTTCCTTTGCTCTTTTGGCTTGGGAAGAGGAGCTAATTCTTTTGCCAAAATAATTCGCTGTCTTGAATTATACAAAATTCATTTTTGAATATATAAACACAGAGAAAGTGTTGATCTGTCTTGGAAAAATCCACAAGGCAAAATCTGTGGCACCAGAAGAAAGAGCTTTGTCTGCAGATGACATAGTCAGATAGATGCTCTTTGTTTTCACACACCTGTGCCTTAGAAAAAAAAGGGTTAAGCCGCCCTGAGTCTTCGGAGAAGGGCGGGATATAAATGTAATAAAAATAAAAAAATAAAAAATAAATATCTCATATTTAAACGAATACAATTCTTACTACATCGATCAAATAAAAATGACTTTCTTACACTTATCAATCATTTTTAGTTTATACGTGTCCTAGTTATCTTAACATTTAATCTTAGACAATCGATGTCCTAATTAGAAGGGGGTGTTTTGCTGTTGTTTTGAAGACGTTTCACTTCTCACCCAAGAAGCTTCCTCAGTTCTGACTGGATGGCGGGGAATGGAATGATGGGGGAATTCAGTCCGAACTGAAGAAGCTTCTTGGATGAGAAGCGAAACCTCTTCAAAGAAAAATAAGAAAGTCCCAGTTGACGGGTGGAAAAGCAATTTTTTGAATAACTACGGCCTGGATGACTGAGAATCTCCACAGACATTGAGGGCAGCGGTTTTACACCACAACAGTCCTGCGAGGGAGGTTGGGCTGAAGTTCTTCAACTAGGTTCTAGATTCAGCCTTCCCCACCATGGTCAAAAAAGTCAAGATGGCAGTGACGAAGACACTCCGGGAACTGCAGCCCCCCCCTCTTGGCTAGCTATAAATCATCCCTGCTAACTAAAGCAAAGATTCCTCTGTTAAGATTTACTTACTCAATTTAAATAGCTGCCCTTCTCGCTTTTACCTCACGCTGGGCAGCTTAAAATCAAATAACACAGGGAGTCCTCAACTTACAACGGTCTGATTTGCAGCCATTTGAAGTTACAACGGTACTGGGGGGGAATTAATGACCATTTTCACACAACCGTCGCAGGACCCCCATGGTCAGGTGATCCAAATTCAAAGGCTTCGCAACCGTTTCATATTTACGACGGTCGCAACGTTCCGTGGGAGGGGGGGGGTCATGCGATTCCCCTTTTGCAACCTTCTGAACAAGCAAAGTCAGGAGGGGGAGGAGCCAGATTCGCTTAACAACCGTGTTTCCCACTGAACGACGAGAAAGATCATAAAAGGGGAAAAAACCCATTTGTCTCGCTTACCAAGAAAAATTTGGGAGTCAACTGTGGTCGTAAGTTGAGGACTGCCTATAGATTGCACCTCCTAGGGCAGGGGTAGGCAACCTTGGCTCTTTTATGACTCATGGACTTCAATTCCCAGAATTCCTGGCTGGCTGGGGAAGGGGTAGGTAACCTCGGCTCTTTTATGACTCGTGGCCATCAACTCCCAGAATTCCTGAGCCAGCCAGGCTGAGGGGAGAGGGAGAGGTTTCCAAGCTGAACCATGCTGGTTCAGGAATTCTGGGAGTTGAAGTCCACAAGTCATGAAGGGCCCATAGTTCCCCCATGCTGGCTCAGGAATTCTGGGAGTTGAAGTCCACAAGTCATGAGGAGGCCAAAGTTCCCTCATGCTGGCTCAGGAATTCTGGGAGTTGAAATCGACAAGTCATGAAGGGGCCATAGTTCCCCCATACTGGCTCAGGAATTCTGGGAGTTGAAGTCCACCAGTCATAAAAGAGCCGAGGTTGCCTATCCCTGTGGACCTAGAGGATGGATTGGACCCAGGTTCAGCATAGCCACCAAGAAAGTTCAAAGCAAAATCTTGACTAAGGAATTACACCCATTTCACAGACTTATTCACCAACTGCTGATGAAGCCACTCAACCATCTTAAGATGGGCGCACATGACACAACCTGCTGTGTGGAGGGGGGTCCTTCTGATCCGGCTTTCTGTATCCCAAATGTCTGGAGAAGCACTTAGCAAGTATTGGATGACCCACGGATCCCCTTCGCGGCTGGCGATGTGGAAACAGTTCCAACCGTCCTTGTTCTTTAGCTGCATGTTGGCCCCGTGTTGGACAAGATCTCGGATGATCTCCAAGTTCCTCCTCGTACAAGCCATCATAAGAGGAGTCCTAGAAAATGGAGCGGAAGGAGGAAGGTCAACCTTCTCCAGCCTTTTCACAGGAGGCCATCCAGACATATGGGAAGAACAGCTCCCATCATCCCCTGCCTCCTTGGGGCCAGCCAGAAACCTCTTTCGCAGGTTGAGGAACCTCAACTGAGAAAGTTGACCTTCCCTTCAGATTCCTCCTTCAATAGTGCAACAAGCATTTGGCAAGCTTGTGCTGCGTTTGCTTCATGACCGACCGTGTGATTCCCTTAACAACTGCACGGGTTTGGTTAAAATCAAAGGTACAAGGACAGATTAGGCAAGACCTGGATTGAAAACAGCAACTGTGAGATGGACCTTGGAGTCCTAGTGGACGACCACTTGTCTATGAGCCAGCTGTGTGCAGCAGCAGCCAAAAAAAGCTAATACAATCCTGGGTTGTATAAACAGACACATAGAATCAAGATCACGCAAAGTAATATTAAAGGTAAAGGTTCCCCCGCACATGTGTGCTAGTCGTTTCCGACTCTAGGGGCCGGTGCTCATCTCCGTTTCAAAGCCGAAGAGCCAGCGCTTGTCCGAGGACGTCTCCGTGGTCCTGTGGCCGGCATGACTAGACGCCAAAGGCGCACGGAACGCTGTTACCTTCCCACCGGAGTGGTCCCTATTTTTCTACTTGCATTTTTACGTGCTTTCGAACTGCTAGCTTGGCAGAAGCTGGGACGAGTAACAGGCGCTCACTCTGCTACGCGGCACTCGGGATTCGGCCCGCCAAACTGCCGACCTTCTGATCGACAAGCTCAGCGTCCTAACCCACTGAGCCACCGCTTGAGTGAGGCCACACCTGGAATACTGCAGCCAATTTAGGTCACAAAAAAAGATGTTGAGAGTTTGGAAAAAAAATCAGAGAAGAGCAACTAGGATGATCCAAGGCCTGGAGACTCAAACCTACGAAGATCGGCTGCGGGACTTGGGTTTGGCCAGTCTAAAGAAAAGAAGAAACAGAGGCGACATGATAGCAGCGTTCTAGTATCTGAGGGGCTGCCACAAGGAAGAGGGGGTCAAACTCTTCTCCAGAACACCAGACAAGAAACAATGGTTGAAAACTGACCAAAGAGAGAAGCAACCAGGAATTAAGGAGAAACTTCCTGACAGTGAGGACAATCAACCAGTGGAACAGCTTTGCCTTCAGAAATCCTGGGCGTTCCATCACTGGATATTTTTAAAAAGAGGCTAGACAGTCGCTTGTCTGAGATGGTATAGGTTCTCCTGCTTGAGCAGGGGGCTGGACTAGAAGACCTCCAAGGTCCCTTCCAGATCTACTCTATTCTATAGTAAAAAATATTCTTTAACAACCACCTGGCTTAGCCACAGAAATTCTGGTCCCAATTGTAGTCATAAGTCAAAGAGTATCTATAGATTAATATCTACATCATCTTCATCTACAAACCCAAGATTTGATTCTTTTTTTTTTAACATTTCACTGTACGTGGCCCTCATGACTCTGGGCAGCTAAAATATAATAAAAAGTAAAAACAGAAAAACAGAAAACTAGAACCACGTTCATCCTCAGTTGGAATTAAAAACTGGCCCATCGGTCAGAATTCATACATCAATGCAGGGGCTCCTGCCCCTCAGAACCAAATCTTTAAGGCCTTAAAAAAGGCCAGCAGAGTTATGGCTAGTGTGATCTCTTGGTGGTCTCCCATTCAACACGAGAAAAACCCTTCCGTGCCAACCCACCGTACCAGTCGGCTTTTTTCAAGCAGTCCACAGTGGCTCTCCGTTCCAGAAGGTACAAGACGCAATCCCGGTGGCCCATGGAGGCAGCTTCGTGAAGGGGACGCTTGTAATCCTGGTTCACCAGCTCAACGTTCATTCCTAGGATCTCAATGAGGTACCGCAAGATATCCAGCTTGCCGTGCCTGGCTGCAAAGTGGACCAGGGTGTCTCCTGACTTCTCCCAGTGCTTCTGTCTCACGTCTCTGTCCAGGTCAGGCACTTTGTCAATCTCTTCTTTGAGAAGGGTAAACATCCCTTCCCGTATTATCCGGGGAAAGAGGTTGGCCATTTTGCTTTCCTCCGTCGCCGGTCCAGAGCTCCAGAGGGAAAGACCTAAAGCCCATTTGTGGCAGATGGGCAGTTCAGGGGGGGGGGGAAGAAATATCTTTTATATGTGTAAGAATGTATAAATATATAATGAAATATGTATTTTTATATGATGTATAATTTACGTACGTACACAAAATACATATTTTATGCAACATATTATATAGAACATATTATACAAAATACACACACACACACACACATATATAGGGGTTAAAACAACTGCTTAAGACGCAGTCGGCCCAGGTTCGAATCTCAGAAGGGTATGGCTGACTGATGAGAACAAATACGTTTGAAATGACCATATCGGTCTCCCTTTATTCTTTGTTAGCTAGCCAAAAAATTTACACAAACATGAGCTGCCACTGAGCTGCCACTGGCCTTGGGCTAGGCTGAAACAGGAAATAAGATTTGTCCCATGGCTGGGACTAAGCAAGTGTATTCTGAATGCTTAACAAACTTTTCACACACACACACACACACACACACATATATATATAATTTCATAAAATATAAAATCCAGAAATCTTTTAAATATTTACAAATGAAATGAAAAGCAAATTTAAAAAATATTTTTTTATATTTTCTGCATAGATTTATAATATATACAAACATAGGAAACATACTATATTTTATACAGTACAAAAATACATACATACACACAGGGTTTCCTGCCTGAACTAGATGACTTCCAAGATCCCTTCCAACATTATTATTATTATTATTATTATTATTATTATTATTATTATTATTATTATTATTATTAATTTTATTATTTATTTCTATTATTATTATTATTATTATTATTATTATTATTTCTATTATTATTATTATTATTATTATTATTATTATTTCTTTCTTTCTTTCTTTTAAATGCCCTGTAAACCACCCTGAGTCCTTCGGGAAAGGGTGGTATATAAATCTAAATAAATAAATAAATAAATAAATTATTATTATTATTATTATTATTATTATTATTATTATTATTATTATTGTTATTATTGTTATTATTGTTATTATTGTTATTATTATTATTATTTTACACACATATATAGATATATTAAAATATGAAATATAATTACACACACACACCCTGGCACAAGAGTCAACTCAGCTTTGGGCGATCTCTTGTATCCTAAGTTTTATCCCAGTTTTCACGTTTTCTTATAAAAGCATATTAGACAAAAACATCTGGAAAGCAGCTGGGAACATCTTTAGCGGAACAACCAACGTTATGGCAAGATACCATAGAGAACCGGAAGGGACGGCTGTAAGCCACTGCACCCTTATAGCTTTTTTTTTCTCCTGCATTACATCATCAATACCCGGGACGCTTCATTGGTCCGCAACTGGCAACTCTTCCGCATGAAGGAGGAGCCATGGGGAGCGAGCTCTGCGATAGGGCGACAGAGACACACCTCTCGGAGCCACGGAGGGCTCAGAGGGCGGGTTTCGCGGGCCGAGTCGTCAGCAGTTAGGTTGCGCGTCACCAAAGGGCGGGGCTAGCAAGCTCAGGTGCGCGTACAAAAAGAGCTGCTGGCCGCTTTGCAAATTAGGGCAAGATCAAAGTTAAGCAGCCGGGATCAATTAAAAATCCAATTAATTACTAATGAGATTTTTTTGGGTGGGGGGGGCGGGGAGAGAAGGCTAGACCTGGAATGGATCGTCATCCAGGCCAGATCATATCCTATCCTGATTTTGGAGAAAAATAATTGCTTTGGGAAGGGAGGGGGGAAAAGGAGGGGGGGAGAGTGAATTGCAGCCCAGGGTTCTTCAACCTGGCGCCCTCCAGACTCTGAGGTCTTTTTTACAGTTAGCCTTAGACCAGAGGTAGGAAACCTCGGCTCTTTTATGACTCATGGACTTCAACTCCCAGAATTCCTGAGCCAGCCAGGCTGAGGGGAGAGGGAGAGGTTTCCAAGCTGAACCATGCTGGTTCAGGAATTCTGGGAGTTGAAGTCCACGAGTCATGAAGGGCCCATAGTTCCCCCATGCTGGCTCAGGAATTCTGGGAGTTGAAGTCCACAAGTCATGAAGGGCCCATAGTTCCCCCATGCTGGCTCAGGAATTCTGGGAGTTGAAGTCCACAAGTCATGAAGGGCCCATAGTTCCCCCATGCTGGCTCAGGAATTCTGGGAGTTGAAGTCCACAAGTCATGAGGGGGCCAAAGTTCCCTCATGCTGGCTCAGGAATTCTGGGAGTTGAAGTCGACAAGTAATGAAGGGGCCATAGTTCCCCCATGCCGGCTCAGGAATTCTGGGAGTTGAAGTCCACAAGTCATGAAGGGCCCATAGTTCCCCCATGCTGGCTCAGGAATTCTGGGAGTTGAAGTCCACAAGTCATGAGGGGGCCAAAGTTCCCTCATGCTGGCTCAGGAATTCTGGGAGTTGAAGTCCACAAGTCATGAAGGGGCCATAGTTCCCCCATGCTGGCTCAGGAATTCTGGGAGTTGAAGTCCACAAGTCATGAGGGGGCCAAAGTTCCCTCATGCTGGCTCAGGAATTCTGGGAGTTGAAGTCCACAAGTCATGAAGGGGCCATAGTTCCCCCATGCTGGCTCAGGAATTCTGGGAGTTGAAGTCCACAAGTCATGAAGGGCCCATAGTTCCCCCATGCTGGCTCAGGAATTCTGGGAGTTGAAGTCCACAAGTCATGAGGGGGCCAAAGTTCCCTCATGCTGGCTCAGGAATTCTGGGAGTTGAAGTCCATGAGTCATAAAAGAGCCGTGGTTGCCTACCCCTGCCTTAGACTTAAGACTGCAAAACTGCAGCTCCTAAGTGAGGAAGTTATTAAAGGGAATTTTGAAAATCGCCCTGGCTGTTTGTCAAGAAAAAGAAAGCAAAGGAATGTGGGAAGGACTTGATGGAGCCCACCACCACAACAGACCTTAGCAAATTTCTGTTGCTAAGCGTGACAGAGGTTAAGTGAATTCTTGCCCCGTTTGACAACCTATTCTTGTCAGGATTGTTAAGTGGCATCGCTGCAGTTTTTAAGTTAGTACCCCAATTGTTAAGTGAATCGTGCTTCCCTCCCTCGACTTTGCTTGTCGGAAGGTCGCAAAAGGGGATCACGTGACTGCAAGGCTTGTAAGCGTGAAAAATAGTCATAAGTCACTTTTTTCAGTGTCATTGTAACTTTGAACAGTCAGAATAGAATAGAATAGAATAGAATGGAATGGAATGGAATGGAATGGAATGGAATGGAATGGAATAGAATAGAATAGAATAGAATAGAATAGAATAGAATAGAATAGAATAGAATAGAATAGAATAGAATAGAATAGAATAGAATAGAATAGAATAGAATAGAAAATATGGAGTGGAATAGAATAGAATAGAATAGAATAGAATAGAATAGAATAGAATAGAATAGAATAGAATAGAATAGAACAGAATAGTAAAATACAGAATAGAATAGAATAGAATAGAATAGAATAGAATAGAATAGAATAGAACAGAACAGAACAGAACAGAACAGAACAGAATAGAATAGAATAGAATAGAATAGAATAGATGGTGATGGGAATAGAATAGAATAGAATAGAATAGAATAGAATAGAATAGAATAGAATAGAATAGAATAGAATAGAATAGAATAGAATAGAAAATATAGAATGGAATGGAATATATACAATAGAACAGAACAGAAAATATGGAATGGAATGGAATGGAATGGAATAGAATAGTATAGAATAGAATAGAATAGTATAGAATAGAATAGAATAGAATAGAATAGAATAGAATAGAATAGAATAGAATAGAATAGAATAGAATAGAATAGAATAGAATAGATAAAATACAACAGAACAGAAAATATGGAATGGAATAGAATAGAATTAGAATTAGAATAGAATAATATGGAATGGAATAGAATGGAATATATAAAATAGAACAGAACAGAAAATATGGAATGGAACGGAACAGAATAGAATAGAATAACTTTATTGTCACTTTGAATGTACCCTACTCGGCATACATTAAAATGAAATTTCGTTGCACGCAGTTCTCAAAGGGTCACCACCTCCGATACACACCACATAAATATGACAAAAATAAATAAATAAATGCAGAATTATGCATACATCCACAGTTGTGACACAGAGAGACATCGCAGTCTAGTTCGGGTTATATGTATACCTGTCCATGGCGAGAAAAACGAATCCTGCCCATTTACCTGACGGATAGCCCAGGAAACAAAGCTGTTACACAATCGGGCAGTCCTGCTATAAATACTTCCAAACCTCCTCCCAGAGGGGCAGCAACAGAAACAGGCCATAAAGTGGGCGGGTGGGGTCTCTAACAGTGCTTTGAGCTCTAAGCGCTTGTGAGCAGCATCCTGAATACCAGGAAGTGAGTTTCCTATGAAGCTCTTCTCTGATGCCCTTACCACTAAACAAACTCTTGTAAGCCAAGAGGACTAGTGGTACATACACATCCTATTATCCCCAGCCAGAATTGGCAAGGAAGCTCGTCAAATTGAGCAAAACTCACTAAACAAATGTCTCACTTAGCAACAGAGACATTTATTTAATTTCATCAATAAAAATGTTATTTAAATAAACTAAGTACATTTAAATGTTTATGCAATCCATCACGCTCGCCCTTTCCTGGATGGTGCGCTTGGTCGACAGTTCAAATCCCAGTAAAGAGTTAAAAGAGTTTTTACTGACGAAAAATGTGCAGGCAACCGGCGCATAAATGTGGCGCCGGTTGCCATGAGCCAAGAAAGAAATTTGAGCCTCTAATTAGCAGACAGTCTGAAAGAAACATCTGGAAGGCATCTGAAACAGCTGGCTCGTTGGTCTAGGGGTATGATTCTCGCTTAGGGTGCGAGAGGTCCCGGGTTCAAATCCCGGACGAGCCCATTTTTTTCTCTCCCTGGGATAACTTCTTCAGGAAGCAGAGACACAAAAACATTAAAATTTGATTGGCATCTCTTGGTACGTGTGGTGGCTAGGGAATTCTGGGAGTTTAAGTCCACCCATCTTCAAGTGCTGGCTGGGGAATTCTGGGACTTAAAGTCCACGTATCTTAAGCAGGTTGGCTGGGAAATTGTGGGAGTTGATGTCAACAGAACTTAAAATTGTCATGCTCGAAATATATTAATTTTTAGAGGATCTAAGGATGAAATTCCCCCTCCGACCTTTGGGGGCCATACTTTTAAGGAAAACAGACTTGTTTTAAAAAGTTGGAAAAACAAAAGAGTTCACTGTCAATTTCAGAACAGGCAGGTACAGTCACACACCTAGAACCTAGAACTAAGCAACCTAGAACTAGTTCTAGCAACCTAGAACTAAGGAGAAACTTCCTGACAGTTAGAACAATTAACCAGTGGAACAACCTGCCTCCAGAAGTGGTGAATGCTCCAACACTGGAAGTTTTTAAGAAGAGACTGGACAGCCATTTGTCTGAAATGGTATAGGGTTTCCTGCCTTAGCAGGGGGTTGGACTAGATGACCTCCACGGTCCCTTCTAACTACTACTTCTTCTTCTTCTTCTTCTTCTTCTTATTATTATTATTATTATTATTATTATTATTATTATTATTATTATTATTATTTTATTATTATTATTATTACTATTATTACTATTATTACTATTATTATTATTATTACCTCTGTGTATTGCTGATTCACCTCTGGAGGTGGTTAGCAACATCAGGTTTCTGGGTGTGCAGCTAATGAATAGACTACCTTGGTCTCTGAACAGGGAGACACTGGTGAAGTGGACACAGCAGCGCCCACGTTTTCTGCGTCGCATGATGAGAAAAGCACATCTTACTTCCCCTGTCCTCAGCACTTTCTATAGAGGGACCATCGAGAGCAACCTGTCTTATTGTATTACTGTCTGGAATGGGAACATCACTGTTTTGGACAGGAAGGCGGTGCAGAGAGTGGTAAGGACAGCAGAAAAGATTGTCGGTAGTTTACAGGGCATGTAAGTGATGCTTGGGCAGTGTCCACAAGATTTTTCTGGGACACTACACATCCTCTTTACGACCTGTTTTCCTTGTTACCTTCTGGGAGCGAGGGGGGCTTCGTGGTATCCAAAGCAGAACATCCAGATTCGATTACAATTTTGTTCCATACACAAGCAGTGAGTAGGACACGAAGTCAATTGGGTTTATAGGTAAACTCCCCATCCTCTAGTGCCTACTCTGATGACACTGACAGTGGATCAGCGAAAGCTAAGACAGCCGATTTTTAGATTTTTAGAATTCATAAATGATTGATTTTATGGTTTTTATGGTTTTTAAATAATATACAACTGTTTTACAAGTATCCCAGAGTTCAAGGATTTTATACCATTGCACATATATGTATATGTATATGTGTGTATCTATATCTATATATGTGTGTATCTATCTATCTATCTATCTATCTATCTCTCTGTCTATGTATCTATCTATGTATGTATCTATTATCCATATCTTTCTATATCTATCATCTGTCTGTGTCTGCCTGTCTATCTCTCTTTCTCTCACACACATAACAACCGTGTTACTAACTTCACGACTGCAGTGATTCATTTAACAACTGTGGCATGAAAGGTCTTAAAAGTGTGGAAATCTCACTTGTGACCACTTTCCACACTTACGACCGTTGCAGCATCCTCGCGGTCACGTGATCAAAATGTGGATGCTCTGCAACTGGTTCATATTTACGACGGTCTCAGCGTCCCCGGGGGTCACGCGATCCCCTTTTGCGACCTTCTGATAAGCAGAGTCAATCAGGGGATCCAGATTCACTTAACGACCGTGCGGCTAACTTTAACAACTGCAGCGACTCACTTAACATCTGTGGCCATTAAGGTCGCAAACTGAGGCAAAACCCACTTAACAAATGTTCTGTTGTAGAAAGAAGAGACTCACGCCAGCTCTTCAGAAAAGGAAAGGTTTAATGCGCAGGTTCAGAAGGCTTAAACAAAGCAAAAGGTCTGAACTCCGAAGGGCTCATGAACAGACGACCTGTTTATACACCTCTAATTCCTAATAATACATTGTTACTTATGTGGTTAATATTCTACACATTCTTATCCGAAAAGAGTTTACAGAAGAAAATTACTTGCAGTACGTGTAGTTTCACAGACAGGATATGGTTATCCCAATCAACATCTGCATCAGGGACAAGACTATGTTTGCTTAAACCAGGACTTTAGTACATTCCTCTTTAAGACAGTCGCCGGGAATACGTATAGTTCCGCTAACAGGATTAAGGCTTCCTTGATCAGCGTCTGTTCTAAGGACAAGAACACATTTGTTTCACAATTATTTTAGTACATTTCCTCTTTAGTTCCACTTAGCAACCAAATTCGGGGGGGGGGTCCATTTTTTTGGTCGCAAGTGGAGGACTGCCTGTAATGGACCCAGTTGCTATCAGGGCAGAAACCATGGACAAAGTCACATCAGAACATTTTATTCTCCCAGAATGCTCTGGGGCAGACCTGAAAGTATTTATATTTAACCATAAAGGAGACTTTTTGACAAGCCAGAAAGAGCTGAATTCAGCCTTCTCTCTCTCTCTCTCTCACACACACACACACACACACAAACACAAACATTAAAAACCCCGCAAGGGCGTGGGAGAACCGGAAGTGAGTGCTGCGTGGTACTAAAACGCTTGTCGTTTTTTCTGGATCTCTTTGGGGAGGGGCGTGCCCGTCAAATTCCGCGCGAGCTTTCATTGGTCCGCGTCGGGCAACCTCTCCGCTCGAAAGAAGGAGGAGCCATACGGAGCCAGCCCTGCGATAGGTCGGCAGAGACCCCTCGGGGGGCGGGGCTTCGTGGGCGGAAGCCTTTAAATTGGGCGTCCCGGGGCGAAGAGTTGCGGGGTTCGCGCAGGAGGCAGCGGAGGCTGGTCGCAGGTTAGACGGAGCGGATCGAAGTACGTCCAAATTTAGCTTCCCAATTGCTAGTGGGATTCTTGGCGTTAGGGCTGGGGAAGGGACTATTATCCCATCCGGATTTTTTTTTTGGAGGGGAAAAAATAATTGAATTGCTTTGGGAGGGGGTGGAGGAGAAGAAAAAAAAAAGGTCAGTTGCAAGCCGACCATCGTCAACCTGGCGCCCTCCAGAGATTTATTTATTTATTTATTTATTTATTTATTTATTTATTTATTTATTATTTATTTATTTATTTATTTATTTATTTATTTATTTATTTATGGAACTTATATCCCGCCCTATCTCCCGAGGGACTCAGGGCGGCTAACAACAACAAAACCTAAAGGTCTCTGTACAGTAAATTAAAATTAAAAATTGAAATAATAAATTAAAGAGAATAGAGTTAAACTTGTAAACATAATTAAAATCCCTGTCAGTCCAGGTTAGCCAGGTGGAAAAGGAGTGTTTTGAGGCCGCGGCGAAAGGACTGGGGAGTTCTGGGGCCATCCGAAGGGGGGTATTACATGTCCTATCATCCCCTGCATGCAGGCTGGGGGGATTCTGGGAGTGGGAGCCCACCCACCCCTGAAAAGGTTGCCGAGGTTGAGAAAGCCCGGCTGAAGGCGTGAGGCTGTGCCTCTGAAAAGGAAGGGCTGGTTTGGGGTCTGCCTTAATGGCAATGATGGGAGATTAAAATCTCAGTTTTATTACTGTTAAACACCTCCCTGAGTCGCCCAGGATAGTGAGATGGGCGGCATATAAGTTAAACAGACAAAACAAGCGTCCCTTAGCCTGAAATGTCAACCTGGCCACCGAATTGAACTCCTGTGCATTTGTTTTTTGTTATTATTGATTGATTGTTTTCCCCACTTTCCGCTATGTATTCAAAATGGACAGTGATTAGTGTGTGTGTGTATCTGTGTGTTTGTATTCTTTTGAGAGCAGGCAGCAGAATTTCATTTTTAACGTGATAGTGTGCTCACAATACAAAATGACAAAAAAGGTTATCAGATTTGTTTTTCAGGTTTCTCCAGCTGCCTTTGGTCTACCGTTAAAGTACCTTATCTATTTATCCATCTATCTATCTATCTATCTATCTATCTATCTATCTAATCTATCTAATCTATCTAATCTATCTATCTATCTATCTATCTATCTATCTATCCATCCATCCATCCATCCATCCACCGTTAAAGTACCTTAACTATCTATCTATCTATCTATCTATCTATCTATCTATCTATCTATCTATCTATCTATCCATCCATCTATCTATCTATCCATCTATCTACCGTTAAAGTACCTTAACTATCTATCTATCTATCTGTCTGTCTGTCTGTCTGTCTGTCTGTCTGTCTGTTTGTCTGTCTATCTATCTATCCATCTATCTACCGTTAAAGTACCTTAACTATCTATCTATCTATCTATCTATCTATCTATCTATCTATCTATCTATCTATCTATCTATCTATCTATCTATCCATCCATCCATCTATCCATCCATCTACCGTTAAAGTACCTTAACTATCCATCTATCCATCCATCCATCCATCCATCTATCTATCTATCTATCTATCTATCTATCTATCTATCTATTATCTATCTATCTATCTATCATGTCTCTATCATCTGTGTCTGCCTGCTTGCCTGCCTGTCTATCTGTCCATCCATCCATCCATCCATCCATCCATCCATCCATCCATCCATATCTCTTTATCTATCTGTCTGTCTATATCTAACTATCCATCTATCATCTATCATCTGTGTCCTTGTTGTCTGTCTATCTATCTATACTCTGTCTATCATCTCTCTCTCTCTGTCTGTCTGGATTTGCAATGGACCCGTTTTTTTGTCTTTCACTAGTTAAGTCTCCTGTCATCCAATGCCATTTTTCTCTGTTTTTCCTTGTGGGTCAGTGAGATCTTTCAAGCAACTCCACCTGACAGCGAGTGATTGTGAAGCTCTTCGGCAGAGCCCAGAAGGCACAGCCGCCCTGACGCAGCCCCTCACCAGGAGGCCGGGCAACCCAGGTTCCTGTAGGGGCCTTCACCCAACTCCTCGGAGGAAGAAGCATTCCAAAGGTGTGTTGAGTGGTGACCCTTTACATTGTGTTGCAAGACTGAACAGGTCCTTTCCTGAAGAGATCAGTTAACGGTTTCAGGGCACAAAAGCCGTGTTGTTGTGTCGTTGCAATGCAAGATATGGAGGGTGCGTTGCAACAGTTTGGTGCTGAGTTGTCCCCTGTTCTTAGAGGTTGGCGCCCTGTTTATATAGCCACGTGTATAGAGAGAGCTGATGATATGACATAGTTGGGTCGTGAGATGTCATGTACATGAAAACCACCCAGCTCAGAGAGCACCAAGGACTCCACAATCATCTCCTCCTCCTCCTCCTCCTCCTCCTCCTCCTCCTCCTCCTCCTCCTCCTCCTCCTCCTCCTCCTCCTCCTCTCTCTTCTAGGAGTGCTGACATTACCTAGTTGGGTCATGAAACATCTGCAAGAAAACAACCCAGCTCAGAGAGCACCAAGGACCCCCACAGTCTTCCTCCTCCTCCTCCTCCTCTTCACCCCACTCCCTTCTAACATTGATGTTAGCTAGTCATGAAACATCTCCAACAAAACCAAGAAGACCACCAAGCTCGTAGTAGGGCACCAAGGACCCTACACGTATCTTCTCTCCTACTTGTTTCAAGGTTGCAGCTTTTATAATTTTACATCTGCTCTGCGGATACCGGCGCTTAAAGGCTTAAATGGGAGATGGGTAAGGCAGTCCTTGACTTACGACCCCAACGGAGGCCAACGTTTCCATTGCTAAGCGAGACGTTGGTTAAATGAATTTTGCGCCCTTTTGCAATCTTGCCGCAATGGCCGAGGGAACCACAAGGGCTAAGTTAGGAAGACGGTTGTTTAGGGAATCTGGCTTCCCCGTGGACTGTCAGAAGCATACGTACATACAATCCCGGGACCCTGTGACCGTCATAAATGTGAGCCCATCGCTGAGCGTCTGACTTGTGATCACGTGAGCACGGGGATGCTACAACGGTAGTAAGGGTGAAAAATGGTCATAAGTCCCCCTTTTCAGTGCTGTTCTAACTTTGAATGGTCACTAAATGGTTATAAGTCGAGGACCACCTGCATAGAGGCCTACCACTGTCTGCCAGCGCCCTGCTCTTCGACATGGCCGAAGCTGCCCTTGGAAGCTGCTGTAATTGTCTTCCCTTTGTCTCTGTTGGGTGGGCAGGTCGCCAAAGCACCATGACGGATTACTTCAGGAGTACTTCCTGCCTCGTGAAATGCTCCGGTAACGTGGCGGAAAGCAAGAGCGTCAAAGCTGAGGAAGCTCTGGAGAACTTTGCTCTTGATTTGGCCCCCGACTCAGACGACTCCTGCAGTCTCCTTGGAGGTGAAGGGGAGACATGGGTGGCCCCCAGGAAACGATTCCGTTTCTCCCCGGGAGCTAGCCACTCCGACGGAAGCGCTGGCCAAGAGGTCCAAGAACACAGGCCATCGTTGGTGAGGCCTGCCGAGGAGAGCTCCGGTGTTGGCGCTGTCAAGCAAGAAGTTCGCGACGTCGAGGTGGACCCTCTTCCCGATGCCCACTTTGGGCTCTTGGGAATTGAGTCTGGGAACGAGGTACCTCAGGGAAGCTTGGAGGAGCTGCCAGATGAAGTCCTTCAGAAGATCTTTGCCCTGGTGCCCGTAGCGGACCTTCTCCAGAACCTCTGTCGGGTGTGTCAACGCTGGAGAGGTATCATCTCTGACATGAGGGTAAGCGATGCCCTTATCCCAGGAATGGTGGGCAGGACCTGGTTTCTCCCGTGGTTTCACTATCATTGTCAGGATTCCATCCTTCGGCTTGGAGTCCCTTTTCCGTTGGGGCAAAGATCTTTTTTGAGATGCTCAGGAGGAAACATCTCTGAAGCCATCCCTCCAGGTCGCAGGTTATGTTTATGTTTATTTATTTATTTATTTATTTATTTATTTATTTATTTATTTATTTATTTATTTATTTACTTTATTACATTTCTATACCGCCCTTTCCCGGAGGACTCAGGGCGGTTTACAGGGTAATTAAAAACCAAAAATACAAAAGTTAAAAAACAAGTTTAAAAAAGATTAAATTTATCCCTGTATAAATAAAACCCCCAATTAAAATAAATTAATCCTCAGCCTGGGCCAGAGAGCTCGAAGAGCCAGGTCTTCAGGCCCCGGCGGAATGAACGGAGGTCGGGGGCAGTCCTCAGCTCCACCGGCAGCTGGTTCCAAAGGGCAGGCGCCCCCACTGAGAAGGCCCTATCCCTGGGTGTCACCCGCCGGCAATCTCTTACCGGTGGCACCCTGAGAAGACCCTCCCTGTGGGAGCGCACTGGGCGAAGGGAGCTTGATGCCGGCAGCAGGTGTTCCCTCAGATATCCCAGACCCAGGCCATGTAGGGCTTTAGAGGTCATCACCAGCACCTTGAATTTCACCCGGAGGGCAACCGGGAGCCAATGCAGCTCGCGGAGTAGAGGTGTTACATGGGAGTATCGGGAGACTCCCATCACAACTTGCGCGGCCGCATTCTGCCCCGTAGGACTCAGGGTGGTTCACAAGGAATTTAAAATAACAATACAACAATACAATTACAAAAGTTAAGAACAATTAAAATTAATTAAATTTAGTCCTTGAATAAAATAAAACCCCTGTTAAACTCCAATTGAAACCCAATTAAAATAAAATTACAATTAAAATGCTCAGTCCTAGCCGGAAAGCTCGAAGAGCCAGGTCTTCAGGTCCCGGCGGAATGACCGAAGGTCAGGGGCAGTCCTAAGCTCTACGGGCAGCTGGTTCCAGAGGGCAGGCGCGCCCACTGAGAAGGCCCTTCCCCTGGGTGTTATCCGCCGGCAGTCTTTTGCCGGTGGCACCCTGAGAAGGCCCTCCCTGTGGGAGTGCACAGGACGAAGGGAGTTTGATGCCGGCAGTAGGTGTTCCCTCAAATATCCCGGACCCTCGCCATTTAGGGCTTTATAGGTCATCACCAGCACCTTGAATCTCACCCGGAGGGCAACCGGAAGCCAATGCAGCTCGCGGAGTAGAGGTGTTACATGGGAATATCGGGAAACCCCCATCACAACTCGCGCGGCCGCATTCTGCACCAGCTGAAGCCTCCGAGTGGTCCTCAAGGGCAGCCCCATGTAGAGAGCGTTACAGTAGTCCAACCGGGAGGTCACGAGCGCATGAGTGACTGTGCGTAGGTCGTCTCGGTCCAGATAGGGCCGCAACTGGCGCACCAGGCGAACCTGGGCAAAAGCCCCCCTGGCCACGGCTCCTATATGATCTTCAAAACTGAGCCGCGAATCCAGGAGGACGCCCAAGTTGCGGGCCCTATCAACGGGGGGTAACACCTCACCCCCCATCATTAAAGGTGGAATAGAATGGTTCACTCGAGATGCCTGTACGCACAGCCACTCAGTCTTGGCAGGATTGAGACGAAGCCTGTTTCTCCCCATCCAGACCCGGACCGCCTCCAGGCAACGGGACATTACGGCGAGGGCATCGCTGGGTTGGTTATGCTCACCGTTGGCTTTCTCAGCGTCTGGGAATGCCAGCTTTAAGGACAAACAGAGAGAGAGAGGGTCTAGAAGAGGACGTCAGAGCTCGGGGTTGACCTGTGGGGTCCTTGGTGCTGTCTGAGCTTGGGGGGGGGTTTCGTGCAGACGTTTCGTGGCCCAGCTAGGGAACATCCACGGTGTTTTACTGCAGTCTTCTTCCAAACGTGGCCACTTTAACACGGGTGGATTTTAGTTCCCAGAATCCTGGGAAGTGAATAGTCACCATTTCTCCCCACCCACCCCGTCCTCCTCCCCCCACTTCTACTTCCTTCTTCTCCTCCCTCCTCCCTCTTCTATTTCTTCTCCTCCTCCTTCTACTTCCTCCCCCTCCCCCTTTTACTTCTACTTCCTTTTCCTCCCCCCTCTTCTATTTCTTTCATCTCCTTTTTCCTCCTCCTCCTCCTCCTCCTCCCACTTCTTTTTCCTTCTCCCTCCTCCCTCTTCTATTTCTTTCTTCTCCTTTTTCCTCCTCCTCCTTCTCCTCCTCCCACTTCTACTTCCTTCTTCTCCTCCTTTTTCTCCTACTTCTTTCTCTTCCTCCTCCTCCTCCTCCCCTCCTGCACCCTGTAACATCCCAATCCCTTCTAGCACTAATGGGTTGAAGATACTAACTAGTTCTGGTCACGAAACATGCTGGTTGGGAAATTCTGGGAGTTGAAGCTTTGGATAGGTTGGTTTCCCTAAAGCGAAACGTGTTTGCCATCAAAAGGGAACGACTCGATTCACAAGCACGTAAAAACAATAAAGGCTGGATTATATATATGTAGGTCTTGGCGTATTCGGGACTTTTCCCGTGTAAGATTGAGGGTGTCTTGGCGACGTTTCGACGAGGTCCCACTCGTCATCTTCAGGCTGGTGTCTTCGGCTTCGTGCTCGTGCGAGCAAAGCATGATCTGTACCAGTTGGAGCCTCTGAGTGGTCCTCAAGGGAAGCCGGAACTCCGTTCTGAGCGTTCTATGACAAAAAAAGCCCTGTGTATATGTATATGTATATGTATATGTATATGTATATGTATATGTATATGTATATGTATATGTATATGTATATGTATATGTATATGTATATATAAGCCCCAACTCATAATATTCCCTGTTTTCTTCTGGCTTTTCAGTTCATTCCTTGGAAGAAGCTATACTGTCAGTATGTGAACGCCGTCGACTCAGCCTTGCTGACTGTTCGAATCATCCTGCAATGCTACGGCTTAACCCAAAAGCAGCCCCGGTGCATGCTGGGATTGATCCGGTGAGTGGTCTCCACGATAGTGTTAGAATATGTTGTTGAAAAAATGGTTTGTTTAACAGAGTATTATTAATACACAGTGGAAGTTGTACTGGGACTTTTAGGCAAACAGTAATGCACTAACACGAGTTTTATAACTTATTTTTACTCAGACAACAAAAAGAAACACAGTAAGAAATAGTCCAAATATCAATCCAGTATCATGCACATAAAAGTCAGTCCATAAAAACATAGTATCAAAATACAAAAGCTGCTTACCAATATCAAAAACAATATACACTGTAGCAAGCAGTTGATTCTTGAGAGAATAAATATCAGGTTAGCAAACAAGAGAACAAGAGGTATCCAAACACTAACATCAAACACATATACAAGAGCAACTATGTGTAACATCTAACTCTCTTTTATGTGGAATAATTACAGCCACACCCTTAGGCCGTTTAACTCCTTAAAGGTGCTTTTACTCCATTATATAATATTGTCACCCAAATCAAGTTTAATCTCTAACAGATAGCACAGTGGCAAATCATCTGCTTGGCTTTAGTTATGATGAGGTGTCCTGCTGTGGGCGGTCCTTGAGTTAGGACCACAGCTGAGAGCACCCTAAGGCCAGACACGGCAGAACGGATGGAAACTGATCCAAGGAGAGATTCAGACTAGAAATAAGGAGAATTTTTCTCTCAGTGAGAACAATCAACAATCAATGGAACAGAAGTTGCCTTCAGAAGTTGTGGGAGCTTCATGCCCGGAGGCCTTTAAGAAGAGACAGAACAGCCAACTGTCAGAAATGATCTACTAGGTCCCTATTCTATTTTCTATTGTATTCCATTCCATTATTCTATTCTATTCTGTTCTGTTCTGTTCTGTTCTGTTCTGTTCTATTCTATTCTATTCTATTCTATTCTATTCTATTCTATTCTATTCTATTCTATTCCATTCCATATTTTCTATTCTATTCTATTGCATATTTTCTATTCTATTCTATTCTATTCTATTCTATTCTATTCTATTCTATTCTATTCTATTCTATTCTATTGCATATATTCTATTCTATTCTATTCTATTGCATATATTCTATTCTATTCTATTCTATTCTATTCTATTCTATTCTATTCTATTCTATTCTATTCTATTCTATTCTATTCTATTCTATTCTATTCTATTCTATTCTATTCTATTCTATTCTATTCCATTCCATTCCATTCCATTCCATTCCATTCCATTCCATTCCATATTTTCTATTCCCTTCCCTTCTATTTTCTCTTTTCTCTTCCATTCCATTCCATTCCATATTCTCTTCTTCTCTTCTCTTCTCTTCTCTTCTCTTCTCTTCTCTTCTCTTCTCTTCTCTTCTCTTCTCTTCATTTTCTAATCTATTCTATTCTATTCCATTTCATTCGATTCCATTCCATATTTTCTCCTTCCCTTCCCTTCCCTTCCCTTCCCTTCCCTTCCCTTCCCTTCCCTTCCCTTCCCTTCCCCTCTATTCTGCATTCTATTCTATTCTATTCCTATTTCTATTTATTTCTATTCCTGTTTCTATTTCTATTTCTATTCCTTGCTAAGCCAGGAGGTTGTTAAGTGTGCCTGATTTTATTGATCCTTTTTGCCACGGTCGTTAAGCAGATCACTGCAGTCGTTAAGGGAATCATTTGGGTTTTTGAGCGAATCTGGCTTCCCCCATTGAGTTTGCTTGTCGGCTGCCAGACGGCAAGGTGGCAGACGGCGATCGCTTAATCCCTGGGAGGATGCAACCATCCGGGACACAGGCTGGTTGCCAAGAGCCCGAACTTTGATCATGTGACCGTGCGGATGCTGCAGTGGTTGTAACTGCGAGGATCGGTCATAATTCTGAGGGCCGTTATCCATCTTAAACCGGGGGATTGTTTTGTGTCCACAGAGATAAGGCCGTCACCTGTCCATGTTTCTCTTCCCAATCCAGGTGTGTTGCCGCTGTTCGGAGCTGCCGCTGCCGAGATCCTACCACTATCCTCGCGTGTCTGGAAGGCCACTCGCTCTTTCCCAAGGCGGAAATCTGCATCGCCAAGAATCTTCCGGATTTGGAGAGTTGCAAAGGGAAAGTATGTTTCGGCAGAGTTAAACACTTATCCGGAATTGATCTTTGGGCGTGTTTCGATGGTGTTTCCCCTGGGAGATGGTTTTTCTTGCTCAGAATGTCGATTGGATGATCACACAAAAGGGCAACGGATTCCAAGGCAGATAGTCCGTGACTTAAACAACTGTTCATTTAGCGACCGTTGTGGGATTTGTCGGAATGCCAGGCTTCCAGGAACACTGGGGTTTTCCGATTCAGTTGGTCTAGGATGGGGTAGGCAACCTTGGCTCTTTTATGACTCGTGGACTTCAGCTCCCAGAATTCCTGAGCCATCATGGGGGAACTATGGCCCCTTCATGACTCGTGGACTTCAACTCCCAGAATTCCTGAGCCAGCCATGCTGAGGGAAAAGGGAGAAGTTTCCACGCTGAGCCATGCTGGCTCAGGAATTCTGGGAGTTGAAGTCCCCAAGTCATGAAGGGGCCATAGTTTCCCCATGCTGGCTCAGGAATTCTGGGAGTTGAAGTCCACAAGTCATGAGGGGGCCATAGTTCCCTCATGCTGGCTCAGGAATTCTGGGAGTTGAAGTCCACGAGTCATGAGGGAGCCATAGTTCCCCCATGCTGGCTCAGGAATTCTGGGAGTTGAAGTCCACGAGTCATGAGGGAGCCATAGTTCCCCCATGCTGGCTCAGGAATTCTGGAAGTTGAAGTCCACCAGTCATGAAGGGGCCATAGTTTCCCCATGCTGGCTCAGGAATTCTGGAAGTTGAAGTCCACCAGTCATCAAGGGGCCATAGTTCCCCCATGCTGACTCAGGAATTCTGGGAGTTGAAGTCCACGAGTCATGAGGGAGCCATAGTTCCCCCATGCTGGCTCAGGAATTCTGGGAGTTGAAGTCCACGAGTCATGAGGGAGCCATAGTTCCCCCATGCTGACTCAGGAATTCTGGGAGTTGAAGTCCACGAGTCATGAGGGAGCCATAGTTCCCCCATGCTGGCTCAGGAATTCTGGGAGTTGAAGTCCACGAGTCATGAGGGAGTCATAGTTCCCCCATGCTGGCTCAGGAATTCTGGGAGTTGAAGTCCACGAGTCATAAAAGAGCCAAGGTTGCCTACCCCTGGTGTAGGAGGCTGACAGTTTTCCACTTGAAACTATGGCAAAGTCTGTCCATGGGTGGGGATGTTAAAGAGTGAACCCTTTCCCCACTAGGTTACACTATCCGTGCCTAGTGGGGTCATGAAATGTCTGCAAGGAAACAACCAAGATCAGAGAGCGCCAATGACCCCACAGTTTTCCTCCTGCTCCTCCTCCTCCTCCTCCTCCTCACCATAAGCCCACTGCTTTCTAGCATTGATGATGTTACCTACTTGGGTCATGAAACGTCTGCAAGAAAACAGTCAAGCTCAGAGAGCTCCTCTCCCTTCTAGCACTGATCGTGTTACCTAGTTGGGTAATGAAATGTCTACAAGAAAACAGCTCAAGAGAGCACTGAGAACCTCCTCCTCCTCCTCCTCTTCCTCCTCCTCCTCCTCCTCTCTCCTCCTGCAAGAACACCACCGATTTCAGAGAGCGCCGAGGACACCCCAGGCCTTTAATACTTATAAGTTGAGGACTTCTTATACTGTTCATCCTGCTCTCCTGTAGGTGTCATCCAGGACGGATAATGCCACCTGTGAGACTCCAAAGGTTGCCCCCACCCTGATCATAATCCCACCCATGTTCTTCCAGGCGGCCTATGTTCGGGCGGTGATGGCGGCCATTGTGCTCTTCGCTGGAGGCGTTTGGGATGTTCAGGAGCTGGTGGCCTGCCTCCAAAGGCCCACCCCTCCCATGACGCTGATGGACATCAATGAAATGTTGTACTGCACGGCCACCCTCCTTTACGCCATGCGAGAGAATGGGGTCCAGATCAGCAACAGGTAAGTTTGCAAAGGGTCAGGAGGATCCTAGGACAGATGCCTATAGTTTATGGCAGTAGTAAAACTAGGAATATATCTTTGGTAGGGCTGGGCATGTTTTGCAAAAAGTTCAAAATTTAGCATGAGAGACGGTTTGGTCCTGTGGGTAAGGCACCGGGCTAGAAAGCAGGAGACGGTGAGTTCTAGTTCCACCTTAGGAATGAAAACCAGCTGGGTGACTTTGGGCCAGTCACCAGGAGTCGGTGAGTTCTAGTCCCGCCTTGGGCATGAAAGCCAGCTGGGTGACTTGGGCCAATCACCAGGAGATGGTGAGTTCTAGTCCCGCCTTAGACATGAAAGCCAGGTGGATGACTTGGGCCAATCAGCAGGAGATAGTGAGTTCTAGTCCCTTACGCTTGAAAACCAGCTGTGTGTGTGAGTTTGGGCCAGTCACCAAGAGACGGTGAGTTCTAGTCCCGCTTTAGGCATGAAAGCCAACTGGGTGACTTTGGACCAATCAGCCGGAGACAAGTGAGTTCTAGTCCCATCTTCACTATGAAAGCTGGCTGGGTGACTTTGGACCACAGGAGATGGTGAGTTCTAGTCCCACCTTAGGCATGAAAGCCATGTAGTTGACTTTGGGCTAGTCTCTCTCTCTCTCTCTCTCTCTCTCTCTCTCTCTCTCTCTCTCTCTCTCTCTCTCTCTCTCTCTCTCAGCCCAACCCACCTCACAGGGTTGTTGTGGGGAAAGAGAGGGAAGATGTGTCGGATATGTTCGCCCCCTCGAGTTGTGTGTAAAAATGATAAAGGCGGGATGCCAAGAAAGAGCTAAAAAGGAAACGCCTCTCCTGCTCATTAAAGCAGTGGCAACTTCGCTCAGGCTTTCTCCCGCATCTGTAAAAAGAGGCTGCTGCTTTGAAGGGTTGGTTCATTAATTATTTCCTGGATCCTGCCCAATTTGAGAATTTTCTTCTGAGGCTCATTTTAACTTTTCCCGTTCTCTGTACGCTTCTAGGCTCCACTACACTCTTTTCTGTGGCCTGTATCACCTGGAAAATTCGCCCCGTAGCGCCCCCGTCACCAACCCCGAATCACCCAGCCGTGACAGAGGTCTTAGGTACGTGCGTTAATTTTGTGGGTTCCTTCAGGCCGTCCTCGACTTCGTTTAGTGGCCGTCCGAACGTACAACGGTCCTGAAAAAAGTGCGACTCGGGACCGTCTTCCCCACCTTTGCAGTACCCCCCCCCCCCCCGCTCCTGGGACCAAAATTCAGATGCTTAGCTAGCGCCTCTTACTTAACGACGGCTGCAGCGTCCTTGAGGTCACGCCATCCCCTTTTGCGACCTTCCGACAAGCGAAGTCAATGGGGGGAAGCCCGGTTCGTTTAACAAGCGTGTGACTACCTTAACAACTGCAGCGGTTCGCTTAACCAGTTGTGGCAAGGAGGCAAAACCGACGGCACAGTAATCTCGCTTAGCCACAGAAATGCGGGGCTCAGATGTGGTTGTAGGTGAAAGGGCCAGGTGTAACCGTCCGGCCGTGGCTGTTAACAACGGCGGTCTTTACACAATGTTGACCAATGTTGATAACTTCCCTGAGGAGAATCGGAGAATAAATTTGGCGCAGTGCGTCTGGACCTTGACCACTTTAAGCTGCCTGGTCTTCACCTCCCAGAATTCCCCAGCCAGCATTCGCTGGCTGGGGAATTCTGGGAGTTGAAGTCGGCACCTTCTAAGATGCCATCATTGAGAAACCTTGAGTTAGACTATTTGCTACGTTGCAAAAACCACCCGGTTATTACCTATGTTAGCCTTTGACTTCCTTCTGCTTCTGTTCATCAACAGTCCTGACTTACAACCCACCAGTGAACAACAACAGATCTTGAACTACACCCTTACACCTGGAGAGGTGGTAAAAATTGTGGCTTTTGCAGGTAAGGCAGCTCCAGTCCAGGAGATACTTGATTCCCTCTGGAGGTGCAAAATGACTAATCTCTGCATATTTTTTGAGCTGAGATAACCTTGCCCGGAACTTCATTTCACCAGCTTTCCCAAATTCCTCCGAAGATCTCTTGCTATTTAAAACAGCATTCTCCTTGCTGGTGATGTAGGCTGCTGTGGTTCTTCTCCGCTGTTACAGAGATTGTAGTGTTACCGATAGAAGAGAATATTTGTAGCTCACGGTTGGACTGGTGGGTTCCTTGGCGCTCTCCGAGCTTGGTGGTTTTCTTGCAGACGTTTCACAACCCAGCTAGGTAACATCAGTGTTTAGAAGCTTTCCAGCACAAGCCTTCTCACGCTGGTGAGGTGACCTACTTGGCTCATGAAATGTCTGCAGGAAAATCATCAAGGACCTCACAGTCGTCTCCTCCTCCTCCTCCTCCATTCTGCAAAACACATTTCCTTTTAGCACTGGTGATGTTACCTCATTGGGTCATGAAATGTCTGCAAGAAAACAGTGAGCACCAGTGACCCCACGGTTCTCCTCCTCCTCCTCGTCCTCCTCCTCTTCCTCCTCCTCCAACCCCACTCCCTTCTAGCACTCATGATGTTATCTAGTTGGGTCAGGAAAAGTCTGCAAGAAAACATCCAAGCTAAGAGGACTCCACATTTCAACTCTCAGCTACAAATATACAAATATTCTCTTCAATTCATTGGATCTCTCTCCCCCCTCCCCCCCTCTCTCTCTCTCTCTCTCTCTCACACACACACACACACACACACACACACACTCATACCCTTATCCACATCCTTCTCACCTAAGCTTACCGAATGACTGATTCCCCCAAAGTCCTTGCTTTGTACGCTGACAAGACCAGCAGCTACCGTTGCCTTGTTGATTCACACGTCTGCTAGCTGTGCTCACACACACACACACACACACACACACTCATACCCTCATCCACATCCTTCTCACCTAAGCTTACCGAATGAGTGATTCCCCCAAAGTCCTTGCTTTGTACACTCACAAGACCAGCAGCTACTATTGCCTTGTTGATTCACACGTCTGCTAGCTGTGCTCAAGACACACACACACACACACACACACACAC